>NC_080167.1:6735381-7039131 GCF_950295315.1 Erinaceus europaeus | reverse complement strand
GGTACTTTCTGGGTGCCGATCCATTATCAGATGTGCAATTGAAAAGAACTGTTAACTCTCTTGTGGGGCACCTGGGTTTTGCTTCTTTCACTGCCCTGTGAACTGTGCTGGGGGGGGGGGGGGGGGCTTCTGTTTCTGGGAGGTGGAGTCACAGGTCAGTCAGCAGCAGGAAAAAAAAAAAAAAAAAAACCACTGAGTGACAAGGAGGAAGCAAACCAGGGGCAGAACCAGAGCGCAGGTCAGGGGACCTTCTGAAGCTGGCATGGCCTGGGAAGACTGCCCACGGGAAGCTGAGATGTAAGGCGAGAAGGGAAGAATGAGCAGGCGCTGCGCACATGGGACAGAGATGGGGAAGGGCTCCAGGTGGAGGAAGTGACCTGGAAGAAGACACAGACAGGAGAGAGGGAGGACAGTCCTGGGTGAGGTAAGAGAGGCCAGCAGTGTCCAGAACAGGAGACTCTCAAGGTCAGCTGGAGAGAGAAGTATGTGTTTCCAGCCCACGCTAATTCCAGCTCCTCTTCTACTTAACCCACACAAGCAATTCATGCTCTGATTTTAGGAGGCATTAGGAGACAGAAGGAACTTTCAAAAAAACCCACTTTCCACTAGGGTAGACCTGGCTGCCAAGGTTTCACTGTCATCTGTCTGATCTAGGTAACAGAAATGTGCTCGCTCACCTGTTGGAGCTCTTACCTAACCAACCATGAGGCCTGGTACCACATGGGAACACCAGGAGAGCACCGTGGGAAGCTCCATGGATGGTGGAGTGGTGCACTGATGTCTCCTCTCTCTCCCTCCCTTCCCCCCCCAGCCCCATCTTCCTCCCTCTCTGACTTCTATTTATAATAAAGAGTAAAAAACTGGCCCTGGGTGGGGGTAGATAGCATAATGGTTATGCAAAGAGACTCTCATGCCTGAGGCTCCAAAGTCCCAGGTTCAGTGCCCCACACCACCATAAGCCAGAGCTGAGCACTGCTCTAGTAAAAAAATAAAAAATAAGGGGATTCGCTTCATGAGCAGTGAAGCAGGTTTGCAAGTATCTACATTTCTCTATCCTCTTCATCTCCCCTCCCCTCTCAAGTTCTCTCTATTCTATCCAATAAAAAAAAAAAATGGGAAGAAAAATGGCCACCAGGAGCAGTGGATTCATAGTGCTGGCACTGAGCCCCAGCAATAACCCTTGAGGCAAAAAAATAAAAATAATATTTGAAAAAGAAATATAATGACCCTACTTCATTTTGAATTTTTCATTAGTGATTTAATACTGATTTACGAAACTATAAGACGGGCAGGGGAAGATAGCATAATGGTTATACAAACAGACTCTCATGCCTGAGGCTCCAAAGTCCCAGGTTCAATCCCCTACACCACCATAAGCCAGAGCTGAGCAGTGCTCTGGTAAAAAAAAAAAAAAAAAACTTAAAAATTAAAAAATTATAAGACAACAGGGTTATAATTCCCCTTCTTTCCCAGCACCAGAGTTCTGTGTCCCAGCTCCCTCCATTGGAAACTGTAATAGTTGTCACAAGATCACAGATATAGATTAACTAGTATATATATATATCCCATTTTAATATGGTCCTGCCTTCTCTTCCTTTCTTTTTTTTGCCTCCAGGGTTATCGCTGGGGCTCGGTGCCTACACTATGAATCCACTGGTCTTGGAGGCCGTTTTTCCCATTTTGTTTGCCTTGCTGTTACCACTGTTGTTGTCATTATTATTGTTGTTATTACTGCCGTTGTTGTTGGATAGGACAGAGAGAAATGGAGAGAAGAGAGGAGACAGAGAGGGGGAGAGAAAGACAGACACCTGCAGACCTGCTTCACCACCCCCCTCCCCCCCACAGATGGGGAGCCAGGGGCTTGAACTAGGATCCTTACGCTGTGCATACACTTCGCCATGTGCGCTTAACTCACTGCGCTACCACCCAACCCCATTCTCTTCCTTTCTAAATTACACCTATACCTTTTACTACTTCTGAGTGTCCTACCTTTTTTATTTTCTTCTCTCCCAGTTACCCCACTTTTAAAAAAAATAAGTGGTCAATTTTTTTTTTTTAAGATTTTATTTATCAGTGAGAAAGATAGGAGGAGAGAACGAAAGAATCAGACATCACTCTGGTACATGTGTTGCCAGGGACTGAACTCAGGACCTCATGCGTGAAAGTCCAATGCCCTATCCACTACACCACCTCCCGGACCATGTCAATTTTTATTAAATTAGAATCAAGTCAGTGACCTGGTGCCATGTTATTAATGATACATTAAATCTTGGACCAAGGAGGTGGTTCAGTGGTAGAGCACAGGACTTCCATGCATAAGGCCCCAGGTTCCGTCTCTGCCACCACACATGCCAGAGCTCAGCCGTGCTCTGTCTTTCACATTCTCTCTCTATATATAAAGATGGATAAATGAATGAATCTTTAAAAAAAAAAAAAAAAAAGGTAGAATAGAGAAGGAGTAGAGGGGCAAGAGTAAATAGCAGGGTCTCTGGTGTGAGGGCTCTTGAATTTTGGTGCTAGGTCTGGTGAGCGCATAAACACATAGATTCGTGTGAAACTAGACCTCTAAAATGTTATTATCGACTAAACCACAGTCAAATCAACTCAAAAGTGAAATAAAATTCAAAACATAAAGCCATTCAGTTTTGTTTTGTTTTGTTTTTCAATCTAGCTCTTAGCTTCTGCTGGACAAAATGACATGTAAAAAAAAAGGCTTATCCCACCAACTCTTTGGCTTATGTCTGCAGCCTCTTGCCAAGCTATCTTTGAAACCAGAAATATATCTGCTTCCCCCTTGCTGAGTCTCAGTTTTCTCATCTATAAGTGGAGTCAGGGATAAAATTATTGGCCCCTTCCCCCAGGATGGTTATTGTGAAGATTCAATTATAAACATGAAGTAGTCAGCTTATGGCCTGGCACAGAATAGGTATGCCATAAATAGAACATTGCCCCCCTTTTTTTTTCCCCATCACGGGGGCTTCACCTGTCTGAGGTTTTTTTTTTTGTTTTGTTTTGTTTTTTGTTTTTTTTCAGATAGAGAAAGACAGAGAGGGGAGGATACACAGCATGGAGGCTTACTCCAGTTCTGTGGAGGCCTGACTTGAACCTGGGGCCATAAGCACAGTAAAGCAGGTGCACTATACAAGCGAGCTATTTTGCTGGCCCTTATTATTTCAACATAATGCATTTTTAAAAAATATTATCAGAGCTAACACAGTCTCTGACTTCACTTTCAGCCTCATCTCCCCTCTCTCCTGCTCCTTACCCACCCCACCCCCGCTCTCTCCTCAAACATTTTCTCCTACATTTCAGTCCCACTGGGCTTTCAGGAGTGTCTTCAACAACAAAAAATTGTCTCCTGGGGGCCAGGCGGTGGCACGTCAGATTAAATGCACATAATACGAATTGTGAGGACCGGCGCAAGGATCCAGGTTCGAGATTCCTTCCACCCGACACACACCCCTCCCCACCTGTGGGGAGGTCTCTTCACAAGGGGTGAAGCAGATCTGCAGGTGATCTCTGTCTCTCTCCCTCTCTCTCTTTAAATATTTACTTTTATTTTTTAAATCAAATTGGTCATTTTATTTTTATTTTTATATTATCATTGTGGTTATTGTTGTTATTGATGTCATTGTTGTTGGATAGGACAGAGAGAAGTTGAGAGAAGAGGCAAAGACAGACAGGGGGAGAGAAAGAAAGACACCTGCAGACCTGCTTCACGGCTTGTGAAGCGACCCCCCTGCAGGTGGGAAACCGGGGGCTCCAACCGGAATCCTTAAGCGGGTCCTTGCACTTTGCGCCACGTGCGCTTACCACGCTGCGCTACGGCCCGACCCCCCTCTATGTCTCTCCCTCTCTATCTCCCCCTCTTCTCTCAATTTCTTTGTGTCCTATCCAATAAAGTAAAAAAAAATGGCCACCAGGAGCAGTGGATTCGTAGTGCTGGCACTGAGCCCAGAGATAAGCCTGGAGGGAAAGAAAGGGGGGGGTCCTCTCCCAGCGCTAGACCTTTGCACTGTGTCTGGCGTCTTTTTCCCTGCTTCTCCACAGACCTGGCTCCTTCCCCAATCTCCAGGTCTCAGGCTACCTGCACCCCCGCCCCCTACACCCTACTTCCCTTGTCTTACTGACAGCTAAGAGGTCTTCTCATTCATTTTCGAGTTTGCTTCTTTCTTTTCAGGCCTTGCAGGCAGAGAGCAGTGCCTGGCACATAGTTGGCATTTAAGAAATCCTTTCAGAAGGAATAGGTCACTATCCATCTAGGAGGGTTATTCTCAACTCTTCTCAGAAGGACCTAGAAGGTTTATTGTTTTTTTAATCCTGATGTGGGGGTGGAGCAGTAGAGCACCAGGTTAAGCACACACATTACCATGCACAAGGATCGAGGTTCAAGCCCACAGTCCCCACCTATAGGGGGGATGCCTCACAAGCAATGAAGTAGGTCTGCAGGTGTCTCTATTTCTCGTTCTCCCTCCCCCACCCACCCCTCTCGATTTCTCTCAATCCTATCCAAGAAAAAAAAGTAGATTCATAGTAGTGACACTGAGCCCCAGTCATAACACTGGTAGCAGGAAAAAAAAAGAGAGAGAGAAAAAAAAAACTCTGATGCTGGAGTCTAATGCCCAGAAATCCTTATTGTGTTGCTTTCATGGGAATTTCCAAAGCCCCTCCAGCTGAGTCCAAGTTGCAGCCAGGTTTGGGATCCAGCAGTAAAACATCACTAGGGGGTGTCCCATCTCACATGTGCAGCTGGCAGCTACCCTAGAGTGACACTGTTCCAATAGCATGTTGGGTATAGCAAAGCTTTGCCTGAGGAGCCAGAGGGCAAGGACAAAACACAGTGCCTGCTCCCTGCATCTTGACAGGGTTCCCGGGACACTAGACCCAGTGGTGTTCAAGTCCAGTTATATCCCAACAAGCTGGGTCTGTCCTTGGAACCATGGGCACCAGGTGCTATCTGTACCTCTGACAGCTAGCTGAGTGGCTTTCCTGCACGCCTCCCAGCAGGCTCGAGGTTAGACGCTGTCAGCCTTACCTCTGCTTCCTGACTCACTTTCCTTCCATTCTTCTTCTTCTAGCGTTTGCCCTTCTTCCGTAGCCAGTCAACAGCGTCAGGTTGAGCCTGATGGAAAGTTTCGAGACCTCCTTTGAATCTGGAGAGGTGGCAGTCGTTGACTATGTGAGTCATAGTCTGACTGTAGCCGCAGGGGCAGTTCAGGTCATCTCTGGCTCCCCAGCGATGGAACATAGCGGCGCACCGGCCATGGCCTGTTCGATAGCGATTGAGGAGGGCCCAATCATAACGTGCTAGGTCAAAGCCGGGTTGACGCTTGCAGGGATCTGTGATGAGGTGTTTGTTCTTTACCTTTCCTTCCATGAGCATCAGAGTATCAGATGTCCACCGAGGGAAGACATGCAGAAATAAAATAATCAGATGCAGTGGCCGTACTGGCATTAGTAGTTACTACAGGCCACAGGGACTTGAACACTTGTCTGTCAATGCGTGACCTTTGGTGGCTGCTAACAGTCAACCATAACCCAGAAGTTCTTGTGGGGCTTGGCAATGATGATCCTGTTTTTGCCCATGTAAGCCTAGGTATGTGAAGGGCATGTGGTAATTAATTCTTAGTTCTACAGTCATGCATTGCTTGTCAATAGGGATGTGTTCTAAGAAGTTCATTACTGGGAAATTTCATCTGGGTGTAAATGTCATCAAGGACAATTTCGCAAACCCAGGTGATCTAGCTTACTACGCACCTAGGCTGGGTGGTGTAGCGTCCTGAGACATCCCCCCCCCTTCATATCTGTGACCCATTGCTGGCTGAAATGTCATTAAGCCAATGCATGACTGTATCTCTGCACCTTTTCGTGAGTCCTAAACCAGACCAACATAAAAGCCAAGGGAAAAGGGCAAAAATTGACAGCACTTATATCAGATTAAGATATATCATATATTATGCTATCTATTGCAGTTGCCACTGCACATGTGAGATTTGAGAACTTGAAATATGGTCAGTGCCACAGGTTTTAATGATATTTTAGTTGTGCCCCATTAAGAAAAATAAAAGAGGAAGTCGGGCTGTAGCGCAGCGGGTTAAGCGCAGGTGGCGCAAAGCACAAGGACCGGCATAAGGATCCCGGTTCGAACCCCGGCTCCCCACCTGCAGGAGGGTCGCTTCACAGGCGGTGAAGCAGGTCTGCAGGTGTCTGTCTTTCTCTCCTCCTCTCTGTCTTCCCCTCCTCTCTCCATTTCTCTCTGTCCTATCCAACAACGACAACAACAATAATAACTACAACAATAAAACAAGGGCAACAAAAGGGAATAAATAAATAAAATAAATATTAAAAAAGAAAAAGAAAAGATATATATTTAAAGTAAGCTCACAGTCAGGGGAGATAGCATAACTGTTATGCAAAGAAACTCTCATGCCTGAGGTCCCAAAGTCCCAGGTTCAACCCCCTGCACCACCATAAACCAGAGCTGAGCAGTGTTGTGGTAATAAAATCAATAAACAAATAAATAAAAATAAAGTTCATATATGCTTCCTATTGTATTTCCATTGCATAATGATGATCAGTTCACAAGGGTCAACAAGAAAAAGACAAGCCAAGAGAAGACCACACAGAGATAGACGTATCCTATCCACCCATAAAAAAAACACCATTAGTTCAATGAGTAGTTATTGGTACCTGGGCAGTATTTTAGTCACAAAGGAGAATCTTAAATAAATTGGCCTGAGAAGGCTGTCTAAGGAGGTCAGAGTTGAATAGCAGGCTGAAGGTGGCTCAGATCGCAATGGTGAGAAGTGCTATTCTGAGATTCGTTTTCATGGCAAGAATATATTGACAATAGTGTTGGCAAAGATGGGGATGGAAAGTCACTTGAATACTGATGGTGGGATTATAAGCACATCGACAAGGCAGTTTGATTTGGCCGTTTCCAGTGTAAACCCACCTTTTGGCTTCGTCATCTGATTTCTAAGAATTTGCCCTAAGGAAAGACTCAAATCTGTGGTCTGGGAAGTAGTGCAGTGGATAGAGCATAGGACTTTCAAGTATGAGGTCCCGAGATCAATCCCCGGGGCACCTATACAAGAGTGATGTCTGGTTCTTTCTTTCTCTCTTCCTATCTTTCTCATTATAAATAAGTAAAATATTTTTAAAAGACTCAAATGCTCACAAGTGCTATGATATATGTACGATAATGTACTGTGGTGCTATATTGATAGCCGGAATGTCTGTGGGTGAGATGTGACCATCCAGGTGACTACAACGAAGTCAAAAAAGGAGACTGTCAGGGGAGATGAGGCTCTGAAGTCCCAGGTTCAGTCACCTGCATCTCCATAAGCCAGAACTGGGCAGAGCTATGGTCCAAAATGAATAAATAAATACACACTTAAATTAAAAGTGTACTTATGGGAGTCGGGCGGTAGTGCAGTGGGTTAAGCGCACGTGGCACAAAGCACGAGGACTGGCAGAAGGACCCCGGTTCAAGCCCCTGGCTCCCATCTGCAGGGGAGTCACTTCACAGGCGGTGAAGCAGGTCTGCAGGTGTCTATCTTTCTCTCCCCGTCTCTTTCTTTCCCTCCTCTCTCTATTTCTCTCTGTCCTATCCAACAACAGCAACAACAACAATAACCACAACAATGATGGAACAACAAGGGCAACAAAAGGGGAAAAAATGGTCTCCAGGAGCCGTGGATTCATGGTGCAGGCACCAAGTCCTGGCAATAACCTGGGGGGGGGGTGTACTTACAACTTTTCTGTAAGTTTGAAACTACTGGAAGACAAAAAAGTACCCAAGGTGTGGGGAGGTGGCTTGGTGGTAGAGCACAAGCCTTACAGGTATGAGTCCCTGGGTCTGTCCCCAGTACTTCATAATACCAAAACAGACAAAAGGAAATAGAACATCGTAGAAGAGTATTGCTCTAGTGCGTTTGCATCTCTCTCTCTCCCTCTCTCCCTCTCTCGTGTATATACACATACACGTCTCTTCCCCTTTTTTATTAGTGATTTTAAGTATTTGGCAAAATTATAACAGTTCAAGGGTATAATTTCATACCCTTACAGGATGAAGTCACCATGTCCTCCATCAATGCTCTGTGCCCCTCCTCTCTCAATAAGCACAACAGTTCTCACAAACTCCATGGGACAGTTTGATGATATATACGTACATACATATATATATATGTGTGTGTTGCAAGTCTATTTTTTGATCATCTGCATTCCACCTATGAGTGAAACCAGGTGGTAGCTACTCTCTATCTCTACTTCTTTGTTCACTTGGCATAACCACTGCCTTTCCTGTCCATTTTATTTCAAATGTTACTACCTTATGTTTTTTTATTACTGAGTAGTGTTCCATCGAATATACACATCCTATAACTCCTTAATCTAGTCATTTGCCATTAGGGGTATCTAGGTTGTGTCCATATTCAGGCTGCTATGAATAATGCTGCCATGGGCTTGGGAGTACATGCATCGTTTTGAATTTGTCCTCCCATATCCTTTGAGCATATGCCTAGGAGTAGTATTGCTGGTTTGCAAGGTGTTTCCATTTTTATTTGGTTCAGAACTCTCCAAACAGTTTTGCATAAGGGTTTGCATACTAGTTTGCATTCCCACCAACAGTGTCTCAGGGTTCCTTTTTCTGCACATTTATCATCTTTTTATTAATGTTTTTCCTTATTGGGGATTAATGGTTTACAGTTAACAGTAAAATATAGTAGTTTGTATATGTGTAACATTTCCCAGTTTTCCACATAACAATTCAACCCCCACTCGGTCTTCCTCTGGCATCATGAACCCTACCCCAGAGTCTTTTACTCTGGTGCAATACACCAACTCCAGTCCAAGTTCTGCTTTGTGTTTTCTTATGTTTCAAGTTCTCTTTTATTCTTATTTAATAATCATTATTATTTAATAGTTTTAATAGATTTAATAATGATTGACAAGATTGTGGGATACGAAGGGTCCAATTCCTGGGGCCGGGTGGTGGCGCACCTGGTTGAGGGCACATGTCACAGCGCTCAAGGACCTGGGTTCAAGCCCCTGGTTCCCACCCGCAGGGGGAAAGCTTTGCAAGCGGTAAAGCAGTGCTGCAGGTGTCTCTCTTTCTCTCTCCCTCTCTGTCTCCCCCTACCCTCTCAATCACTTTCTGGCTGTCTCTACCCAATAAAGATAATTTAAAAAGAAGAAGGAGGAGGAGGAGGAGGAGGGGGAGGGGAGGGGAGAGGGCGAGGGCGAGGGCGAGGGCGAAGGGTCCAATTCCACACAATTCCCATTACCAGAGTTCCACTCCCCAACCCTCCACTAGAAACTTCCCTAGTCTTTCTCCATCTGAGAGTATGGACCAAGATCTCTATGGGGTGCAGAAGGTGGGAGGTCTGACTTCTGTAACTGATACTCCACTGGACATGGGTATTGAGAGGTCGATCCATACTCCTAGCCTGTCTCTACCTTTCCCTAGTGGGGTAGAGATCTGGGAAGGTGAGGTTCCAGGACTTATTGGTGAGATCATCTGCCCAGGGAAGTCAGGTTGGCATCATGGTGGTATTTTTAAATATCTGTGTATGAGTGAGATCATCCCATACTCATTCATCTCTTTCTGACTTATCTCACTTCAAGCTTCATCCAAGATGAGGTGAAGAAGGTGAGTTCACTATTTTAATAGCTGAGTAATACTCCATTGTGTATGTAGACCACAACTTGCTCAACCACTCATCTGTTGCTGGATATCTGGGTTGCCTCCAGGTTTTGACTATTACAAATTGTGCTGCTTGGAACATAGGTATACACAAATCTTTTTGGATGAGTATGTTTGGTTCCTCAGGATATATGCCCAGGGGAGGAATTGCAGGGTCAGAGGTCTATTTCTAGTACTCTGAGAGTTCTCCAGACTGTTCTCCACATGGCTTGAACCAATTTACATTCCCACCAGCAGCACAGGTGGGTTCCTTTGTCCCCACAACCTCTCCAGCATTTATTGCTACTATTCAGACACTTTGTCCACATTTTTTAACTAGGTTGTTTCTTGTTTTATTGGGTTGTTAGATTTCTTCATAAAAATTTAGTAACAATCCCTTTATAGATGTGTGATGTGCAAATATCTTCTCCCAGTTTTTTCCTTTTAATTTAATTTAATTTAACTTTTTTGCCTCCAAGGTTATTTCTGGGGCTTGATGCCTGTACTACAAATCCACTGCTCCTGGTGGCCATTTTTTCCACTTTTGTTTTTGGTGGTGGTGTGTTGGATAGGACAGAGAAATTGAGAGAGGGGGAGATAAAGATAGACACCTGCAGACCTGCTCCACTGCTGTGAAGTGTCCACCCTGCAGGTAGGGAGTCAAGGGCTCAAACCAATCCTTACCCCATCCTTGTGCTTTGTACTATTCCTGCTTAATCCAGTGCACTACCACCCAGCCCCTCTTTTTATCTTAACACACGTTCTTTAAAATATGCCCCAAAATTGCACCATAACAAATTGATATATCCCCCCCAAGAGTGCAAAGATGATACAGTAGGAGGAAATATTTTAATATATCCATTATTTTAAATGATATGGATAAAGAAAGTGTAAAGAAGACAGATGTATAAGCATCTGTTTTAAACGTTGTCCTCATGTGAAGAAGAAAAGCAAGTTGCAGAGCAAGTATAGTATGACAATATTCATTGCAGAAAAACAATGACAGAAATGAATTTGTGTGTGTTATAGAAACGCACACACCCACACTGTGACCAACTGACTTCAGGTAAATCACTTTCACTTTTCCAAGATTCATCTCTCCCATCAAGAAAACAGAAGCAATAAAGTACCCAACTCATCTGGTTGCTTAAAGAACTAACAAGATGACTCTTGGGAAGTATTTAACCTGGTGCCTGACATGTAGTAAGGACTGTTATCTGCTATCATTAATATGTTGTCAAAGGAAGACTCAGAGGTCAAAACATTTAGAAAAGGAAAAAAAGAAATGCTACCTGAAAGGAACGCAATGGAACCCAGCCACAGAAAGGCCAAACCAAAAAACAAACAAGGCCACACAAGTATTTAAAGGAGACCAGTGCAAAACTACTGAGATTGTCAAGTTTTATACTCTTCTGTTCATGGTCAGAATGCAAGTAACAAAGCAAAAATAGTACCTTTCTGGACCACAGGATAGCTCGAAGAATGGGATGCCTGCTTTGCCAGGAACAGCACCTGGCCCTATCAGGGAAGCTTCAATGGTGTGGTTCTCTCTGAAATGAGAGAGAGAGAGAGAGAGAGAGAGAGAGAGAGAGAGAAAACCAGAATGAAAAAGCTGGCCTATGGTAAAAAGCTCAAAAGCATGAAGGTTTAGCAAACCAAAGCAAACAAAAAATCTTCCTCGTTACAGCATCCGAAAAGGAAGTAACCTCGTTCAGGCATCAGCATCACAAGTCACAGAGATGAAGCTGTCTTTGCCAAGGGTCACAGGGCATGCTCCAGGCTTTAGGTTTGTAGAGGAGCTGGCTACACAGACCAGCCCCATTATTCTTGGGTCTCCTCAGGGTGCAAACTGCTGCTTCTCTCGCCTGGCTGTGTGATACAAGATGTACTACTTTGTCATAATGGGAACCAGAGAAAGTGTCAGTTTTCTTTTCCTGTTATCAGTGTGTGTGTGTGTGGGGGGGGGGGGTGTCTAGACATGAACGCACCAAATTGCTAACAATTTTTATTTCTGGGAAATAGGATTGAGAGAACGTGTGCTATTTACTATATATGCTCCTGTAACATCTGAATGCTTTGTATGCTCACAAATCACGTGCATAATGTCTGAAAGCACTAACAAGAGCCCATAAATTGTAAATACCTGTGCTCTTTCCTGTCTTTCTAGCTTTTCCACAGAAGGTGGAATTATAGACTTCCTAGGCCTTCAGAAAAAAAAAAAAGATTTATAAACCGTGTGTTGTTTTTATAAAATCATTTCTGCCACTTTAGTCGGTGACATCTACCAAGAGATTCACCAGTAAGCAATTCCCATGGAGAGTAGGAAATAAAGAACAATGGTGACAGAGTTCCCGGGCTGGAAAGACAATTCACTGAGTGGGGCGCAAGCCCTGCTATGGGCGTGGCCCAGGTTTGAGCCCTAGTGCCACATGGGAGACGCTGTGCTACCAAGAGAAGCTCCAGTACTGTAACTGCAGTCTGCTCGCCCCTCTCTTTCTCTCCTCTCTCTCTTACTCTCCACACATCTATATTATTTTTCATAGATGTGTGAGGCCCCAGCTCCTCAAAAAAAAAAAAAAAAAAGAATTACACACAATAGATTTGGGAGAGGCTCTGAGCCCCTCCTTGCTTGTTAGATCTCTCCCTGAAGCCTGAGACCCCAGGCAGAGTGAAGTCCCTTAGAGCAAAATTTGAGAATCTACCACTCTTCTTCCTCATCTCCTATGTGGACTCAGCCCTGGGCCACCCCTTCTCCAAGAGTCAGAAGAGGAAATACTGGGAGTCGGGCGGTAGCACAGCAGGTTAAGCACAGGTGGTGCAAAGCACAAGGACCAGTGTAAGGATCCTGGTTCAAGCCCCCGGCTCCCCACCTGCAGGGGAGTCACTTCACAAGCGGTGAAGCAGGTCTGCAGGTATCTTGTCTTTCTCTCCCCCCTCTCTTTCTTCCCCTCCTCTCTCCATTTCTCTCTGTCCTATCCAACTATGAGGACATCAATAACAACAACAATAATAACTACAACAATAAAACAACAAGGGCAACAAAAGGATAAATAAATAAATAAGAGGAAATACTATGCACAAAGCCCACACAAGGACCCGGGCTCAAGCCTCCAGCTCCTTGCCTGCAGCAGAAACGCTTCACAAGTGGTAAAGCAAGTCTGCAGGTGTCTATCTTTCTCTCTCCTCTATATCTCCTCTATCAAACAAAATGGTGGGGGGGGGGGTGGCCACCAGGAGTGATGGATTTGTAGCGCCACACCAAGCCCTAGCAAATAGAGACAAAAAACAGGAGGAGGAAATGCATTCACGGGAGGACTCAGGGAGAGGAAATGTTCCCTATTGAAAGGTTTTCTTCTGTTGGTCAAGCCACCCAGGCCTCCATTCCTGGACTGACTCACTATCTTCCTGCTGAGCCCCAAGGAGATGGTGAGTTGCAGAAAGGAGGGTGACATACAAGGTGGCCGACTGGTGGCAGTGATGTAGGCTGGGCAGAACTCAATGATTGAACCCTAGTGCCCCTCAGTCAGGTTGCCAACATGCTGGGAAAATATATGCTGACCCAGAACCAACAACTTAAGTGGTCCAGGACCCCAGTCCCCATTTCACCTGTGCTCATGAGAAATAAAATCATAGATACAGCCAGAACCTTCTACTGGCTCAGGAGAGGGCTCTTCTCACCCTGCAGTCATTGCTACTGAGAACACAAAGCCGAGAGGAGTTGACAGTGTTTGGGGAGTGGGGAGGGGCTCGTTAATTTTCCTCTGGTGCCAGCACTGCTAATCCATCACCATGACTAACGTCAGAACTGGATTTTGCAGATTGCACAATGGAATAATAATCTAGTTATGATCCTGTTGTGAGAGTAACTGTTATTCTCCCAATTATTCTATCGGGAGAGTCTCAGTCTAATTTTTCTCTTGTTTTAATTTTTTAAGAGAGACAAAAAGAAGTTGAGAGAGAAGGGAGGAGAGAAAGAAAAAAAGAGAGAGACACCTGCAGCACGACTTCACCACATGTGAAGCTTCCCTTCTACAGGTGGGAAACGGGAGCTTGACTCAAGTCCCAGTGCATGGTAATGTGTGTGCTCTACCAGGGGCATCACTGCCTGGCCCCCAAGTCTCAGTCTAATGTTAGACTGGACGGTCTGAGGAGCAGGGAAGATAGCATGATGGTTATGCAAAGAGACTCTCATGCCTGAGGATTTGAAGTTCCAGGTTCAATCCCCCGCACCACCATAGACCAGAGCTGAGCTGATAAAAATAAATAAACTGGGAGTCGGGCGGTAGCACAGCGGGTTAAGCACAGGTGGCGCAAAGCACAAGGACCAGGGTAAGGATCCCAGTTCGAGCCCCCGGCTCCCCACCTGCAGGGGAGTCGCTTCACCGGCGGTGAGGCAGGTCAGCAGATATCTTTCTCTCCCCTTCTCTGTCTTCCCTTCCTCTTTTGATTTCTCTCTGTCCTATCCAACAACAATGACATCAACAACAACAAGAATAATAACTACAACAATAAAACAACAAGGGCAGCAAAAGGGAATAAATAAATATTTTTTAAAAGAAAAAATATTTAAACAAATAAACTGGGTGATTTGAGGTCAGAGTTTGGAGTTTAAAGAATCTCTGGCTTTACTGGTGACGTTTCTCAAAACTCACATGTAAAGTATTAAAATCTCTTATCAACAATGGTTCTCAAACTCAGGGCCCCTGAGATTCTGCTGTAGGGAGCTGGTATGGTCTGATCACCTATAATTCTGACAAGCAGCTCAGATAATTCTATTGCATAAGAAGGATCTCAGCTTTAAAAAAGAAGGAGATGGACAGTGGCAAGTTCATAATCAAAGCTAACACGTGTTGAGTCTATTCTTTTTTTTTAATGTTCATTTATTGATTTTCCCTTTTGTTGCCCTTGTTTTTTATTGTTGTAGTTATTATTGTTGTTATTGATGTCGTTGTTGTTGGATAGGACAGAGAGAAATGGAGAGAGGAGGGGAAGATAGAGGGGGAGAGAGAGACAGACACCTGCAGACCTGCTTCACCGCCTGGGAAGCGACCCCCCTGCAGGTGGGGAGCCGGGGGCTCGAACCGGGATCCTCACGCCGGTCCTTGTGCTTGGCGCCCTGTGCACTGAACCCGCTGCGCCACCGCCCGCCCCCTTGTTGAGTTTACTCTACAGACTGGGGAATCTGAGCCACTGTGTATGAATCAGCTCCCCTGCCTCTTCAACATGAAGGAGGTGCTGTCTATTGCCTCCAGTTTACATGGGATCTGAACTTGGCTCACTCTTATGGTCCTTGACACCCCTCCTTGACATAAATCTTAGCAGGTATCTTGATCATGCAGGACAGTAAGGACAGCTGTCCCATGAGTCCTGAGAAGCCTGAAATCAAACTCTGTGACACCACCCAAGTGTCTGTAAACGGATTAATGGATGCACAAGCGGTAGTCTGGCCCTTATGAGGGACCAGGAGTCAGCCTTGGAGGGGGGGAGGGTATCCGATGTGAGGACATACTCTTGAGTGAAATGAGCTGGCCACAGCAGCACCCGTGTTGTGCAGTTCCACCACCATGAGGCACCCGGTATACTGAGATCCACAGAGACAGAAATCAGAAGACAGGTTCCCAGGTCCAGGGGAGGGAGGGATGTGGGGTCTGTGTGTACTAGGCACAGAATTTTAATGTGAACGTATGACTGTACAACAGTGTGATGGTACCACATGCTTGAATTCTATGCTCAGTGTCAATTAAAATCGCCCAGTCCATGTTCTTTTATTGCAATTAAAAAAAAAAAAGTAGTGTGGGGGCTGGACAGTAGTGCAGCAGGTTAAGTGCACATAGTGTGAAGTGCAAGGACTGGCATAAGGATCCTGGTTCGAGTCCCTAGCTCCCCACCTGCAGGGGATTTGCTTCACAAGCAGTGAAGCAGGTCTGCAGGTGTCTATCTTTCTCTCCCCCTCTGTCTTCCCCTCCTCTCTTGATTTCTTGCTGTCCTATCCAATAACAAAAGCAATAACAACAGCAAGGGCAACAACAGTGGGCAAAATGGCTTTCAGGAGCAGTGGATTTGTAGTGCACACACCGAGCTCCAGCAATTACCCTGGAGGCAAAAAAAAAAAAAAATCTAGTTCCTACACTAGTAATCTCAGTCTCTCCACAACACAGCTGAGGTAGTGAGCATTACTAAAATGACCCAGGTGTCCCTACTGAACACCTGGGGTTGAGAACTCTGGAATTCAGGGCTCAGAATGCCAGGGCTCACCTTGTCAGAAGTCCCAGACAGTTCTGGTTCTCACACCCACCCAACTGGCTTGAAAATAAATTCTCTTTATCTCCAGTGTCTCCTGTTCTATGGCTGATTAACGTGGCCTAGATCCAAGAGCTAATGGAAGGTTCCGGAAGCACCAAACTCCGCAGTGTACTGGGTGTCCTTGTGATCTGTAACTGTCCGCATCTGCCCAACCCTCTGTAGCGAAGAAGCATCATTATTACTAAGTACCAAGGTTCACTGAGAACCACAATTCACAACACTGCTAGAATCCTCTGCCTTTGGGTGGTCACATAATTTTGGCGGGTGTCTCAGCAGTGGGGACGATGTCAAAGGGGGCTTGTTACAGATGTGCTCAGGGATACAGGCTTCAACTGAGCTAATCTGAGGGCTAGCCTAAAATTAGCTCACATTCTGCAAAGGAAACAGACATATTCACCTGTTCAGTCAGCACATATTTCTTGAGCTCTTGCAATATGCTGGGCACTGCTCAAATGCCAAGCAACAAGGACAATTTAGGGGACTTCAGAAAAGCGGTCAGGATGGCAGGGCCACTGAAGAGGGGTAGCCTGCAATGTACCACTAAGTACAGAAGAATTTCAATATGCTTTCTTTATATTAGTGATGGGATAGTTTACAAGATTGTAACAGGAGTATAATTCAGCATTACTCCAACCACCAAAGTTCTGCACCCCCCACCCCAATGGTAACCACCATAGTTCTCCCGAGATCATAGATATGGGTTGATTCTGTATTTTTTTTCTTTTGTTAAGTTCATGTGTTTTAATTCTCTATATGCCACATATGAGTGAAATAACCACTGCCAGTTCCATTTATTATTTTATTTTATTTATTTTGCCTCCAGGGTTATTGCTGGGGCGCAGTGCCTGCACCATGAATCCACTGCTCCTGAAGGCCATTTTTTTCCCCCTTTTGTTGCCCTTATTGTTGTAGCCTTGTTGAGGTTATTATTGTTGTTGTTGATGTCATTCCTTGTTGGATAGGACAGAGAGAAATGAAGAGAGGAGGGGAAGACAGAGAGGGGGAGAGAAACACAGACACCTGCAGACCTGCTTCACTGCCTGTGAAGCGACTCCCCTGCAGGTGGGGAGCTGGGGGCTCAAACCGGGATCTTTATACCAGTCCTTGCACTTTGTACCATGTGTGCTTAACCCGATGTACTACCACCTGATCCCCTAGTTCCATTTATTTAATCCCAAAGGCCACATAATAGTCTTTAAAAAAATTGCTGAGTAGTAGTCCTTTGATTATCTGTCCAAAATGTCAATATTTTGACAGCAGGAGAGACTGTATGAGTAGGGGCCAGATGAACGATGGCTTGGCTTGATCATAAACATGACCAGTCTGCTGAAGGAGCCTGCCCTCATGAACTGACTTCCTGGTGCAGAAGTAGGCAGACTTCTCTGTAACAAGCCAGAGAATAGACATTTTACACCTTGCGGGCTCCATGGTCTCTGTCCCAATTACTCAAGGTTGTCAGTGTGGCCCCAAATCAGCCACAGACCGAAAAGAACAGAAGGCTGTGACTGTGTCCCAAACAAGCTACTTACTACAAAAACCACAGGCTGGATTCAGCCGTTGGGCCATAGTTTGCAAACCCCCTGCTCTAGTGAATGAGACATCATCATCCTTTCCTTTTTTTTTTTTTTTTTATTCTCCCCACCCACCCACCCACCCCAGAGTCTTTTACTTTGGTGTAATATTCCAATTCCATTTCAGGTTCGACTTGTGTTTTCTTTTCTAATCTTGTTTTTCAACTTCGGCCTGAGAGTGAGATCATCCCATATTCATCCTTCTGTTTCTGACTTATTTCACTCAACATGATTTTTTCAAGGTCCATCCAAGATCGGCTGAAAACGGTGAAGTCACCATTTTTTACAGCTGAGTAGTATTCCATTGTGTATATATACCACAACTTGCTCAGCCACTCATCCTTTCCTTATGTAAACACCCATCAAGCACCTTCTCTATGATAAATGTCGCATTTGGGCATGGGTGCACTGTGAACAGCTAGAGAATGCTCCTTAACCACCTAGTCCTTACACTCTAGTGGGTACGACAGAAATAGTCATTTGAACATGCTCCAGTCTGTACTAAGCAGAAAGTACTCGGGAAATGCAGAAGGGGGCGCTAACTGCACCTGGGTGTTCAGAAGGTGACATGTTGCCTCATTGGGGCAGCCTGGGAAGCATGTAGCCTGGCTTCGGCTTGTCTGCGGTTACTGACTTCTCCCTTATCCCCCCCCACCGAACCCCAGTCTCTGAACAGCTACAACGATGGAGACATTGAGGGATCCAGACGGCTTGGGAGGAACGCCAAGTGGGTGGCAGTGGCCTCCATCATCATCGGCCTTCTCATCATTGGCATTTCTTGCGCGGTGCACTTCACAAGTAAGTAAGTGAGGCGTGCATCTTCCTGAACGTCAGCTGGGGCGTGTCAGGGTCGCTTGGCTTCTACTTTGCAAACACGCAATTTCAAGTATCAATAAAAGAGTCTTGGCTGGGGACAGGTGGTAATGCAGCGGGTTAAGTGCACATAGCGCAAAGTGCAAGGACCTGCATAAGGATCCCGGTTGGAGCCCCCGGCTCCCCGCCTGCAGGGGGGTCGCTTCACGGTGGTGAAGCAGGTCTGCAGGTGTCTGTCTTTCTCTCCCCCTCTGTCTTCCTCACCTCTCTCCATTTCTCTCTGTCCTATCCAATAACAGCAACAACAACGAGAAAAAAAATGGCCTCAGGTGCCAGGCTGTAGCACAGCGGGTTAAGCGCACATGGGGCAAAGAGCAAGGACTGGAGTAAGGACCCCTGTTCAACCCCCAGCTCCCCACCTGCAGAGAGGTCACTTCACAAGCTGTGAAGCAGGTCTTCAGGTGTCTGTCTTTCTCTCCCCCTCTCTGCCTTCCCCTCCTCTCTCAATTTCTCTGTCCTATCCAACAATAATGACAGCAACAACAACAACAATAATAATAACAACAACGATAAACATGGGCAACAAAAGGGAAAAAATGGCCTCCAGGAGCAGTGGACTCATAGTGCAGGCACCGAGTCCCCAGCAATAACCCTGGAGGCAAAAAAGAAAGACTCAGCTTTTTTTCTTCTCTTTGCTGCTGTGGTCCAGGCCACACCGGTGTGTGGAGGGTCGCTTCACCACACTGAAGCACAACTGTCTTGTCTAAAACAGGGGACAACAAATTTCTCCTATAAACAGTCAGACAGTAACTATTTGAGGCCTCCATCTCCAGGTCAGTGGCAACTACTTAATTGGCCATTTTTGCACAAAAACAACCACTGTCGAGATGTAGATAGATAAGCATATCTGTGTCCAACAAAATTTTACTTGTAAAAACAGGTAGCTGGTCTCTGGGCCATAGTTTTACAACCTCGAGAGACTGTTGAGATCTCTCTCTCTCTCTCTCTGGATTTGGGGTTCATTTAGTCTGATTTCTCTAATGGGCTAAGATGAACTACATCTGCTAGAATGAATAGCATTTTCTGTCAGAAGTCTGGAAGTCTGACCAACAAGACCTGGGAATGACAAGTTCAGGTCCATTTCTGCCTCGCTGTGCAATGCCTAGCAAGACGGATAAGACCTGTGAGAAACCCCTTGTGCTTCAGAATAATCTCTCCATCATCATTTCCTTCCAGCTGAGTTCAGCCTCGTAGAATGGGTGAAAGGGAAGGCATCATGGATAGCAGACGATGGACCGGTGCTGTAGGGTTTCTTCTGCCACCCACCTCTCTCTCTTTCTCCCTCTCTCTCTCTCTCTCTCAAATAAAAAGAATGGAAAAGTCAGCCCAGAGCATGACAGAATAATAAACACATGTGTACAAGCCCACAGATATGCAAAATAAGTGAATACTGTGCTGTGTGAGAGAATAAAGTAAGTTCTAGCTTCTGTGAAGACCAATAACAAGACCAATTTCTCAGTGATCCTTTCAAACAGATGTCTAGGGAGAAATTAAATGGTAAAGGCAAAGGCTCCCCAATTCTGAGGAGGTTTAAAAGGAGACACCCAGCATCAGTCACCTCAAGGCATCCTAAATCACTAAGTCAGAATGGAGGCCTGGAAATCTGCACTTACCAGCCCCCTATACCCCCACACCTGGGGGTTCAGATGCAAATGGCCAGCAGAGCACAGTTTGCTAAACCCAGACACGGCTCCTCCACACCCCCAGATCCAGCAGGGAGAGCCAACGGAAGATGGCCGTGGTTAACGCTGACAGGATGGTCAGTTTTCATTGACATCAGCAAACTCTCCTCCTTTTGGGCTCTGCTGCCACGAAGGGGAGTCAGGTTACTGCCCAGGAGATGTTCCCACAGGAAGGCTCTATTCTAACAATTCAATAGGCAGCCAGGGCTTCAGGGAGAGCCGGGCACCTTCAGTCTAGGGGAGCCTAAGCCCGGACAAGAGGTCAGGGAGCCTTCCTTCTCTCTATGAGTTTTCTAAGTTTCGGGGGGCGGGGTTTATGTTTTGATTTTTGGTTTTGCCTCCAGGGTTATCGCTGGGGCTCAGTGCCTGCACTATGAATCCACTGTTCCTGGCAGTCTTTTTTCCATTTTATTGGATAGGACAGAGTGAAATTGAGAGGGGAAGGGGAGATAGAGAGGGAAAGAGAAAGATAGACACCTGCAGACCTGTTTCACTGCTTGTGCAGCATCTCCTGCAGGTGGAGTGCAGGGGACTCGAATCTGGATCCTTGCGATGGTCTTTTTGCACTTAGTACTATGTGCACTTAACCAGGTGCACCACCACCCACCCCCCCCCACTCAAGTTTCAGTTTCTGAAAATGATCCAAAGTAAACTCCTGCACTTTTTTTTTTTTCTGCCATTTGAAAATGGCAAAGTCCTGCCTTAAATTTTTTAATATATATTTATTTTTATTTTATTTATTTATTATTGGACAGAGACAGAGAGACATTTAGAGGGGAGAGAAAGATAGAAAAGGAGAGAGACAGAGAGACATCTGCAGCCCTGCTTGACCACTCATGAAGCTCTCCCCCTGCAGGTGGGGACCAGGAGCTTGAACCTGGGTCCTTGCGCACTGTGATGTGTGCGCTTAACCAGTGCGCCACCGCCTGCCCCCCTATTTGTTTCTTCCTTTAGCCTGTGACATTGGCAACCACTCCTCCCTCTTCTCTCCACTTCTGCTGCCCTGCATTCCTTTCTTCTAGAGCAACACAGGTAGGGCACTGCCACAGGACATTTGCACTCACCCATCCCTCTGCCTGGAACTTTCTTCCTCCTGATAGCCACAAGCCTTTTTCCCTTCTCTCCTTCAGATGCTTATTCATGTTAGGCTACTACTGACCAAAATTTCTAAATCCCCCCTTCTCCCCTCTGTTCCCTTATCCAGCTTCACTCACCACTCTCTGCCAAATAATATACATATATATAGGTTACTAATATGCGGTCCTATTTTTCTACTAGTGCATGTATGTGTACATACACAAAACCTTTTTTTTTTTTTCCCTCCAGGGTTATCGCTGGGCTCAGTGCCTGCACTACGAATCCACGGCTCCTGGAGGCCATTCTTCCCATTTTGTTGCCCTTATTCTTGCCCTTGTTGTGGTTGTTATTGTTACTGTTGTTATAGCTGTCATTATTGGATAGGACAGAAGGAAATCGAGAGGAGAAGACTGAGAGGAGGAAAGATAGACACCTGCAGGCCTGCTTCACTGCTTTCAAAGAGACCCCTCTGTAGGTGGGGGGGGTCAGACGCTTGAACCAGGTTCTTTAGGCTGCTCCTTGAGCTTTGCACCATATGAGCTTAACCGGCTATGCTACCGCCCAGCCCCCTATACACTAATTTTCATGGTCTGTTTCCCTTTGCTGGAAGGAAACCAGTTTAGCCATTCTGTGCCTCAGTTCTCTTACCTAATAATTGGGAAATAAAACAGTTCCTATCTCATAGGACTGTACTGAGTCATGTGAATTATATCATCTAATCTCAGGCATTCATAATTAACTATTAGGTATATGGGGGGGCTGTTTGTTCAATTGTTTTGTTCTGTTTTCTCCTCCAGGGTTATCACTAGGACTTGGCGCCTGCACTAGGAATCCACTGCTCCTGGAGGCCATTTTTTCTATTTTATTGGATAGGACAGAGAGAAAATGAGAGAGGAGGGGAAGATAGAGAGGGAGAGAGAAAGATAGACACGTGCAGACCTGCTTCGATACTTGTGAAGCGACGCCCTTACAGGTGGGAAACCAGGGTCTCGAACCCAGAACTTGCACTTAGTACTATGTATGCTTAACTAGGTGCACTACCACCCGGCACTCTTATTACTGTTATTGCTGTCAGCGCCTAAAGCAATGTCTGGTATTTCAATATTCATTGAATAAAGTATAAAACTAAGTTAAATGCTTTTGTGTTGCATGACCCCACTTATAGAAGCATGCACAATACAGATTTCTACATGCATATTTATGGATTGAAATGCAGAAAAAAATGCCAAAATTTTACCAAGCTGCAAATATTGAGGAGGGAAATGAGATTTTAAAGTATCTAAGAGGGAGTCGGGCGGTAGCGCAGCAGGTTAAGCGCACGTGGCGCAAAGTGTAAGGACTGGTGTAAGGATCCAGGTTCGAGTCCCCGGCTCCCCACCTGCAGGGGAGTCGCTTCACAGGCGGTGAAGCAGGTCTGCAGGTGTGTGTCTTTCTCTCCCCCTCTCTGTCTTCCCCTCCTCTTTCCATTTGTCTCTGTCCTATCCAACAATGACGACGACATCAATAACTACAACAATAAAACAACAAGGGAAACCAAAGGGAATAAATAAATAAATAAAAGGTATAATTTTTTTAAAAAGGTATCCAAGGGGCCTTTTTGCTACATCTGAATCATTTGGGTTGTACTGTTTTGTTTTGATTTGGTTTTTGGCATGTTCCATCTGTAAGGTAAAATATGTTTCCAAATAATGTTTCTCAAAAGGAATCCAGTGCTTAAGAGCCCATAGTAGACAGATGAGCCAGTCAGGTTCTATGCAGATGAGCCAGTCAAATACTGTGCAGATGAGCCAATCAGGTTCTATGCAAATGAGCCAGTCAGATTCTATAAAGAGGAGCACATCAGATCCTATGCAGATGACATGGTCAGATTCTATGCAGATGACATGGTCAGATTCTATGCAGATGACATGGTCAGATCCTATGCAGATGACATGGTCAGATCCTATGCAGATGACATGGTCAGATTCTATACAGAGGAGCACATCAGATCCTATGCAGATGACATGGTCAGATTCTATACAGAGGAGCACATCATATCCTATGCAGATGGTCAGATTCTATGCAGAGGAGCTACTCAGTTTCACCGGTTTGAACAGAGTAGCCACCATGACAGAAGGCGGCTCTCAGTGGAGAAAGCTACATCTCACTTCTTCTCACTTTCTCATTCTGTCTGTCTTTACCTCACAGCACCTGAGGAGGCAGAAGTCAACAAAGGGACTGATGTGCAGACCTCAACCATGCCCCAGAGGAGTTTCCAAGGAACAGATCCTTGACTTCAGACTGTGAGACCTCTTCCTCCAGGATTCTCCAGTGGCAGGTCCCTGGCAAATGAACTTTGAAGGAAAAACAAACAAAAAAAAAATAATAAGCCCAGATTTTAGGAAAAGCAAGCAACACAGCCAGATCAACCAGTCACTGATTTTTTTTTTAATGGGGAAGAAAAAAAAATCAAGTGTTACTGTCTGTAGCAAAGGCCTTTGTGTCCATTTTTCTTGTCCAGAAATGAGCCTCAGGAAATCTGATTCCAGATAGTGTTGAGGGAAAGGGGGCTGGTTCCAGGTGTGCGGGGAGATGGAGGTTCTAGGAGGACCCTGAGAGGCTACTAGTGTTTGCCATGGTGAGCACATACATTCTCAGCACGTTTCAAGCTGTCTGCTCGAAATGAACTCATGCGTTTCTCCTGCGACGGCCACACAATGTGGGTTCACTCCAGTCTTCCTCCTGCATCAGCTGCTCCCCATTCCCAGAGTTCATGCTCCCCCACCATCAAAGAAACAGCAGAGGTCTTCTGGCTTTGGGTCTTGGTCTCGCTTTTCCTAAGGGCCTCCTTCCCTGGCCTTGCTTGCTTCTACTGTTGGTCAACTTGGCCTCAACCCCATTCTTCATGCGGACAAACTGAGAATGTACTGAGTGGTCCATTCTAGGCCCGAGAGCGCCTGCTCCATCCCAGTTTGGGGAATCAGCTGGCTTTGTTTATGGAGTATGTTTTTCTCAAGACTCTCTCTTTCTCTTGTAAGCACATCTCAGGCAAGAGTTTTGATTGTCTTGTGTTGTTAAAATTCGGAGGCTCCAGCTGGCCGGGCTAGCTTCACGGGCGGGTAACAGAGACGACCAGAGACATACGGCTGGGCAGGGAAGCTGTATTTCTTTATTCAGGAACAACGATTCATAAACTAACCCAAACTAATCACCAAACAAAACTCTGTTACCTCTTTCCCCCGCTGTGGCACCCAGCACTCTCTAACTCTGCAACTCTCCAACTCTCCAACTCTGGAACTCTGGAACTCTGGCACCCTCTCGGGGTTCCTTGGGGCGGGGCCAAGCAGGCCCGCAAAATTAGCAGGACTGATCCAATTTTCTTGGCGGGGGAGAGCTAGAACAACCCAATGTAAAGCATACAACAGTCTTGGGTGTTGCCCAGATATCCCACTCATTGCATTTTTTTTTCTCTAACAAATATAAACCTTTTTGGGTGTGAGTGGACTGGTTGAATGATGCCATTATTCTGCCGGTCAGAACACACCAGCCCAGGGCTCACAGGATGCTCAGTGTACCGCTGGTGGTACACAAGATCATGTTTAAGGCGTCCACAGACACACAATCACTGTTTCCCTTTTTGTATTCTTTTTGAAGCCTGATTACAGCTAGGAGAGAAGGCCCCAGTTAGTGCTTGCAAGTCCTTAGTGTCCTTGATACTACAGCTTTCCTTTTCCTTTTTAACAAAGAAAGAGCAGGTTCAAAGTCTTCAGTCTAGATAACTTCCATCAGATGGTTTTGTTCTCACTGTATTCATTAATCACCCTCAATCCATTGCTTTCCCTTTTGGGATGTGCTAGATGATCTTAAATGGATTTACTTAAGAAAAGTTACGTTGACTCAGAGAAAACTATTGAGTGATTAGCCTAAGAAGTGAGATGTAAATACAATAGAAATAACTCCAAGAATTGAAGTTAGAAACAGGGTGATAATGACCCTTCCTAAGCAAGAGCTTATTCTAACTGGATGAACATGGGACTATGTCAGACAAAACCCAAGATTCAAAGCCTTTGTTTGTATGACACGAACTAGCTATGCAAGTTGATTTGGCAAGTTTTCTTAACCTCTCTGTGCCTCAGATCTCTTCATCTGGAAAAGGGAGTTAAGAACTCCTAACTACTTGCCTCCTAGTGTTGCTATGAGAATTAGTCTCCACAGTCTCGATGGGATGAATGCCCCTGGAGAGAATATCCAAGCGCTACACAAATAGGAAACTACACATATTAATTGCTCTTAGATTATTGTAAATCTCAGGCCTCTGTGAAAATACTGAACCCCAGCCAAAAGTAAACATGGATGGACGCCAGACCCCGCTTGTCATTGCACCCAGCTGTCCATCACAAGCCAGCACTTGTCCCAAGAGGACACTGAATCAGGGACATGAGTTCTCCACACACAGATCATTCCAGAGACTCGGATCCTGACTCCTGTTTCTGGCATCTTGTTCATTGTTTGTGTTCGTCTCTGCACTTATACCCACATTATATAAAAAATATTGCTGAGAGGCAGAATAAAAATGGTTTTCAGTAAGCCTGTTTACCATTGTGTAGAAATTGTGTTTTCTTGGGGTTGGTAACCTTCTAAATGCCTAGTCCCTGCCTGCAGGATGAACTACAGGGGTGGAGGGAGAAAGAAGTGGAGGAGTGAGGAGCCACCAGAGGTGAACTAATTCTCAACCTGAAATGCCCTTTTAGAAGGTATTAAGTGACCAGGGAGGTACTGTAGCAGTAGAACTCTAATACAAGAGAACCTGGGGCAGAGGAGCAGGGGGAAGAAGTGATCTGACACTGATGAATTGGGTTATATTTGACTATCAGTGCCCTGTCTGCAGTTAGTCTTCTAAACCTGAACTTGGAAAAAGGACAACTACTGGAGATTCAGACATGCCCATCACATTCCTGCCCACTTGATCCTTCAAAATAATATAGAATGTTAGGGTCTGGGCAGTGGCATACCCACCTGAGTGCACAAGTTACCATGCACAAGGCCCTGGGTTCAAATAGGAAGCTACACATACTAATCCCTCTTAGATTACTGTGAATCTCCGGCCTTTATAAAAACACTGAACCGTAGCCAAAAGTAAACACGGATGGACGCCAGGTTCCACTTGCCATTTAGCCCAGCTGTCCGTCATGAGCCAGCACTTGTTGCCACCTACAGGGAAACTTCATGAACAGTGAAGCGAAGCAGTGCTGCAGGTGTCTCTCTTTTCTCTCCTTCTCTAGTTCCCCTTTCCCTCTCAATTTCTCTCTGACTCTCTCCAATCAATCAATGCCAAAATAAATAAATAAATACTCCCTATTTCTCAGCTTCAAGCTCTTGAGTTCCCACTGGGTTCACAGGGCCAAGATGGCTGCCAGAAACTTTCAGTTTTTTCCCCCGGCTCAGCGATGCCACTGGAAGAAAAATGACTCTTCCCTGGGAGTCGGGCGGTAACGAAGCGGGTTAAACGCATGTGACACAAAGCATAAGGGCCTGCGTGAGGATCCCGGTTCGAGCCCCCGGCTCCCCATAGGTGGTGAAGCAGGTCTGCAGGTGTCTATCTTTCTCTCCTCTCTGTCTTCCCCTCCTCTCTCTATTTCTCTCTGTCCTATCCAATGACGACGACATCAATAGCTACAACAATAAAACAACAAGGGCAACAAAAAGGAAAATAAATAAATATTTAAAAAATGACTCTTCCCAAAAATAAATAAATAAATAGAAAAAGAAAAAAAGAAAAATGACTCTTCCCTAAAAAAGATATCCCCAAAATGGGAAGGTGAGGTGGAGGTTCAATTTAAACCAATGCACGATTGACTGGAAACTAGAACAGAACTAGGAGAATGGATTCTCACCTGGAGAAAACAGGTGTAGTGGTGCTTCCAAACCAAACTAATGGCCAGGGCGGTGTGGTACCCAGTCTAGCCAGCCCTGACCAGGACTCAGTGGGACTGAAGCTGAAGTCAGCTCCGCCCAAACACTATGGACGGAGGGCTGGAAGCTGAGACAGAAGCATGGAGCGTGTTCTACAGCTGCTCTGCAAGAGGAGCCCTGGCTGGATCCCGGGGGCCAAGCCTCACCGAGCAAAAGTCGCTGTCCCACCGCTCTGGGTTTGCTAAGGCCCACGTGGCCACAGCCCTGGACCTTGCCCTGTCTTTGCCCACGAGTTATGGGCAGAAGCAGATGCAGACATAAATTCGCTGACCTTAGCTTCTGGATCAGCGAATTATCTTGGGCCCACACCAGGACAGCTGCATTCAGCAAAAACAGCGTTGTGCATGTATCTTGATACGTAACCCTAGCTCTGAGCTTTCTAAATATAAGAGGAGGTTTTGGACCACTGGTTAAAGAGAAAATGATTCTCCGCTCATGGCCCCCATTGAGTGGTCACTACCCAAACTTTACAACCATGTAGGAATGTTGAGTGTTCGAGCCTGGGGTGCTATGCTGTAATCAATCAATCAATCAATCAATAAAACAGGTTCCTAAGCCAAGATACGCTGAGCTGTGGCTTTTAGCAAATGCAAAAAGAAGCACAAAAACAACCGAACATCAACCACTATCGCTGGGGAACCACAGCGGGAAGGAATCCCCTCTCTAATAAGAGTGATAGATGGATGTCTGATTGATTGGTTGGTTATTCGATGCCACTGAGATTTATTTATCAGGGATCTGGAGAGGAAACACTGAGGATCCTCTGCACGGTTTTGATGTCCAGCACTTGAGTTTCACCTGTCCCCATCCCAGAGCTGGGAGGAGTGGCCAGGCCAGCCTCATTCTCACCAAGCCCCCATCTGGCCCCCATGTTGACTCACCCTGTTCACACCCACACGCCGGCCCACTGACACGCCAGCCATTTCATTCTCCCTGAACCGTCTGCTCCTGGCATAGCCACCAAGTGTCCATTTCCCCCAGGTGGCACAGAATCCCAGGCAGGGTGATGAGCTGTGCTTTGGTGTGTGTGGGCTGCAAGGGACATAGAAAAGGCCAAACTTGCCTCTGCCGAGGTGACACACAACCTGGTGACCAGCATGAAAGAGGACCTAGCACAAGCATCCATGACCAGTAGGAGAGGAGAAAAAGTATTCTCCTTTGACAGAGGACCTAGTGGGGGTTGTATTGTTATATGGTAAACTGGGAAATGTTATGCATGTACAAACTACTGTATTTATTGTCTAATGTAAAACATTAATCCCCCAATAAAGAACTTTTTAAAAAGTATTCTCCTTTTAAAAAAGAAGTTTATTTTATTTATTGGATAGAGACAGAGAGAATTCCAGAGGGAAGGGAAGTTCCAGTGGCCCTGGAGCTAGTACTGTAAGTGAATCTCTGGACTCTCAAGCATGAGGTCCCAAGTTCAACCCCCAGGATCACATAACGCAGAGGGGTGCTCAGTCTCTCTCTCTCCTCAACTCTATCATTAATAATTAAATAAAGATTAGGGAGGGAGAGAGGAAGAGACACCTGCAGCCCTGCTCCACCACTCATGAAGCTTTCCTCCTGCAGGTGGGGGCCTGGGGTTTGACCCTGGATTCTTACACATTGTAACATGTGCACTCAGCCGGGTGTGTCACTGCCTGCCCCTCCCCGCAAAAAAAAAAAAAAAAAAAAAACAACTAATAAGTGAGAGAAGAGAGAGATACCACTCAGCTCTGGAATATGGGAGTGGTGGCACCTTAGCCTGCGGTCTCTGTGCTCTAACATGCTGAATTTAAAGTACAATTTCAAAAATTAAATTAAATTAAAATAAAGTACAATTTCAGTCAAATTAGAGAAGACTGGATGGAGGCTGGGAGGTGGCGCACTTGGTTACAAAGCACACACACTGCCAAGCGCAAGGACCTGGCTTCGAGTTCCCAGCTCCCCACCTGCAGGGGATCCATTTCACTTAGCAGTGAAGCAGGTCTGCAGGTGTCTGTCTTTCTCTCCCCCTCGCTGTCTTCACTTCTTCTCTCCATTTCTCTCTGTCCTATCTAACAACAACAGCAGCAATAATAACAATAACAACAAGGCCAACAACAAAAAAATGGCCTCCAGGAGCAGTGGAGATTTGTAGTGCAGGCACTGAGCCCCAGCAATAACCCTGAAGGCAAAAAAATATATATATAAATAGAAAGAAATGAGTTCCAGGTGGTAGCATGCCTGGCTGAGCACCCATGTTACAATGTGCAAGGACCTGGGTTCAAGCCCCCCCCCCGGTCCCCACCTACAGGGGAAAAGTTTAACAAGTGGTGAAGCAGGGCTGCCGGTGTCTTTCTCTCTCCCTCTCTATCATCCCCCTACCTTCTCAAATTTTGGCTGTCTCTATCCAATAAATAAAGATAATAAAAAAATTTACGGGGGTCGGCCGGCGGCACAGTGGGTTAAGCGCATGTGGCGCAAAGCGCAGGGACCGGCGTTAAGGATCCCGGTTCAAGCCCCCGGCTCCCCACCTGCAGGGGAGTCGCTTCACAGGCGGTGAAGAAGGTCTGCAGGTGTCTGTCTTTCTCTCCCCTTCTCTGTCTTCCCCTCCTCTCTCCATTTCTCTCTGTCCTATCCAACAACGAATTGCGTCAACAAGGGCAATAATAATAGCCACACGAAGCTACAACAAGGGCAACAAAAGGGGGGAAAAAATGGCCTCCAGGAGCGGTGGATTCATGGTGCAGGCACCGAGCCCAGCAATAACCCTGGAGGAGGAAATAAAATAATTAAAAAAAAAAAAAAGAAGAAGAATTCAACATGAGAGGAAGTCTGGAAACTCCTAAGTCTTTCTCTTGAAATATGAGAAAAGTCAGACTTCCACAAGAAAGACAGCAAAGCAAGAACCAAAGTGTAGACAGTACAAAACCAAAATGAAGCCACTCCCCTGGGGTCTGGGCAGTGGTGCGTCCAGTTAAATGCACGTATTACAGTGAACAAAGACCCAGATTCAAGTGTTAGGCCCCACCTGCACAGGGGGAAGCTTGGAGAATGATGAAGCACTGTTGAAGGTCTCTCTCTCTCTTTCTCTCTCCCGGTCTCCTCTTTCCTCTGACTTCTCTTTCTTTCTTTCCAATAAACAATAAGTAAATAAAATAAAATATAAAACAATAAACCCACCCCTGCCAAAAAAAAAAAAAAAGAAAGCTTAAAAGCATGTCTCCACAGGATAAAGATATCTAACAGTCAAGTGAAACAAAGCCCCAATACTTTTCTGAGGAAGATAACAGAATTCAAGATCTCCTTGATGTTATCTACACTGGCCAAGTATAAAGTTGAAAATCCTTTATCACAAGAAATTGTCATCAAGAGAAAATTGAAGGAGGAAAGTATCTGTAACATAAAAAAATGTTAATAAAAACAGATTCAAAGGTACTTCAGACACTGAAGTCAATGGGCAAATGTTTTAAAGTTCTAACTGTGACAAGGGGCCAGGAAATAGTTGCCCCAGCAAGCCCTGGGTTTGATCCCTGGTACCTACCATATAAAAACACTAGAGTACAGGAAGCTCTAAGGATGTTGGGGCAGTGCTATGTCCAATCTCCCCCACATAGATTTATTTATTTATGAAATTTTAAAATAATTAAAATAGACTAAGAGTGGCCCTGGAGCTAGTACCGTAAGTGAATCTCTGGACTCTCAAACATGAGGTCCAACCCCCAGGATCACATAAGCCAGAGTGGTGCTCAGATCTCTTTCTCTCCTCCACTCCATAATTAATAATTAAATAAATATTAGCATAACTGTGATAGATTGATAAATAATCCAGAGATAAAGATTAACAGATGCCAGGCTAGTATGGGGGTGCCTCTTCCCGGGTGCATACTCTCTGGGTTGGAGAGAATGTGACCAGAGCCAGCCTGGGCTGCTACTCACTCAGTGATGCGAGAGAGATGACTCATGACCAGAGCTCGCGGAAGTGAAGCAATTCAGTTCTTTATTGATCAGAGAGCCAAGGCTTTTAAAGGTCAAACCCGGAAGTGGCAAGTTGGAAACGGAAATGGCTAGGAAAGGGGTGGAGAAAGGCAAAAGGAAGCTGGAAAGGTAGGAACTTCCTTAGCAACTGTTGTGAGGATTTTGACTGGTAGGATTAATAATACCCTGCAGGCAGGGAAGGTCTTGAGGGTAGAAAGAAGATAGATCAAAGGAATGGAATTGGTGGGGATCTTACAGGCAAAACAATGATTATGTAGATAATAAGGGAGAAGGCCATAGTATCAGGAATGCAGGCTGCTTTGTGAGGCAGGGAGTCTGATAAGACGAGAGGATGGATGTCCCCTCAAGTTAAGCCCTGTCAAGCTCAACCACATCCTCACAATTTCCTGACAAATATATAAGTAAAAAAAATATGGAAAGTTACATGAAGAATGTGGAAACTAAAAATTTAAAAAAAAAAAAAACCTAGAAATTCTAGAATTGGAAATTATGAATTCCAAAATTCTTGACTAGGGAGATAGCATAATGGTTATGCAAAAAGACTTTCATGCCTGAGGCACCAAAGGTCCCAGTTTCAATCCCCAGAACTACCTTAACACAGAGTTAAGCAGTCCTCTGGTTTAAAAAAAATATCAGGGAGTTGGGCAGTTAGCGCAGTGGGTTAAGCACATGTGGCACAAAGCGCAAGGACCCACTGAAGGATCCCCGTTCGAGCCCCTGGCTCCCCACCTGCAGGGGAGTCACTTCACAGGCGGTGAAGCAGGTCTGCAGGTGTCTGCCTTTCTCTCCCCCTCTCTGTCTTCCCCTCCTGTCTCCATTTCTCTCTGTCCTATCCAACAATGACGACATTAATAACTAAAACAATAAAAACAACAAGGGCAACAAAAGGGAATAAATAAATAAAAAATAAAATATAAAAATATATCAGAAATCTATTTTTGTATGAGATTAACAGCCTATTGGACTGTGATCCAATGAGAGGTGTTTCAGCAGGTAGAGTGCCTGACTTGAAAGCATGGGGTCCCCAGCATTGCAAATGTCTATTGTCTCTTATTACTAAATAAATAAGTTTTATTTAAAATATTTATTTATTCATTCCATTTTGTTGCCCTTGTTGTTTTATTGTTGTAGTTGTTGTTACTGATACCGTTGTTGTTGGAGAGGACAGAGAGAATTGGAGGAGGGGAAGACAGAGAAGGGGAGAGAAAGATAGACACCTGCAGACCTGCTTCACTGCCTGTGAAGCGACTCCCCTGCAGGTGGAAAGCCGGGGGCTTGAACTGGGATCTTTACACGGTCCTTGTGCTTTGCACCACCTGTGCTTAAGCCACTGCGCTACTGCCCGACTCCCTATAAATAAGTATTTTTAAGGAACAACTCTGCTGCAGTACTGGTGGGAATACAAACTGGTGCAGTCCCTTTGGAAGACTGTATGGAGTCCCTAAACAAATGAAAATGTAATTACCTTATAACCCAGCAGTACCACTCTTCATCATTTATCTGAAGGTCACTCAAACACTAACTAAAGGGACATATGCATTCCTACGTTTCTAGCTGTGTTATTCACAACAGTCAAAGAGGGGAAGCAGCCTAAATGTTCATCAACAGATGACTGGCTAAAGAAGTTATGGGATAGATATTCCATGGAATACTACTCTGCAATCCAAAAAGATGGTTTTGTGTCTTTTGGGACAAAAATGGATTGAATGGAGGTGGTTATGCTTAGGAAGATAAATAAAGAGATGAAAGACAACTACTGGATGGTTTCACTCCTATGTGGGATCTAGAGAAGTGACACACATGACCTTGCAAAAACAAAACAAACAACAACAAAAACGCGAACAAGCAAACTGTTTCTAAGACTTGTGAGAACTATAGTGGTTATCCTTGGGAAGAGGGAGGGTGGGGACACAGAACAGCAGTGGTGGGTGTGGTGTGGAACTATACACGATAATTTTACTGTGTTGTAACCCAGTATTAACCACAAATTTAAAAATGGAATAGAATAAAATTAAATACATAAAATTCTGTTACTTTTAACACCAGGGTCACTACTGGGGCTTGATGCCTGCATGATGAATCCATGTCTCCAGGCAGTCTTTTTTCCTACTTTTCTTTTTTTTTTTTTTTTGCCACCGGGATCATCAACAGGGCTCGGTGCCAGCCCTACAAAGCTACTGCTCCTGGCAGTCATTTTTTCCGGGTTTTTTTTTTTTTTTTTCCCATTTTATTCAATAAGACAGAAATTGAGAGGGGAGAGGGAGGTAAAGAGGAAGACAGAGAAAGAGAGACAGCTGCAGACCTGCTTTACTGCTTGTGAAACATGATGTCCCTGCAGTAGATGCGCAGTGGGGGCTCAAACCGGGGTCCCTGAATGCACCTTAACCAGGTGTGCCATCACCACCCCTAGTCTTTTATCTTTATTTCCTTTTTTTTTTTTCCTCTAGGTAGAGCATGAGAGTCAGAGAGAGGGAGAAAGAGATAGGAGAGATTCCTGAAGCACTGTTTTAACACTCATGAGGCTTCCTCTCTGCAGGAGAGGACAAGGGGTCCCCTCAGGCATGTTAGTGCTCTGCCAGCTACACCATCACCCAGCTCCTAGATAAATCTTTTTAAAAAACAAAATACCATTTTAACAAAAAGATCATGGGCTTGTCCTTGTGCATGCATACAAGGGTGCTGGCAGAAGGGTGTGGTGGTCAGTCACAGATTAATAAAAATTATTAAATCTAAATAAGAACCGAAGGCAAAACACTAAGCAGAACTTGGACTAGAGTTGGTGTATTGCACCAGAGTGAAAGGCTCTGGGGTGAGGGTAGGGGTTCAGGTCCCAGAACCTGATGGCGGAGGAGGACCTAGAGGGGGTTAGAGTGTTGTGTAGAAAACTGAGAAATGTTACACATGGCAAACTATTGTACTTTACTGTCAACTGTAATCCATTAATCCCCCCAATAAAGAAAAAAAATATTCAATCTGAAGGAGAGCAAGAGAAACAATTTAAAGACAAAATCAACTTTCAAGGGCATAGAATATCAAACACTCTACTCTATATCTAACTGGATTTCCAAAGTAAGAGAACATTTCTATATTGAGAACAAAACTTTTAATATTAACGTTAAAATCTCTAAACTTTATTTTAAAAATATCAGCCCATATGTTCAAGAAACTCAAAGACCATTAATTACAATACACTTAAAGGAAAACAGACCTAGGCAAAACTGCTAGAAGCCAAAGATAAAGAAAAATAAGATACATTACTGAAGTAGTATATAAAAAATAATTTCAAATCTTTGTACCAGGTCTAAAGGACATCTACAAACTCCAGGCTTCACCCCTCTTCCATCTCCTCATGTTTGCAACACCTACATGGTTGTTTGGCAAGTTAACTTTTCATCCCTTTCCCCCACCCTATGGCTTACACATCCTCCCTCTCTTGGACTGCACACACCTAAGCACTGTTAATCATATACCCCACCGTGTGTGTGTGTGTGTGTGTGTGTGTGTGTGTGTGTGTCTATCTATTACGGTATAAAAGATAGAGAAACTCCATCAGAATTGGGGCCCAGAACTTTTAGCACAAGCTAGTTCTGGGTTGGTGCCAATAAGCTTTGTTTTCCTGTACCATCCCGCAGTTGTTGTAGTTTTTGTTCACAATCCCCGTTTACAGCACATGCATGAAAACAATAAAATAACTGACTTCTCATCAGAGACAACGGAATACATAACTCAGCAGAATGGAGAGTTTCAAATACGGGTGGGGGGTGGAAAGCAACTGTCAAGCTCCAGTGAAAACATACTTCAACAGTCAGAGTGAAATCAAGACATTTTTTGGCTAAACAAAGACTTCCAGAATTGATTTGTCAGCAGAACTGCAGTACAAATACAACATCAAGTCCTTTGGGATGAAGGGGAAGGAAGCCAGTTGTAAATAGGTTTCTACTGGAGAGGAGGGGGGGGAAGGAATGAAAATGTGAGTAAGTGTCCAATATCATAATGCTGATCAAAGTCTCAAGAGGGGTTTTCTGCAGAAATCGATAAGCTGAATCTCAGGCTTTTATGCGAAACGCAAGAACTAGAACATCTGAAAGAATTTTGAAAAAGAAGGGAACTTGGAGGACTCAACAGTTGCTGAACCTGAATTACAATAAAGCAACAGTATTCAAGAAAATGTGGTAGTGATAGAAAGATAGACACATGAATGGCGCCAGAGAGTCCAGACAGAAAGAAGCAACAACTTTTACTGGAGTTAAAGTTATAGTTACAAAACAAAACCAAGTTACACAGTTACAACAAAATAAGCGTCCAGAAGTATATTGCTCAGCTCTGGTTTATTGTGGTGCCGGGGATGGAACCTGGAACTCTGGAGCCTCAGGCAGGAAAGTCTTTTTGCATAACCATTATGCTGCCTTGCCCACCCACTGACCAAGTAGGCTCTTAGGAGGTTATTTTGAGGCAAAGACACTAGGGATTCAACAACTGTTTTATTCTGTACTTTGATGCTTCTTGATGGTCTCACTGTGTTCATTCATACTTAAAAATACAGACATTCAATTTGGGGGGAAGATAGTAGGAATATTTTTCATTGCTCTTTATTGCCATCTAGTGGGCATCAGGAGCACGGGCGAATAGAAGATCAAGCTGCCCCGGACCTGAAACCACACTGCTAATTGCCAGCCCCTGGCTTCTTAACCCTGCTGGCCGCTTCACCTCCTCAGCAGTAACCGAAGCGGCCAACCATGGATGGATTTTTGTGCACGTGCTTTATCTAAAAGACAGTTCCGAATATTTATTTGGGACAAAGTGACACAAAAGCAGGGATCTCTTTTTCCAGAGCTGGACTTGTTACTTGTCTTCTGTCTTCAAATGATAATTATTTCCTCAACAGTTGACACCCCCAGGGCCTGAGCTTCAAAAAGGAGGATGTGGAATAGAGCCAGAAGCCTCCACGCCATGCTGAGGAGCAATCAGCATCATGACTGACCGCTTCCTTCGGAGTCTACAGGCTTTCTGTCTCTCTCAGCCAGTGCATGTCCGTTCAGCCCACGCGCCTCATGTTACCATGCTTTGATGCCCTTTCCCCACCTGACTTTTTTTTTTTTTTGCTTGCTTAATGATGCACTTTAGAGATTGTTCCATATCCACATATAACTTCCTCCTTCTTTTGAAAGACATGTGGCTTGTCACGGTGGGGCTTTTGCCATGATTTATTTAGCCGGCTCTCTAACGGTAACCACTAAGGCTGTGCGCACTAGTTTCCTCTTGCAAACCTTACAGCTGATTGCTTCATCCATTCACCCGTTTGGCATATGTGTGAGTATGCATATAGTATAAATCCCTAGAAGTGAGATGTTTGGGACAAAGGGTGTGAACCTTTTAAAGTCTGCAGGAAGTTGACAGGTTTCCTCTGTGTATCTATAAAGAGTAGGGAATTGTTAACTCCAAGAGATAGAATCACCCTAATGTTTATTGCTGCACTATTCACAAATTTGAAGATGTGGAAACAACTGAACTGCCCAGCAATAAGTGACTGGATAAAGATGTGGTGTGTATATACAGAGTGGAATACAGTTCAAGTATTGAAAAAAAAAAAAAAAAAAAAAAGATGGTTTTGTCATTTGCAGCAAAATGGAAGGACCTCAAGAAGATAATGCACAGCAAAGTAAGTCAGAAGGAGGACTATCTGTACAATAAGAGTAATCAAAGCAGACGGACTATCTGTACAATAAGAGGAAACAAAGCAGAAAACATTGGAGGGTGGGGGTATAGCATAATGGTTATGCAAAGAGACTTTTATGCCTGAGGCTCTCAAGTCCCAGGTTCAATCCCCCACACTGCCATAAACCAGAGCTGAGCAGTGCTCTGGTTAAAAAAAAAAATTTTTGGACATTGGACCTTGACGAGTACTGGGAAGGGGAAGGGATGAGGGGGAAGGGGAGGGGTAGGAATGCAGGGGAAGGGGAAGAACCTAAAGGATGTTGGTGGGTGTTTAAAAACAAAATAAATTGAAAAAAGAGAAAGAAACAGCCCCCAATGGGGAAGACCCCCAGGGGGGCAAAAAGATTGTAATAGAAGCTAGATGTGCATATCAGTGACTTTCAAGCTTAAGTAGAGAAAACTAACTTTACTAATCATTCTCCAATGTTTCTCAAACCCAGTTTAGAAAGGAGATAGGCTGTGTTTGATTCAAAATCCAGTTTATCTGCTTAACTGGGTTTGAATATGCCCAAAGACCAAAGCAGTATTCTGGTCTTTCTTTTTACCTGGGTCTAGATGACTTGGAAGAATTTGAAAGCTTGTTTCTCTCTGTCTGAGAGCTGGGTGGGGTGGACTAGAAGGTGGGGTGGGGCCGGGTGCAAATGCCTGGTTGGAAGAGGAAGCCTCTGACAGCAACACCCTAACATTGACCATCCTGGACACACTCTGCCTCCACTGTCCCAGCTCTCAGAACACCCAGGCCAGTCAAGAATCAGGGAAAGAGGAGGTGTTTCTGCTTTGGAGAACCATGGTTCATTGTCCAATAAGAAGTATCACACGGGGCCAGGTGATGGCACACCTGGTTAAGTGCACATGTTACATTGTGCAAAGACCCTGGTTCCAGCCCCTGGTCCCCACCTGCAGAGGGGAAGCTTTTTGAGTGGTGAAGCAGGGCTGCAGGTATCTCTCTGCCTCTCCTCTTTTTTTATATTTATTTATTTTCCCTTTTGTTGTCCTTGTTGCTTTTTATTGTTGTAGTAGTTATTTTTGTTGTTATTGATGTTATCGTTGTTGGATAGGACGGAGAGAAGTGGAGAGAGGAGGGTAAGACTGAGAGGGGGAGAGAAAGACGGACACCTATAGGGAGTCCGGTGGTAGCACAGCGGGTTAAGTGCACATGGCACAAAGCGCAAGAACCAGAGAGAGGATCATGGTTCGAGCCCCCGGCTCCCCACCTACAGGGGGGTCGCTTCACAAATGGTGAAGCAGGTCTGCAGGTGTCTGTCTTTCTCTCCCCCTCTCTGTTTCCCCTCCTCTCTCCATTTCTCTCTGTCCTATCCAACAACAACGATTGCTGGGAAATTGTGCCGATGCAGTCACATCTGCCATGATGTCCCCTCAGGCTACTGCTAGTAGAGTTGGGACATTCTCGGAGTGCCTGTTCAGTCATGTTGTGCCCTCAGGGCTTTGTCTATTTCCCCGTGATATTTGGAGTGCTTTGGTTACTCCTCCCCCTTCCCATTCTCACGAAAACTGCTCCTATAAAAGCCCTTCTTCTTCCGCACCTCGCTCTCTTGCCAGCGCTCCACTTTGGTGTTCAGACGCAGGAAAGGTTACTGTGTGAGGCGGCCATTTTCACTACCTCCACGTGGCCCAACCTGCTTCTCTAGCACCCAACTCTGAGGTGCCAGCGCAAATAAAGATTTGTGTTTCCTCTTCGCTCCGGACCCTTCCTCTCTCTCTTCTCCGTGGCCCGTGCACAACAACAGACGATATCAATAACTACAACAATAAAACAACAAGGGCAACAAAAGAAAATAAATAAATTTTTTTTTAAAAGATAGACACCTGCAGACCTGCTTCACCACTTATGAAGCAACTCCCCTGCAGGTGGGGAGCTGGGGGCTCCAATTGGGATCCTTACCTGGGTTTTTGCGCCTTGCTTAACCTGCTGCGTTACCACCCGACTCCCTCTCTCTCCTACTTTTGATTTCTGGCTGTCTCTATCCAATAAAGATAATTTTTTTTTAATTAAAAAAAAAGAAGTAGCCCAAAGTGACTCCTGAGGCCACAGTAACTTGTGATTAGTGAGAGCACCGTCTCAATGATCTTCAACCAAAATAAAATGTGTACCTCCTGTCTACATGGAAGAAACACAGTAAAATGGAGTGGCTCACCAACATAGTTTATGAGGAATCTTGAACTTCAACTAAAAATAAATAATGTTTGGAAGTGGGGCGTGGGGGGGAGGGGCTGGACATGAAAGGTCGGTAGGGAAGAAACCTAACATGGAAATGTCTGTTACAAACTGAAGAACCTCCACCCAGGCCTTCAGAGCCCAGCCAAGGAAATAATCCTGATGTCTCCTCAGAGATACATGTATGTGAAGTGGCAGATTCTGTGCCCCAGCAGGGAGCTGACGGCACCCCGGTGCACAACACACCTGTGTATACCCCGCTACCGAGCTGCTGCATGGGCTGAGAACCAGTGAAAGCACTCCTGTAACCTGGCCCATGACGTCTGGCATCAAGGATCCATGCTTTCACCTCCTCACAGGCGGACCAGAAGCCTTGAGACCCCCTTTACCCATGAAAGCACCTGCATAGTGTTAGAGGCAGTAACTCTAGAATAGTTATAAGTATAGTTGCTTTTTGAGTTTGAGTTTTAAGAATAGTTTAAATATAGTTGCTTTTTGCCCTCCTGCCCAGTGAGGTGGAAAATTCCTTACCCTTTTCCCCCTACAGAAGCTAAACAGTGAAGGCCATCAATTATTTTGACACACCCTGCAGTGGACAGGCCTCCTCATGACCTCTGCATAGGAATACTGTTACCAGATAGTTAAAACAGATGGCCTGATAAATTGCAGACAGATGGCCAGGTGGTCCCAACAGAGAGCAAAAGAATGTGGTGACCCCACTTTGGCCGGGACCTATTGGTCTGGTGTGATGTTTAGAACTAGCCCATGCTTCACTCTGAATGGATCAGGCTTTTGCTAAGTTTAAAATGATTGGATATAGGCTGATAAGGTGATGTGTTCCCCCTTCCTGAGCGTATTCTGAATTCCTATAAATTGTCTGGTTTGAGCTTTGTTCAGGGTCGAGCTTGGTAGACTAACATCAGTCACCACTCGGCCCGGATTGCAATTCGTGAATAAACATCTTTTGCTTCCTTGCAGTGGATGGTGGTTTGATTTCGCTCTTTAACACATAGCTCAGATGAGAGGCGCGCAGCTCGTGCGTCTCCCTTCCCTGGCTGTGTGTTCCTCACAGTGAACAGCGAAGAACATATTCTGGGCCACCCACTGGCCTGGTAAGTCTCTGCTGGGCTCCAGGGAATCCCCTCACCTACCCACATTATTTCCTTTCTGTGAATCTGTTTCCTCCTCTACTATGTGGGTGCCTTTGGCACTGAGCCATTTCCTAATTAATTTATTTTCATTTTTTAAATTACAAGAGTAGTCCATTTTCACAGTGGGAAAAAAAATTCAAACAATAAACTGAAACGTGAAAACCTTTCTTTCTTCCTTTCTTTCTTCTTTCCTTTCTTTCTTTTTTCCTCCAGGGTTATCATGGGGGTTCGGTGCCAGCACTAGGAATCCACTGCACCTGATGCCCAGTTTTTTTCCCCCATCTTATAGGATAGGACAGAGAGAAATGGAGAGAGGAGGGGGAGAGAGAGAGGGAGAGAAGAAGAGAGACACCTGCAGACCTGCTTCGCCGATTGTGAAGCGACCCCCCACGCAGGTGGGGAGCCGGGGGCTTGAACCCGGATCCTTGCATGGGTCCTTGATCTTTGAACTATGTACACTTAACCGGGTGCACCACCACTGGGCCCTCAAAACCCCCTTTCTAATCTGCTCTTTTCCAATCTCATGTGCCATCCAGAGGGCACCACTATTAATAACTTGGGTATCTTCCTAGAACTTCCCATTTGCCAGCAAAATGATGCCAAGAAAAATGCTGAAATTTATTAGGTTGTTTGCTAACAATCAGGGGACATGCGAAGCACTTTCGGTACATTTTCTTAAACCATAAAAGAAATTCCTATAGCAAAAGCATTATTTCTAATCCCCCCCCCCTCACAAAACAGGAAACCCTGGAGACAGTTACTCTGTGTTAGAACCAGACACTGAAACCAGGCAGGTGGACAGCAGACAGCAGACGGCAGGGCTCATCCTCTTAAGTGTCCTGCATTCTGCTACTCGCCTTAGGTATTTGGAATAGCAGATGCTTCTCAATAATTATATGATTCTATTTCCTCTTTTTAGGATCTTGAAGTTTTTCATGTCCTTATTTCATCAAATCTGTCTCTACTAGTTGTAAGGGAGCATCTCAGTGTCTGAGATTAAAATGTCCATCTTAGGGAGTCGGGCTGTAGCGCAGCGGGTTAAGCGCAGGTGGCGCAAAGCGCAGGGACCGGCATAAGGATCCCGGTTCGAGCCCCCGGCTCCCCACCTGCAGGGGGGGTCGCTTCACAATCGGTGAAGCAGGTCTGCAGGTGTCTGTCTTTCTCTCCCCCTCTCTGTCTTCCCCTCCTCTCTCCATTTCTCTCTGTCCTATCCAACAACAACGACATCAATAACAACAACAATAAAAAAAAAACCTACAACAACAATAAAAAAAAAATGACAATAAAAGGGAAATAAATATTTTTTCAAAAATGATTCTCGTGTCTGAGGCTCTGAGGTCCCAGGTTCAACCCCCCGCACCACCATAATCCAGAGCTGAGCATTGCTCTAGGAGGAAATAAAATAAAGTAAAAATACAAATAAAATAAGATAGAGTGCAGGCCCCACTCGAGAGTTTCTGAATCCTCATTTGCAGGGATTAGGGCTGGAGGCACCTGCATTTTAAACAGGCACCTCCAGGTGAGTCTCTACTGCTCAGAAGCGTGGAAGTCAGCTTTCAGAAGCGTCTCGATTAGCTTTGCACGTTAGAATGACCCTGCTGACTGAAAAATCAACTCGAAATGGGTTAAGAGTCCTAAACATCACTCACCCCAGAGGCACCAAGACTGTGGACAGTCAAGGCGCTGCGGCGCCCCCTGCCGGCCTTCAGCAGCCTCGTCCTGGAGCCGTCCGCAGTGGCCAACTGCGCCTGCGCCGACCCCGGACCGCTAAGCCTGCGGCCGAACGCCTGCGACAAAGCCGCCCCTGACCGGAAGCGGAAATGAAGTCATTAACTCGGCGCGCTTTGCAGCCCCGCCCTGGGCCGCGCAGCCTGGCGGAAGCGCCGGAAGCGGAAGTCGCTAAGGGAGGGTGGGGAATGTGGGTAGTTGGGAAAGTGTCGGCTTATCTGCGCGCTTGTGGGCTTGGCGCCTGGCTTGTCGGGGCTGGTGGGTCGCGGTTGGGAAATCCTCGCAGACCTCGCTGACCCGGCGCACGTCGTCTCGCGGCGGCCCGAAACCTCGCCGGAGGGTGTGGTGCCCGGGCGCCGGGCTCAGGTCCTTGGGACACCGCCTTCCCCCACCCCGAGCGCCGCGAGTCTGTCGTCCGCTTCCCCCGCCGGGTGCAGGGAGGCCCGGCCCCGCATCTCCTTGTCGCTCCGGACCCGCCGCCATGGGCAACACGAGCAGCGAGCGCGCCGCGCTGGAGCGGCAGGGCGGACACAAGACACCCCGGAGGGACAGCTCGGGGGGCGCCAAGGACGGGGAGCGCCCCAAAATCCTGATGGACAGCCCCGAGGACGCCGACCTCTTCCACTCCGAGGAAATCAAGGTGAGAGGAAGGCGGTGGACGCTGCTGCCCCGGGGACCTGATGCTGGCGCGGGAGGAGGAGGAGGAGGAGGAAGCTGTTTGTCACACACGCACACAGCCTCCCCTACGATCCACCGGCAGTCGGGGGGGGTGCGGACGGACGGACGGACGGACAGCCAGACAGGCGGCCCTCCCCCGGGGAGAAAGAAGCCCGTGGTCCTCCGTCCAGGAAACCCGGGTCTTTAATGACCGAGCTGAGAAAGTCACCCCGAGGGAGCGGCTCCGGGAGTGTGTCAAGGCCTTAAATTGATTTTTTTGTTTGTTTTATAAAGTCGGCGGAGGTGGCGGTCATTGCCCCCCTCCCCACCCCCAGCCGCTTCCCTCGGGTTTGATTCATCTCGCAGCTCCGGGGACGGCGCCCCTCGCCTCCGGGGAACGACCGGAGGGGCGGACGGTGGTCGGTTGGGCCGTTTAAATGGTCAGTTTGTTTTTTTGGTGTTTTTTTTTTTTGGGGGGGAGGGGGCATGAACCAGAAACACACGTTTTGTTTTTTTGTTTTTTTTTTAACAGTTTTTATTGATTGATTGAATTATTATCTTTATTTGTTGGCTAGAGACAGCCAGAAATCAAGAGGGAGGGGGATGATAGGGAGGGAGAGAGACACCTGCAGCCCTGCTTCACCACTCGGAAAGTTTGCCCCCCTGCAAGTGGGGGCCGGGGGCTCAAACCCGGGCCCTGGCGCGCTGTAACACGTGCGCTCAACCAGGCGCGCCACCACCCGGCCTCGAAACACACGGTTTTGTTGTAAAGGTAGCTGAGGACAGACAGAGACAGACAGACAGACCGACCGCCGGAGCCGCCGAGGGAAGTGGCCAGGGGCGTGTGGCGGGAGCCGCCGAGGTCACCTTGATTGTCTCCGAGCTGGGCCCCCTCCGCAACTCACGGTCGTTTACCTGAAACAAGCCCAAGCAGACACCTGCTGCCGCAGTTCACCCGAAACTCTCGAGTTGGCTCCGGACTCCTGGCTCTGGTCCTGCTACCTACCCGGTCGGGCCTCGCAGCTGCAGAGTCCGGTCCAGGGACACTTAGCAAGTCCAGCAGCTTGTGGTCCAGCGGGAAAAAGAAAGAAAGAAAGAAAGAAAGAAAGAGAGAGGGAGAAAGAGAAAGAAAGAAAGGCCAGCTCCCCTAGAGGGCAATGCTCTAAGGCAGGTTTAGGAAAGATGGAAGAGTTTCCCGGACCAGCTGATTCTGTTCGTGTCCCGTTGCAGTTTAATCATCCTTTTTTTTTTTTTTTTCTAAATATTTATTTATTCCCTTTTGTTGCCCTTGTTGTTTTATTGTTGTAGTTGTTGTTGTTGATGTCGTCGTTGTTGGATAGGACAGAGAGAAATGGAGAGAGGAGGGGAAGACAGAGAGGAGGAGAGAAAGACAGACACCTGCAGACCTGCTTCACCGCCTGTGAAGAGACTCCCCTGCAGGTGGGGAGCCCGGGGCTGGAACAGGGATCCTTCCTCCCACAGTTTAATCATCCTAATCGTTCATCAGACTCACTGCCTGGCCACTGACTCCAGCCCCACGTCTTTTTCAGGTGTTGGGCTGGGTGGGTGACCACAGTTTTTTGTTGTTGTTTTTTGTTGTGTTTTGTTTTGTTTTCCTTTGACACCTTCATTTAGATCTATAATCTCAACTGGAAAGCCTACTTTTGCTTGGCTGGCCCTCCCTCCCAGGACCTGAACTGACTTTCGGAATGTTGCCGTATTCCTGAAAAGCTGTGTGCGGCATGAACTTTGGAAGCCTGTTGCCCCAGTGGCTCCACAGCACCATCCCCCAGGGAATAATTTGGCTTCAGGGCAGCTATTTAAGACAGCAGGGGAAATCGGATAACTTTCTTCAAGAAGTTTCTGTTCCAAAAACTCTTAGAAGAAAATGCCTAGCCTACAAGTTAACTGGAGCCATTATCATGTCCTCAGAAGTCCTTGGACATATGTAGTAGAGACTTTAGGTTGAATGCCCAAATTAAAAAAAAAAAAAAAAAAAAAAAAGCCAAAGTCAAGGATTCTTTTAACTGTGCAAAGAGTTTACCATTTTTGACCAATGAGTTGTGCCCTCATGCCCTCAGTAGGAAGTGATTCCAGTTTGTGACTCTTTAATCTGTAGATCTTGTTGAAGCTCAAAGAATGGAGGCATCTTTGAAGATAAGCTCAGGTCAGTGTGTGAAAGGAAGGTGCTAGAAGCCTGCTTCACATCTGCCAGCTCTTTTGACACCTGTTTAAAACTCCTTGGCTTCTGACTAGGAAAAAATTTAAAAGGTCCATAACTACATACATTTTGCCCAGAGTTGATAGTTTCTTTTTTATTCCATACTGCCTTAGTTATACAGTGCTTCACAAACTAACTGCTTCACAAACCAGCAGTTAGAAAGAGGGGCCAGTCTTTGCCTTAAATATCTTTTTCTCCCCAGTACCTAGAACGTGAGTGCTTTTTTTTTTACCCCTTCTTCCTCGGAGTGTAGATTTGCAGTTTTCAAGTTGACTGCTCTGTATTTGCCCTAATAAATTCCATGTGCTTCAGATCGCCTGGAATTCTGATGTAAATCTCTGTGGTAGTAACTGTAATAGTAACTAATAATTATCGAAGGGCTGGCAAGATAGCTCACCTGGTAAGGTATCTGGTCCCCACAGCACTGGAGGAAACTTTGGTGCTGTGGTTTGTTCCCTTTCTCCCTCTGTCTCTGTTCTGTCTGAAATAAGTTATCCTGCAGAGGTGAGGCCCTGGCAACAACAAAAGGAAATAACTGTTACGTGTTTGCTGTGTTTGCTATGTGCCAGATGCCAAGCTGAACATTTGGTATGAACTAGCCTGGTCTCATAACCTGCTTCAGAAGTGGTTATTTTTTTTTTAATTTCTTTTAATATTTATTTATTCCCTTTTGTTGCCCTTGTTTTATTGTTGTAGTTATTGTTGTTGTTGTTGGATAGGACAGAGAGAAATGGAGAGAGGAGGGGAAGACAGAAGGGGAGAGAAAGACAGACACCTGCAGACCTGCTTCACCACCTGGGAAGTGACCCCCTGCAGGTGGGGAGCCCGGGGCTCGAACTGGGATCGTTACGCCGGTCCTTGCACTTTGCACCACCTGCACTTAACCCGCTGTGCTACAGCCCAATTCCCAGAAGTGGTTATTTTTTTATCTCCTTTGTGCTAGTGGGGAAACTTGAGGCAATGAGCATAAATATGGACCTCAGTAGTAACAGTTGCCTCTTTAGAAAAGCCTGTCACTATTAGGTTACTGTCTGCTGTAGGCTCCTGCCCCTGAGTACATGGCTCTGTTTCTAGGCTCCAGATAAGGAGGAATTCCTGGCCTGGCAGCATGATCTGGAAGTGAACGATAAGGCTCCTGCCCAGGCTCGACCAACTGTGTTTCGATGGACAGGAGGTGGAAAGGAAGTTTACTTATCTGGGTCCTTCAACAACTGGAGTAAACTTCCCCTCACAAGAAGGTAATTTCCTGGGAAGTATTCACGAGTGTGCCTTACCCCACAGCTGTTCTTGCTTCTAAACTTTCTCTGTAGGACTTGAAAAGCGTATTTTTAGGCACAGCTGCCCAATGGGGAAAAATAAGCTCGCTTAATCACAGGATGCAGATTTGACAGCCAGGTAGTCCCTACGTTTAGAGCACTTTTCCTGGAAAGCATCTCACAGTCAGGAGTGGTCTGTTCACAGACATCCTTTTCTTCAGCTATCCAGCTGTTCTTTCGTTCAAGCAGAAGTTCTGCGTAGGAGAAAAAGAAAAATCTGCCCTGCGTGTAGTGGAGAGAACACTGGGCTAGAATCTTCAAGAGTGGGAAGTGAGTCTGTTTATTAGTATTTTTTACAAGTGACCTGAGGACTGCTGAGTGAACGTGGGCCCTCAGGCATGTCTCACGTTACCAGTAGAAAAGCATCTTCACTAGTGGGGTGCTCTTGACGCCCTGCTGCGTCGGGCCTGGTGACTGACTGTTGGGACCACACGTCACAGGAATTTTTTTTTTTTTTAAAGGCTTTCCAGAACCTTCCTTACACAGCTCTGCGTGTCTTTAACTGTCTGTGTATCCCACCCCTCACGTTGATCCAGGCAAACCAACAAAGGCTGAAGCCTGGCAGTGTGCCGTTCCTCTCATGTTGCCATCCTCCCTGGCATCCACACTGCCGGGCGGGACTTTGCACGCAACTTGAGAAGGACAAATGCCTTGCCTGTTGGTGCACTTTCTGATAGTGGGAATGTGGGTTGCCAGTATTTAAGCAAAAGCAAGTTTTCAAGAAAACCACTCACATTGCTGCCGCCTCCGCGCTGCCGGTCTAGATTGAGATCATCAGTGCTGAATTGCCTCGCTGGGCTACAAATGTGAATTCTCCTGCTTTTCCAGGGGAAGTGTTTTCCTCTGACTGTGCCCACCACTTGCCTGAAACCCCCTGCTTCCTTTCTCTCCCAGCCACAACAATTTTGTAGCCATCCTGGACCTACCAGAAGGGGAGCATCAGTACAAGTTCTTTGTGGACGGCCAGTGGACACACGACCCTTCTGAGGTACGCCGTGCCCCCCCACCCCCACCCCGGCCTTACGCTGCCCGCAGTCCAAACAGATCAGCTCCCTCAGATTGCCGTCAGGTCCCCCGTGCACTGGGAGGAGCCCCGTGCGTGACTGAGCTAGTTACGTAGTGCTGTAGGTGCGTCTCTTGGCATACGTGACCACAGTGAGCAGAGTGATAGCCAGGAGGCGAGACCTTCCATCCAGGAACTCTGGGTCCTCTAGGAAACGCCTCCAGAGACCGTCCATGTTATGATTTCTGCCTGTCTGTCTCTTCCCAGCCGATAGTAACCAGCCAGCTTGGCACAGTTAACAACATCATTCAAGTGAAGAAAACTGACTTTGAAGTATTTGATGCTTTAATGGTGGACTCCCAAAAGTGCTCCGATGTGTCTGGTAGGAACCCAGTTATTTTATATGCCACACGCGCAGGTAGGGCTGTGCAGTCTACAAATATTCTGGTTTCTCTTGCCTCTCGTATCGAGCTCGAGCTGCCTGATTGAATGGCTGCTTGTAGCTCCCCAAAGAGCTAATTCAGAACTCTTTGTCAGGTCAGGTTGCAGCATTCTCTCCCCAGGGGAGTTTTTGATTCCCTGTCCTGGCCATCCTGGTATTTAGTAGGTCTGCTTGGCCCCAGAAAGCAAACAGTGGAAATAGAACCAAGGCTTGATCGCATGCCAGGGGCAGGCGCTGGGGAAGCCTGCCAGCTCTGCCCACTCACCGCCCCTGGGTGCCTGAGACTTTCAGCCTGACAGGTGATAAACGGACACCTTGCTGACCTTGACCGGAGCCTGTGTGGTGCATCAGCACCTTGTCAGAAGGCCTGTGAGAGAGAATGAGGCTGCAGGAAACGGGCGACCAGCGCAGCCTGCTCAGTCTCGGCCTCGTCGAGCCCTCCCATCTGCTGGGAGACATCCCGCCAAGGAGATTACAGTAAATTGCTTTCTCCCCAAGCCTCACAGAAGAAACTACTCTAAAGCACTACATGCAGTTCAGGGCAGATTGCGTTGTGATCAAAGTGTCCGACACCAGCCGCGCTGCCCCTTCTGGCGGAGGTCTAGCTGATGCCGGCACCGCAGTGGGAGGTGGCGAGAAGACTCCCCAGGACTGTGCCTCACAGTCAGCATAGGACCCAGGGCGAGTGTTTGCTGTCATCGGGCCAGCCCTGCAGCTGATGCCACCGGGATCTGGTTCTTGCCAGCTGCTAAGTCACAGAAGTGAACTGACCACAAGTCAGGCTGTCAGGCAGGAACTGAAAACCCAAAAGCAACATTCTCCCATCTGGAGAGCTAGCTTAAAGCACATGATTTCTCTTTTGGGGTGGAAAAAATGTACAGACATCCCTTACTTGCTGTTAAGTGTAGCTCTAGGCTTAGTCCAGTTTCAGCCTTAGAGAGAACACCTGGGAAAAGAGAAGGGGCCTCTGGCTGATTTAATACCAGCTATGAGCCTTTCATATTTAGACACTTGCTTTCTTAAAATACATATGTACTCCCCAAGGCTTGATTTTCTGCACTTAATACCTTACTCCTTTTCTCAGTTTCCTATTGTGCAATCAGATCCTATGAAAGGAGCCTGTCTCTTAGAAAATGCCGTCGAAGACTTGGCAGAGCCAGGGCGGGCGTCTCTGGTTTGTTTGAGGTGGCCCAGGGATCAGGTGACCAGGGCCCATCCCAGGTGTCTTGTGGATAACTGCTGGTCCCTTCAGCTGGCCAGAGATTTCTGCTAAGTGAGCCGCTTCTCACCTTACAAAGTTGTGCTCCTAGGAGCTTCTCCAGATACTCGTATAAAGAAAGGCTTCCCGACAAGAGTTGGAAAAGCAGCTGAGGGGCCAGGTGGTGGTGCACCTGGTTGGGTGCATATGTTACAATGAGCAAGGATCTGGGTTGGAACCCCCGGTCCCCACCTGCAGGAAGAAAGCTGCAGGTGATGAAACAGTGCTGCAGGTGTCTCTCTGTCTCTCTATCACCTCCTTCCCTCTCCATTTCTGGCTGTGTCTATCCGATAAATAAATAAAGATAGTAAAGGAAAAAATTAAGAGACGGTAAAGCCACTGAGAGTGATAGAGTGAGGGAGCCTTTAGAGACTGGGTTTCTTTTTTTTCTTTCACAGTTTGAAATGTGCCAATGGCCCATATAACCCGTCTTCACCACTGCCTCTGTGTACACAAGCTTCTTTATCTTGGTTTGGCTTGGCCAGTGGTGCTTAGAACTTGGGGTAAACCGTTGAGCCTCACCTAAAGCCCTGAAGCCAGAAGGAAGCAGCACATGGGCGCTGGGTCACCCTAGCAGTGTCCCTGTTAGTCTGAGCCTGGCTGCCTGGCTTTACCACAACCCCTGTCTTCCACCAGGGAGTCCAAGTTCACTGCTGAATCCTATGCCGGTCACCCCATATTCCAGAAGGGTTTTCTCTTTGCCTCTGTTCTCCATCTTTGAAGCCTGTGTTTCCTTCCAGGAAATATAAATCTAAACTGAGGGACCAAGATGATGAAAACTAGATAGCACCATCACTTCAATGAGACAGTTCCCAACCCTCCTACTTCTCAGAATGACTCTCCCGTCACCATCTCCCAACAGAGCTGTCCAGCTCCCCGCCGGGTCCCTACCACCAGGAGCCCTACATCTCCAAACCAGAAGAACGGTTTAAAGCACCGCCCATTCTCCCCCCACACCTGCTCCAGGTCATCCTGAACAAGGACACGGGGATCTCGGTGAGTGCGCGGGCAGCAGCTGGATCACCTCTGACATGGGAGCCGTTGCCAGGAAAGACATCCCACAGTAGGGGTGTTGCCTTCCTGCCCCAGAGAAAGAGAGAGAGGATGAGGCCGGAGCTCTGCTCAGCTCTCAGACATGTAGGTGCTGTGCTCAATAGACTGCGTGATCTCCCCAGACTCCCCTAGACTTTTCTGAACTTTCCCTCCTCACACCACTCCTGCCTGAGCTTCATTCCTTTTAAGTTTCATAACAAGGGCTAGAAGGAAGCTCACCTGCTAGGGCATGCGCCTTGCGTGCCTGTGACCTGCTTTGAGTCCTGGCATCACACAAGTGCTAGAGCATCAGGGATGCTCCAGGGCTTTGCTATCTTTCCTGTCTCCTCTACCTGAAACAAAACCAAAAAGGATGAAATAGTGGCTTAGGAGCGGTGAAACACACACACACACACACACACACACACACACACACACACCCACCCACCCACACCCCCCCACACACACACCCCCACACCCCCACACCCCCCCGGCTGCAGAAATGAATTTCATGGTAAAACGTTTCACCCCTCCTCAGGAATCCATCACAGAGTTCCTCCCACACCCTCAGATAGTAGACTTGGTTTTAGTCACCTGAAATGTCAGTGCTCCTGCATCCATTTGGGGCACCTGGGAAATGGATATTGCAGAAAGAAGTGTGTGTCCTCAGGGATCCTAGATCAGCCTGCCATTCCCACGGGGCTAACTGCCCACTGGGCTTATCCTGCGCCTCATCCCGGCTCTGAGACACGCAGCCAGACCGTGGTGCCTGGGACTCGAGGCATCCTTCAGTTCTGTCCACGCCCTACTCGAGAGGGACAGCTGAATTGGGCCGCCAGGCAATCATGCCACTGTTCCAGCCTCCACGTGGAGATGAGTGCAGTGCAGCGGTGTGCCCACGTCCGCTGCGGAGGGCATGGTTTGTCACTGGGACTCGCCGCTCCTGAGGAAAATTCCCTCCCAGGTCAGCCACTATTCCCAAGCACTCCTGATAACCCGGCTTTGACCTTTTACTCTGGCCTTTGGTGGTGCAGAGGATTGAACTTGGGACTTTTGGAGACTCGGGCATGGAAGTGTTTTTGCCTATTACCAGATTCCCAGGCAGAGAAATACGACCCTCAGAGGCCTCAGTGTAGGAAGCAGTGTTTATCACACCAGCAGACCCAGCTGGACTAAAGTCTACAAGAGAGTGCGGTGGCGCTCTCCTTTTTTACAGTGACCAACTTGCCCATAGTAAGGCATAGCAACAAGTTCACCCGGGTTTCTTGTAGGTATACAGAGAGTACAGCTTATTTGGGTTATCAGCAGACTCTTGGACTGAAGTAGCAGATTCTAAGGCCACTTTGACTACAGCAGTAGAAAGCCCTGTGTGTGCTGGGAGGAGGTAAAGATTGCTGCCAACTGCAGTTTTCTTTAATTAAGAAGTTAACCCTCACTTGCCTCATGACCATTATGGTATCTTCCCCTACCTGGTTTCTGACTTTAAAAAAGAAGCAGATGTGTCAACATGCAATGCCAGTCCTGTGTGGTGGTGTAGGGAACACTAGGGCCCCTCCCCTCTTCTCTGTTTCCTTCTTTACACTTCCTGCGTGAGCCTCATAAGATGGGGCTTCTCTCCCCCCCCCCCAGGGGCATTTGGCACAGATTGTATTTTCCTTTCTCTTAGCCTGTTTGCACCAGCAGCTTTCTACCTGCCCACCCTTGGAGACCCAGGTAAAGCCTGCGCAGAGAGAGAGACACATGGGCACACCCAGCAGGGACACGGAGTCGTCGTAGTTGGAGGGCCTGACCTCACCTCACCTGTCACATCGGCCAAGCCCTTTGCCTGTCTGGCTGAAGAGCAGAGGACCCAAGCTTGTCTCCTTTTCAGCACTGGGGAGATTAAAGGAGAGAAGCTTTTGATGTGCAAGGCCCAGATGCTCACATCTGCTTTGGTCTTCCCCCTCTAACCCAACAGTGTGATCCAGCTCTGCTCCCTGAGCCCAACCACGTCATGCTGAACCACCTGTACGCACTCTCTATCAAGGTAGGGTGTGCTGGCTGTGTTAGAGCTGTGTTCTGTGACCCCCTGCGTGTTCATGTAAAGGCCAACCGCCAGGACTTAACACACCATCTCTGCCCTCTTCCTTAGGATGGAGTGATGGTGCTGAGCGCCACCCACCGGTATAAGAAAAAGTACGTCACCACCTTGCTGTACAAGCCCATATGAAATGCCCAGAGCAGACGGTGGGCCCAAGAGTGGTCTCCAGCCAGCTCAGTGTGTGCATGCTTTCACTCAAGGGAACAGACTGTAAATTTCTCGTTTCACACCTGTAAGACATTTCATTCCTGCCCTAGCCCTACTTGAAGTTTTGTTCCGGACACAGCAGCTCCCGAAGCACCTCACTCATCCTCTTGACAGCCAGTGGCCGCAAGCCCAGGGCTTTTTCAGGGCCACGGCCCACAGGTGCACAGCCCCACCCCAAGGTGCAGGAGGATGGTGCCCTGCTAGACACACAGCCTCTGAACTGGGTGTGGAGAGCTTCCAAGCCAAAAAAGGAATGCTCGCTGATTTGCTAGTCAAAATCTGGCAGACAGAAAGTAAATGCCACTCAAACTTTTTGTCGTATGTATGTTGTCAAGGCTGTCAGCGAGTTCCCACCGTAGCCCGGCCAGGGAGCCAACAGCAAGTGCAGTGCCGGCCTTGCCTGTCCTTGGAAATCAAAGCAATAGATTCTCCCGTTCTCTGCTCCAGGGAGGTGTCATTTCTATAGAAATTAGAACCTGTCTGGCTTCCAGATGAAGTTTTACAGTTGTTTCTTACATTTTCTGCACTTAGGATTTTCTTTTCTAACCAGAGGTGGCTGACTATACAGCCGTAAGGCAGTTTTTTTAAATCACACAAACTAGAATATAGATCATGTGAACTGCTCAGCAATAACATTCTCAGAACAGACTCTGAAACCCACCAGTCTTCTCCGGTGAGCTGGAAGGCCCTGAAGCCCGACTACATTCACTGGAAGGTTGTCTGGCTTTTTAATCCAATCATAATGAGGTGGCAAGGTTGCTATGGAAACTTTGGGAAGTACCCCACCCCACTTGGAATTACAGCCTGTGTCACCTTGCTTGAGGCCACTGTCCCTACCTGGCAGAGAGGGTTCCAAGCAGCTACTCTGGCTGACGCTGAAGTTCCGAACCTGTGCTGGGAAGACACCCTTTGGACCAAAGCAAACCCCTCTACACTCTAGAGTTTGCAGGGAGACGCTGCAGCTGTGCCTGTTTGCACAGGTTGTCCCCCAGTCTCGGGCTGTCATCACGCCCTGTGTTCTTGCTGGGGATGGAGTTCCCCGGCTTCCAGTATTTATTTGGTAAACCTGAGTCTGGGGTACCCGTTTTTGTTACTATTTTCAAAACACCAAATGGCTTGTCACTTTGATGTACAGGTTTCAATAAAGCTTTGTAATGATGACAGTGTGTGCACTTCAAGAAAACATTTGTTTAATTCAGTTGCTTGGAGAAGAGACTAGAACTCTGGTTTCATTCAGTGCAGTGCTTTCTTTTTCAATTCTAGGCACACATTGAAAATGGTACCGTCCAGTGACACTCAAGTGAGGGGACAGGGCTGCCCAGGCCATTCCTGTTCCACACAGACAGACATTGGAAGGCTGTTTAGGGCCTGTCAAACTGTTTCTTGAAGTTACCCAGTCTCAAAGGAAACTGAGGAGGCAGCAGGAAGGTTCTGGTTAGGACCTGCTGGTGGCATTCCTAGGTCAAAGACTTCTTCCCCCTCCCCAGTCCCCACAAGGAAGCCTGGGATCTTGGCAACTGCTTCGAAGCCACCAGGACCTGCATCAGCTGTCCTCATCAGTGAAGAGGGCAAGTCCCTTCTACCGGAATGATAGGTCATGGGTGTCCCTTTAAGCCTTTTCTGCCTGGGTACCAAGAAGTATTTGAATAGACATGGGAGGAAGCAAACTAGGTCAGCTGGCCCACCCTAGGAAGTTCTAGCTCACTGTGAAAATTCAAGTGGTAAGGGAATCCTAGGTCTTAAGGACTATAGGATCATTAAGTATCCAAAGAAATATTGGACCACAGAATCTTAAAAACTGGCTGACCAGACAGTGGCATAACTGGTTAAGCCACACACATTACCATGCTCAAGGTCCCGGTCCCCACCTGTAGGGGGAAAGCTTTGTGAGCTGCAGGTGTCTCTCCCTCTATCTTCCCTTTCCCTCTTGTCTCTGTATTCAATAAATTAAGTTGGATAAAACACTTTAGATGTGCAATTGAAAACAGAAATGGAAGTATTAAGTCCCAGGGGCCAGGACACAACTCACCTCAAAGTGTGTATCCCTCCCTCCATGGACGCATCGGAATGCCTTGGATGGTGGAAATGTCCTGTGGTGTTTCTACTCTCAATTTTATTTTAATGGGAGAAAATATTGTGAGGGTACTTGCAAGGCCAGGACCCATCTGTAGACCTCCAGGGCCTGGCTTGACACCCAACCTGGGCAGAGGCTCCTGGCATGAGTTCATCAGCACAGCGCTGGACTTGGAGAACTTTGCAACCTGCCTTCAGTGCCAGGTTGGAGGAACAAGCAGCAGGTGGTTAGTAAACCTGACAGGCAAGTTAGCTCTGTTTGGAGTGCAGAAAAACTACAAGCTGGAAACATAAAAATTCAGAGACCAGGGGCTGGGCAGTAGCACAGCGGGTTAAGCGCACTTGGTGTGAAGCACAAGGACCGGCGTAAGGATCCCAGTTTGAACTCCCGGCTCCCCACCTGCAGGGGGGTCACATCACAGGTGGTAAAGCAGGTCTGCAGATGTCTTCCCCCTCTATGTCTTCCCCTCTCGATTTCTTTCTGTCCTATCCAACAACAGCAGCAGCAATGGCAGTAATCACAAGGGCAACAAAAGTGTGGGGGGGGGGGAGCCTCCAGGAACAGTGGGTTCAAAATGCAGGCACCAAGCCCCAGAAATAACCCTGGAGGCAAAAAAAAAAAAAAAAAACCAGAGACTGTAAATGTATAAATCCCATAGCTCAAGGACCCTGGGAGAACTAGAGAAAAGCATCATGGGTGTAGACAGAACCACAAAACAGGACATAGGTCGCAAGGCATTGTTCATGGCTACTTGTGTGCTTTTAAAAAGGATCACCTGAAACAGTCCTGTGGTTAACAAGTGCCAAGTGAAAGAGCTAAAGGTAACCGGGATCCCATTACAGACGCAAGGAGACCATGCTTTGTCCAAGTCACAGGCAAAGCCACACACAGACTTAAGGTCTCTAACCCAGGGAGTTAATTCTCTGTTAGAATTCCCATTATGGGTTAGTTAATGTTTAACTCAAGTTACTTTTGAATTAAGATACCTTTTTTTCCCTCCAGGATTTAGTCATAAATTTAGGGAGACAAGTGAAAGCTTTCGGTTTTTTTTTTTTTTTTTGCCTTCAGGGTTATTGCTGGGGCTTGGCGCCTTACACTACAAATCCATTGCTCCTGAAGGCTATTTTGTTTCCCTTTTGTTGCCCTTGTTTTATTGTTGTTGTGGTTATTATTATTGTTATTGATGTCATTGTTGGATAGGGCAAAGAGAAATGAGGGGAAGACTGGGAGAGAAAAATAGATACCTACAGACCTGTTTCACCGCTTGTGAAATGATCCCCCCCCTCCCCCGGCAGGTCAGGAGCCAGGGGCTCGAACTGGGATGCTTAAGCCAGTTCCTTGCGCTTCACACCATGTGTGCTTAACTCGCTGCGCTATTGCCCGACCCAGTGAAAGCCTTTTAATTACTAAGCTGTGAAACACTATTGCAGAATAAACAGAAATGTATTTCAAAATACTGAAACTAAATATTGAAAGGCCCAGGCAAGGCTATTTCCTTCCCTCTGGCTCCATGGTTTTTAGTTATTAGGAGGATTTATCTTATGAGAGAAAGGTCCACCACCACTCTGCCCTGGCAAATGCAGTGCCAAGAACCAAATCTAGAGCCTAAGGTAAGCAAGTTCCACACCCTCACCGAAGTGCCTCCCCAGCTTCTGACACCACGTCCTTTCCTAGGATACAAGCATGAGGGAAGTCAGTAATGATGAGACTAGTTTCGACCAGACCTCACATGGGAGTCAGCCACTCCCTGCACTGCCCCCTCTCAGGGATCTCCTCTAGCTCAGGCACCAACTTCCTGTGAGACCTTGAGCAGACCACAAGCTTCTCAGCCTGACTTCCTTCCCAGAAAAGACCCCTGGGACCTCTTCTTTCTTTCTTTTTAAAGATTTTATTTATTAATGAGAAACATAGGAGGAGAGAGGAAGAGCCAGACATCACTCTGGCGCATGTGCTACCGGGGATTGAACTCAGGACCTCAGGCTTGAGAGTCCGATGCTTTATCCACTGCGCCACCTCCCAGACCACAAACCTTTTCATTTCTCATTGGGAGCTATAAAGCCTTTGCAACAAAAATTGGATTAGGCCACAGACGGGAAATCAAGGCACCAGAGAAAGAATGTGGCAGCATCTTAATATGCCCGGTTGGGAATTCTCCAAGACTCCAGTGTCACAGAGTAGAAACCAGAGCATCATAAGCAGTGCCATCCACATCTGAGGCCAGAGACTAAACCATGTAGAGAAAAGCAGAATGTTCATTTGACTCGGTTACTTCTGGATGGGCAACATTTCATTTCCAAACACGCGCTCCCGCGCTCCAGCATCCCAACACCTGAGCCTCCGCCCATGCTCACAACCAGTCAGTCTCCAAACAGCGTCTGTGGAGTCCCTCCTTAGCCCCTTCTCTCCATCAGGACATCGGTGGAGAAAGAAACTGGGGGTTGGGAGTTGGGCTGTAGTGCAGCAGGTTAAGCACACGTAGTGCAAAGCACAAGGACCGGCGTAAGGATCCTAGTTCGAGCCCCCGGCTCCCCACCTGCAGGGGAGTCACTTCACAGGCGGTGAAGCAGGTCTGCAGGTGTCTGTCTTTCTCTCCCGTCTCTGTTTTCCTCCTCCCCTCTCCATTTCTCTCTGTCCTATCCAACAACAACATCAACAATAACTACAACAATAATAAAAACAAGGGCAACAAAAGGGAAATAAATAAAATTTTTAAATATAATAAAATAAAAAAGAAACGGGGGGCTTCTGCCCTGGAATGCCAATTCTAATTGTCTGCCAGGGGAAATTTGGAAGTTAGCAACATACGTGTGAAATGAAAACTCTATATGGCCCCCACTTCCACCTTCCAGTATCCAGAGTGGTGGGCTCTGATGGCAGCCAACCTGCTTTCACCTTTATTGCCAGCACCTTGATGGACTCGAAACAATCAGCTTGTGCTGCGCACAGTTTGAAACAGAAAAGCTGGGTGCTGTGGGTCAAGGGTGTGCAGGTCTGGTCGGAATCAGCCTATAACTCGTGAACGTAAAATAAATGTAACTCCCTGCCCTCCATGTGGCCTCAGATCTCGTTTTTTGGTTGCTTTTGAGCTATAATACAAAATTTTTATTATACATGCATTTCCTTGAGAGCTCAACGCATCCCCACTAATTGCAGAATTGCCCACAGGGGCTTCCTAAGAGTCACTGTTGTGAGCAGACCCAAGGAAGGAAGGGTCCAGAAGCTGGAGCAGCAAACGCCCAGTCCTTGGGGCAAAGCACCGGGCTCTCCCAGAAGGGCTAGCTCATCTTTTTTTTGTGTTAAATACAACTAAAAAACGGGCCTTTGCCTGGATGAGCCACCATTTCCACTCCCACCAAGTGAATTCACCCATTTCTCTGGAAAATTCTGCTCCAGTGTAGCTCGCATGAGGCAGCTCCAGTGGCATGCACCCTGGGTCAACTTGCTCTTTCCTGTTGGTGGTTTTCTGAAAGAGCTGGAGCTGTGTGCAACAGTAAACGTGGCTTTCAGTGTTCTTTCTTCTGCCTCTGACAACCTCTTTGGGTCACTTCCATTAATCATTGACAGGCTCCGGGGAAGCCAAGGGCTCACTCCCCCCACCCTCCCCAGTTTGGTTAGGCCCTCGACTATACAGGTGATGAAATATTTCTCTAATATAAACACAAGTGTGCCTGGAGCCACAGTCTTCCTGCTTTTAGTCATCACAGGCAACCTTCAAACTGCTGAGAAAGCTTAAGCGGGTCAAGGTTTCTCAATTTCCCAGATACCTTGGGCTGGGCGATTCAGGGTGGGGCAAGAGTGGGGAGGGGGTGTCTTGTGCATTGTGGGATTGCTGGCATTGCTTTGCATTGTGGGATTGCTTGTGCATTGTCTTGTGCATTGTGGGATTGCTTTCTACCCTAGGTCTCTACCCCCTAAGAGTCAGTAGTAACTCCCCAGGTTGCAACAACCAAAAATGCCAACATTATCGGATGGATGTCCTTAGGGAAGAGGGGGCAAGGTCTCCCCTGTCATGGAACCATAAAACAAGCCAATCAAGTGAACTATTGAGAAAAAATGAAGAAGCCTAGCTAATAATGCTCATTTACTTCAACTTGCATGTTTTTCTAAAGCAAGTCATACTCAGTAAGTCCCATTCCTGTTCAGTTCTGCTAAGCAAAGCATCTTTTTTTTTTTTTTTTTTTTTTTTTATTGCCAGAGCGCTGTTCAGCTCTGGCTTATGGTGGTGTGGAGGAACTGAACCTGGGACTTTGGCCTCAGGAATGAGTCTCTTTTGCATAATTAAGTATCTCCTTTTTTTTTTTTTTTTTCTCCAGAGTTATTGCTGAGGCTTGGTACCTACACTATGAATCCACTGCTCCTATTGGCCATTTTTCCCATTGTTGCTGCTGTTATTGTTGTTGTTGGACAGGGCAGAGAGAAATTGAGAGGAGAGAAAGACAGACACCTGCAGGCCTGCTTCACTGCTTGCAAAGTGGTCCCCCCTGCAGATGAGGAGCCTGGGGGCTCGAACTGGGATCCTTGCACTTCACACTATGAGTACTTAACCTAGTGCGCTACCACCCGACCCCCAACCATCTTTTTTTTTTAAAGGTTTTATTTATTTATTTATGAGAAACATAGGAGAGAGAAAGAATCAGTCATCACTCTGGCACATGTGCTACTGGGGATTGAACTCAGGACGTCATGTCTGAGAGCCCGGTGGATATTTTATCCACTGCGCCACCGCCTGGACCATAGCATCTCTTTTTTTTAAAGGCCTAAATTCTAAAGCTTGATGGCTATGAAATCTCCAAAGCAACCAGTATTTTTCCGTCTCATGGAAATTCAGTTGTAAAAGAGACACGTGATGTTTAACCTGATGCTTAAGAAGCTAGGCAGGAGTGGCAGTATGGAAAATTGTCCTCGTCTTATAATGTTGCTGAGTAATTTGTTGGTTGTTTCTTTGGAATCTCTCCTGAGGGCCCAAAGAGCCTTTCTGGCATTTTATTTTTACAGCCTAACTATGTTTACTTGTGCTTCTGAAGTACTCTGTGGACTGTTTCCAGGTATCATAAGGAAAGCAAGGCTTCAACATTTTCCTTTTTTCTTTTCTGAAATACTTTGATTCCTACAGTTACCATCTTTACCAGTTTTTTTTTTTTCCCAAACAGTAAAATAGGAAAGAACAGGCAAATGTAGTTCCCACCACCAGCTATGTCAGACATGAGCCTACAATTTCTGTCAGATTACTTCACTGGAAAATCAAAGTCTAAAAGCAGTTGGGGACTGGTTGGTGCACCTGGTTGAGTGCACATGTTACAGTGCACAAGGGCCCAGGTTCAAGCCTCTGGTCCCTACCTTCAGGGAGAAAGTTTTGTGAATGGTGAAGCAGTGCTGCAGGTATCTCCCTCTCTATTTCTCCCTACCCTCTTGATTTCTGGCTGTCTCTATTCAATAAATAAATAAATAATAATAAAAGCAATCGGGACCATGAGAGAATCGCCATTGCCTAAAACTCATGTCTTTGTGGATCAAAGTTCCTACTATCTATCTAAAAAAAAATTCATAAGGTCAAACAAAAACACCTGACCTTGAAAACTATGAAAGTTCATCTTAACTGGGGAGATAGCTTAACACTAAAAAGTCTTTCATGCCCAAAGCACCAAAGATCTCAAGTTCAATCCCCAGCATTACCATATGCCAGGGCTGAGCAATGGTCTAGTTCTTCTCTGTATCTCTCCTTCATTAAAATGAATAAAATATGGGAATAGGGCAGTAGCACAGCGGGTTAAGTGCACGTGGTGCAAATCGCAAGGACCACCATAAGGATCCCGGTTCAAGCCCCCGACTCCCCACCTGCAGGGGAGTCGCTTCACAGGCGGTGAAGCAGGTCTGCAGGTGTCTGTCTTTCTCTCCCCCTGTCTTCCCCTCCTCTCTCCATTTCTCTCTGTCTTATCCAACAACAACATCAATAACAACAATAATAACTACAACAATAAAAAACAAGGGCAACAAAAGAAAATAAATAAATGTTAAAATTTTAAAAAATGAATAAAATGGGGCCAGGTGGTGGCGCATCTGGTTGGGCGCACATGTCACAGTGCACAAGGACCCGGGTTTGAGCCCCAACCCCCAGTTGCAGGGAGGAAGCTTCACAAGTGGTGAAGCAGGGCTGCAGGTGTCTTTCTGTCACCCCCCCTCAATTTCTGGCTTTCTCTATCCAATAAATAAAAAAATATAACAAAAAAACTTTAAAAATGAATAAAATATTGAAAGGGGCCAGACAGTGCCTCACCTAGCTGAGCACACACATTACTATGCACAAGAACCTGGGTTCAAGCCCTGACCCCACCTGCAGAGTTGAAGCTTCATGAGCAGTGAAGCAGGGCTGCAGGTGTCTGTTTTGTCTATTTATTGGATAAAGACAGCCAGAAATCAAGAGGGAAGGGAGTGTTACACACCTGCATCGCTGCTTCACCACTTGCAAAGCTTTCCCCCTACATGTGGGGATCAGGGGCTCAAACCCAGGTGCCAGCACTCAACCAGGTACTCCACCACCTGGCCCCACTCTCACCCTTTCTATCTCTCCCTTCCCTCTCAATTTCTGTCACCAACCAAAATCGATAATTTAAATAAGTATTAAGAGGTCATCTTGTTTAAAATAGAAGTATTTACATTTTAAATTTGAGCTGAACTCTTCCCTCCAGGGAAATCTACATTATGAAACCCCCACCCCACCTCCCTGGCCTTCTCATTATGGATTTTTTTTTTTTTTTGCCTCAGGTTATTGCTGGAACTTGGTGCCTGCACTACAAATCCACTGCTCCTGGAGGCTACTTTTTCCCTTTTGTTGTCCTGGTTATTTATCGTTATTACTGTTATTGCTCTCATTGCTGTTGGATAGGACAGAGAGAAATGGAGGAAGGGGAGACAGAGATGGGGAGAGAAAGACACCTGCAGACCTGCTTCACCGCTTGTGAAGTGAACCCCTTGCAGGTGGGGAGCCGGCGCTCAAACCAGGATCCTTGTGCCGGTCCTTGCGCCTCATGCCATGTGCACTTAACCCACTGCGCTTCCGCCTTGCCCCCTCATTATAGATTTTTAAGGTAACATGTTTTCCCAGTCAGTTGCATTCTTATGTAATTCTCATGTAAAATACATTCTCATGTCATTCTTTCAAAATGATCTATTTGCTTAAGGAGCTTCCCAGTTCTGCAGACCTACAAGGTGACCTGAATAGCCACAGCATGGCACACGGGGCTGTATGACTAAGCAATCAACAGTGCTCAGCTTTGGGAGAAGAGTCACCAATCTCTGGATCCCAGGAGAGTAGCAGGCTGCAACCACTGTGTCATAGCCCTCCCTCCCACTCCCTGCACCACAGGAAAGCAGGGAGAGGGAACCCCCACCCTCCCCCCATCCCTCAGGCAAAGGGAAATAGATTCTACACCGCTGTGGCCAGCCTATGTGGACACAGATCACACTTAGGAAGGAGTCTCTGTGGGCTCAAGAAAAGAAGAGGCCATTGCACCAGAGCCAGTATTTTAGATCCTTGCTTTATTTCACTATCTTTCAACAAGAGTTCATTCCTCTCCAGGTGAATCTTGAATTGTTCCCTGGGTTCTCTTCCTCGTTCTGAATAAAAAGGCAATGAAGAGAAAGCCTGTACTTCTGGAGGCCTAGAGTTGAAGTTATGCTCATAAGCTTTTGACTGTAATTTCGCGGTCCGGTCGGTCTTTCCTGCTGGCGTCAAGGTGGTCACAGGCGCCCCCCCCCCCCCCAGGACGATGGCCGCCCACGACTACTGCCGTTGAAACCAAAAGTAAGTGTTGAAAAATGCACCTTTTACAATAAAAAAGTAGAAACCAATTCAATTTCCTTTTTTTTTTTTTTTTACGAATATAAAGTTTCTTGTAAATATGTACAGTCTTTTTTTTTTTTTTTGAGCTAGCTCTAGAGCAGAAGCGTTTCACAGATGAGACACACAATATACACTGTCAGGGCTCAAGAAGTTTCTGGCAGAGGGCTTAAATAAAATGTCAAGACTGAAAGACCTTTCAATCACCAGCGATCTTTCCAAATACTTGTAGACCAAGAGACAAACACTTCAGCAGACATTCAATCAGATCTGCCCTGGGGGAGGGGAGGGATGCAGTAGGACCCCAAAGACTAAGCAACACATAAAAACACAACAGCGGGACACTTGCCAAAGGGTGGAGGGATGACATGGAGTTCATGGGCGCTTCAAACAAGAAAGCACTTAGGTTAACAGACGAGCAAGGAAGGAGTTGGGCTCTGGGCCAGGTTGCAGTCTGGAAAGTGCTAGGAACTGTAGACACATGGGGTCAACACATGGTCAAGTTCACCCACTGTGGTGGAAACAGGTCTACCTTTCCGCCTACCTAGGATTTGCCTTGGTTGTTGGAGGCGTGCCTAAGAGCTGTGGAGAATCTGAAGCAAGAGATGCCTTGTGGGAGATTAAAGGCAAGAAGTAAGGCCGCTAGTTAGCTTGCCAACTGCAAAGCCTCTAGGTGGGATCTTTACCGGCTGCCAGGAATTTTGCACTTGGATCAAGGGGGAGAAAGAGATGGTGAGAGCCGCACTGCACCGAGGGACGACTCCCCAACCCTGGTGGGGCTGGGAAGGTTGAGCTGCGGCTACTAGTCTCAGACTTCCTGGTCTTAGTCTAGCCCTAGGGAAAGGCTCTTTTGGGAAAGTCACAGTTTCGGTGGGGTCGAACCGTGCTGGATTTTTTGAACACAGAGTCATCCGCCAGGGAACTGGCAGGGAAGCGTGGAAAGTGAGGTGGCGGTCTGCTGAAATCCTTCTCTGGTCGTAAGGCTTGAGCGTTTGGGTTGGTTGGTTTGTTCAGTGCTATAGACTGCAGCATGTGGTGGCCCTGGGTCTGCGAGAGCATCTTGATGGGGCGGGGGCTGTGATGAGGCGCTAGTACATTGGCAGAGCGGCCCGAGGTGGGCGGCTGGCCAGGTGGGGGGGGGGGGCAGCACATGCAGTGAACCGCCATGCAAATGCCCAGTCAGGTCTCTTCCTGCCTGGGGTGGAGGCAAAAGGTGCCACCCTCCATAGCAGGTGGACAGTGCCCCTGGTCCCCGCCCAGACGCAGAGACCCATTCACGCCGGGCTCAGCGCAAGTCTAGTGCATGCTTCCTTGGCCAAAGCTACTCAGGAAGTAGGGACAGACTGAGGACATGACGCTGAGGGGCAGGGAGGGAAAGCTCCTTGAGGCCCCCAGTCACTGCCTCCCAGCTGAGGCCTGGTGACCTCCATACATTCTCAGATGCTAGAAGGGGAAGTCGTCAAGGCCATCAGAAGGCAATGGGAACGGTAAACATTTTGCGGAGCCATCACCCTGACTAAGACAGGGCCATCCAGGAGGGCTGGCTGGGGCTGGAGGGAGACTGCGTGAGCGTGGGGGAGCCAACTGGCGGGGACTCTTCTAAAATACATCCCACAAGTGGAGGCCTGATGGTGGAATCCAGCTAAGAATGACTGCAACGGGAAGTACAGAGCTATTCCAATCTATTAAGATTTCTGTTGTCTTTTAAAAATAACAATAACACAACAAAACAAAAAAGGTCAAGAAACAAAAATGATAGAACCAACCGACCCTAGGATCTTAAGAGTCAGGATGGATTAGGATTCTAGCCACGTCCTCTGATGAACCGGTGCAGGCCGGAGCTAGGTACGAAAGTTTATGAATGCTCAGAAAGAGTAGCAAAGTGCAAAGTGGATGACTGCAGGAGGGCTCCAGGGAACCTCAGGCCCCTGCACCTCCTGGATGCTGGGGGGGAGGAGGGCGTGCTGAGCTAGGCCTAGGGCCTGTTGTGCCTGGGGCGGCAGAGCAGATGGGCGCTGCAGTCCCCTTCGGCAGCCTTCCGTAGTGGGCTTGGTGTTTTCCTGCAGGTTAGGATGAGGAGTTGGTTTCTCTGGCTAAGACTTATACCGAAGACTGGTCCCAGACCTAGGAGCAAAGCAAGGAGGAGGGGTTTAGGTGAAGGACAGGAAGTTCCTGCAGTGGCTGGCATCATGGAAACAGGAAGTGGCCTCACACCTGGGCCGAAGGGCAACCCCAGCTGGCAGAGCCAGCCTTTGCAGCTTGGGGTCCATCAGAGGATGAAATTCACTGCAAGCTCACAGAGCAAGGCAATGTTCCTATCATTGCACACTGAGTTTTATCAGTAATCCAGAGGGGAGAATGTGCTAAGATGATTTTTTTTCTCCACTGCCCATTTTCTGGCATGGATGCCAAAGGTGAAATGCAGATGGCGTGAAGAGCATGTGGGTTACAGAAAGGGGGCTCTACTGTCCCAAGAGAATCCTTAGAGCTGGTCACCCAGTTCTGAGCCCTGTACCCCTCCCGGCTGGGCAAGGGAGCCTCCTGTCTTTCATCCACCTCTCCATCTCCTGAATCGCTAACCTAAAATGACACAGAGAAGGGCTACACGTGATTTTTTCCCCCTTTTTTCAAAGGCAGAGACAAAGCAAAAGATCACAGCACCAAAGGCTCCTTCAATGCAGTGGGGGCTGGGCCTCGGCGTGGGTGTGCACATGGCAAAGAAGCATGTCATCCACGTGAGCCATTTCTTTTAATTTATGTATTTGAGATAGTGATTGAAATTAAGAGGGAAGGAGGAGAGAGGGGGAGAGAGAGAGAGAGAGAGAGAGAGAGACCCGCAGCATTGCTATACCACCTTTGAAGCTTGTTGACTACAAGTGGGGGGCGTGGGCTTGAACCTGAGTCCCCGTGCCCTGTAACGTGTGCGCTCAAAAGTGCATCCCCATCTGGCCCTTATGTAGAGCTATTTTGCTGGCCCTGCACATGATTTTTAAACTTCCAAAGGTTCAGGGGCCAGGAGGTGGCACACCTAGTTAAGTGTACACACTGCAATGTGCAAGGACCTGGGTTCAAGCCCCCGGCCCCCACCTGCAGGGGGAAAGCTTCACGAGTGGTGAAGCAGAACTGCAGGTGTCTCTCTGTCTCTATCTCCCCTCCTCCTCTCAATTTCTCTCTGTTTCTATCCAATAATAAATAATAATTAAAAAAATAATAAAGTTCCAAAGGTTCAGTTTTCCCGGAAGACAGTTTTTCCAGTTTCTGCGTAAACTTCTAGACCAATTCTGGATAGACCTGTGTCTATACATTTGCTTAGAAAAAAAGTAAGGTGTAGGTCATTTTGTACAGTGTAGCATTGTATTTAAAAGGGGGAAACGCATGTACATACTGACTTTTAGAAATGTCTTTATTTTGGATAGAAACTGGGATGGAGAGGGAAGGAGGGAGGGAGGGGGGAAAAAGAAATTGGGATGGGGAAAATAGGGAGAGATAGAGAGAAACCTGCAGCACTGCTTCACCATTCATGAAGCTTGCCCCCTGCAGGTGGGGAATGGGGTCTTGAACCCGGGTCCCTGAGCACTGTAATGCATGCATTTAACCAGGTGCGCCACTACAAGGCCGCTGTACATATTGACTGTATGTGTTGAGTATCTTTGGTTGTTGTTGGAGCTGACTTTTTCAGAAAGAAAAAGGGAGAAACGGACACCACAGCACCAAAGCTTCCCCCAGGGCTGCAGTGCTCCCATGCAATGTCCTGGGGGCTCGAACCTGGGTCTTGTACATGTCAGAGCAGGCACCCTCTCAGGCACGCTAGCTCGCCTGCCCCTCGATTTTTAATTCAGAAGCAGGGTTTGCCTGTGTGCCACACCATGATTAAACAGCCCTCCATAGGCCAACCTCCTCGTTTTCCTACTTCCAGGAGGAGGAAAAGGAGAGAGAGAAGAACACCACAGCACGGCTCCACGCACCAGCCATGGTGCTTCACTGTGGTGCCGGGGCTCAGACCCAGGGCCTCATGCACAGAAAAGCCCTGCTGGGTGAACTCTCTCCCCGCCCCTGCAAGGACTACTTCTAGAGACTGGTGTCACCCCCAGGAAAGGGGGTGGTCTGTCTCAGCTATCAAGCTCTGAGATGACAAGCACACCATCTGTCTCTTCTCCAGTAGAGCACCTTCCTCCCTAAACTCCTTATCTGACTCGCGTGATCTGAGCTCCTTTCGACAAAGGTGATCCTGTGGGGACCAGAGCTTCCCCCCGCCCGTGGTGCCTTACCTTATTGACCTGGGACAGGGGGGTCCTGACGGCTCCCGCGGGCAGCCGGCCCCTGCTGCTGTCCTCAAACAGCCTCCCGGGGGAGCGCTCCCTGCGCGTGCTCAGCACCCGGCCGGGGGACTTCTCCCGCTCCAGGGGGCGGCCAGGAGACTTGTCCCTCCGCAGCTCCGTCCGCCCCTCTCGGTAGCGGTGGGGTGTGCTTGGCTCTCGCGGGTGGCTGGGGCCTTCAGGGGGCGCTGGGCTGGAGGCCACACGCTTGGTGATGTGCTCGTTGTACGTGGGAGGGCCACGCTTGTTGGGGCTGCAGGTGACAAGATGGGCTGGTGCTGAGACGTAGCGAACCCAGTGCAGGCAGGGTCTTGCTAAGGCACCCCTGTCCCAGTCTCACCAGTGGTTATTGGAAAGAGATCCCCTGAAACCCTGGAGTTCTTGGAGAGTGAAAACAGAGAAGCTAGCAAAGGCACTAAGAAGGCTTGAGGCGGCCCTATGCTGAACTCTACTGGGACAGTAATTCTAGAGATCACTGCAGCTGCTCTGTGAAGAGGGAACATGCATGGCCCCTGTTCAGGTAAGAAAATAGAGCCGATTCCAGAGCCCAGGAGGCAGGGAGGGAGCCTTCATTTGGGGGTCAAGTCTCACTGGGGGTCCTCAATGCACGGGAGCTCGGGTGTCGGGAGCCCTCATGAGGACGCACTCAACTGCCGTCTCTGGCCCCTTCTTGGGGGCTGGATCTCGGTCACCTCCTGCCTGCCTTTCTGCGAATTACTATGGCAGCTGATGCTGATGCCAAGGGTAGAAGGATCAGTGAGCAAGACAGACAAGAACAGGAGAGCTGGCTCCAGATAATGTCCCTCTCCACAAACAACTGAAAACATTGGGGACGTTGTGCAGTCAACCCCCGCCCACTCCTGGCCTGGATATTTCCAAGGCTATTTTGACAGACATGACCCCTAGACGCCTTGCTGAAGGAGCAAGGTCCAGAAATACAGAGAGAACCGAGATGTAGTCCTCTGCATCCCTTCCCACCCAAGGAGCAGAAGCATGCGGGTCCTCATTATCTGGGCGCAGTTTGTTCTGCAGAAAGGCAACCTATTTAAAATCAGGACAAACAGTATAGCAAATAGCACTTGGAAACAGTCATTTTTTTTTTCTCCATTAATTGGGAGTCAGTGTTAGAAATGAAAGTGGAAGTCAGAACAAGAAGTTTATTTTATCCAAGCTATTTTAAAAAATCTAAATTATAGTGTGGAATTGTACCCGTTATTTTGTAAACCACTAATGAAAAACTGTGTTGGGGCCAAGCAGTGGTGCAGTGGTCACACACACACTGGCGCACAAGGACTCAGGTTCAGGCCCCTGGTCTTCACCTGCAGGGAGAAGCCTCGTGAGTGGCAAAGCAGGGCTGCAGGTGTCTGTCTCTTTCCATCTCTCTCCCTCCCTGCCCCTTAATTTTTCTCTATCTCTATCCAATAATAAATAAAAATATTTTTAAAAAGATCTCAATTCAGGAGTCAGGTGGTAGCACAGCAGGTTAAGCGCAGGTGGCACAGAGTACAAGGACCGGCATAAGGATCCCGGTTCAAGTCCCTGGCTCCCCACCTGCAGGGGAGTCGCTTCACAGGCAGTGAAGCAGGTCTGAAGGTGTCTGTCTTTCTCTCCCCCCTCTGTCTTCCCCTCCTCTCTCCATTTCTCTCTGTCCTATCCAACAACAGCAGCAGCAATAACAACAATAATAACTACAACAATAAAAAGGGCAACAAAAGGGAATAAATAAATATAGTCTTTAAAAAATCTCAATTCCATTGCTGTTACTTGCTCATTCTAAAGATGAGCCAACCATGAATCACATACTGATGTGTCTTGCTCAAGTCTCCCCAACATCATATTCTCGCATGCTATAAAAGTCTCCCCAACATCATATTCTCGCATGCTATAAAACATCCTTTTCATCAGCATTGGACTTGTACAGTAAAATCAAAGTCCTTTCTTCAAAAAATGTTGAGGGTTTCACTGCTTTTCCCAAAGATCTCGCTTAACCCTTCATGTTCAAATCTCCCTTTGAAAGATGCTATCATTTCATCACCCTGCTGGTTTTGTTCCCAATTACTGGTCTGATTTTGCCAGAACCACTTTTATACTTCTTTTCAGCATTAGAACTGAAAACAACACTAGCAGGGGAGATGGACAATGGAGCTTGAATTTGAAGTCCAAATCCAGACAGAGGCCTACTTTTACAAGTAAAGTTTTATTGGCTGATAGCCACACCTGTGGTGGTAACTTCTACACTAGTGGCGCTGAGGCCAGATGACCCACAGAACTGAAGATACTGGCTTGCTGGGTCTTTGTAGAAAGAATACATCTGCAGTTTGAGAGATGGTACAGTGGATAAAACATTGGACTCTCAAGCATGAGGTCCCATGTTCAATCCTTGGCATCATATGTGCCAGAGTGATGCTCTGGTTCTCTCTCTCTCTCTCTCTCTCCCTCCCTCCTCTCAAAATAAATAAATAGAAGTAAAAGAAAAGAAAATCTTCAATTCCTCCTTTCCTGAAAAATAGAGAGGGTCACAAGGTCAAGAAAATTCTCAGTGGTCAGATGACTGAGAACAGTATGGTAGAACATATATATATATATATATATATATATATATATATATATATATATGTATATATATGTTGTTTCTGAAAAAAAAAAAAAACCCACACAACTCAGAATGCAGAACTTTTACAAACATGTTCAGGAAACCAGGGACCCCCACACCCTCAGCCATGCACGCTATGTCTATGTATGTAGTAAGTTTTCAGAATAATTCAGATTTTTTCCATTAGGGTTATTCCTGAGCTTCAGTACCTGCACAGTGAATTCACTGCTCCTAGCAGCCTCCACCACTCCCTTTCTGTTATCGGACAGGACAGAGAGAAGTTGAGAAGGGAGGGGAGATAGAGAAAGAAAGATAGATACCTGCAGCCCTGCTTCAGTGACTCCCCCCGGAAGTGGGGACCAGGCACTTGAACCCAGGTCCTTGTGCTTGGTCACACGTGCTCTCAGGGTGCACCACCACCTAGCCCCTAATTCAGATTTTAACTGATCTTGACATCAAGGCTCATATTCATCTCAAAGTGATGTGGTCCTGTGACAGGGAAGATGAATGAAAAATAAATAAATCCCAAGCTGGAGAACTCATGTTAAGTGTATTTGTATTGGAAGAAACAACGTGAACTGCTCCCACAGAGGCAGATCGTAAAGCACATATGAGGATGCTTGCTGCCCAGAGAGAGACGGATGGCCCAGGGCGGCCACTGGGGATGTCATCAGCTCCCCAACTCGACTAATAGGAGGAAAAAGCACGCCCACCACCTGAACCAAGTGGGCAGCCTCCCCTCCACATCGCTCATGACCAATGACTGACCATGTCCATTTGATGCTTTTTGCAGAGTTACACGTCCTGCTCTGCTGAACAGGCCATGATAGTGCTGTGGTAAATCCCTCAGCCAGGCCTGCCTTCTACTTTCTGACCTGCCCAAATCAGGGGGGCAAAAGACCACTGCGGATCAAGAGACAACTTGGGACTAATTGCTGATTTTCCAGAAGTGCTGGAGAACAGCAGGGAGGGACCACACTATTCTTACCCTTTATTCACAGGAGCTGCAGACATTTGCAGTCACGAAGTAGCTCCTTGTAGGGATGTACCCATATAGCCACCAATACAAGCGGACTAGCCATCTAAACTCAGAGGGTGTGTGTGTCTGTGTGTGTGAATCCAGTTACAGTACATTGATTTGTCCTAGGCACAGCTTGGACACTGCTTAATGAAAGCAGTTTTTTATATAAATATTTTTTATTTGATAGAAACTGAGGAGGGAGAGAGACAGAGACGGAGAGAGAGAGAGATACCTCTGCAGCCCTGCTTCACCACTCATGGAGCTTTCCCCATGCAGGTGGGGACTGGGGAGCTCGAGCCTGGGTTCTGGTGCAAGGTAGTATGTGCACTTAGCCAGGTGTGCCACCACCCCAGCCCGAGAGTAGATTTCCTTATTGGCGGGCTGTGGTTTTCTGAGCAGTTACTTTGAGGTGGAGTTCGGTCATACAAGTAAAAGTTGCTGGTCATTAGGTACTTCTGGTTTTCCAGAAGGTTCCTGACATTAAAACCTCCAATGGACTCAGTATTTCAGATTAACTTTTGTGTTTCAGCAAGAGAAAAGTGAGACCACTAAGTCAGATGTAATCTCAGAATCCCAAATTGATGACTCTCTTTCCCAAGATCTAAGCATTTTATAATATTAGAGGTGGATCCTCCACCAAGTTCTGAGCCCCTGGAGGGTAGAAATAATATCTGCTTCATCTGTGTCTCCCCAGCCGCAGATGCTGTGTCTGGCACATGGGGTAAAGAGCCCATATAACACTCTAAAAAGCAGACACTTGGGGCTTGTCAAATCAGTCCAGAAAATGGAAATCCTAGGTCAATTAAATATTCCCCTGGGGTTAAGTAATCTCAGACGCTCTTTGTGGAGCAAGATCTCCAAGCTATTCATTGACCTGGCTTTGGCTCCTAGCCCTCATCCATGTGAGGATAAGGCCACTCCCACCTCCACACACTGCTGGCGGAATTACAAATGGGCGCCCAGCCTTCCAGGAAGGAAACTTCAGTAACAGCTCTCAAAATCACAAATGCCCACCGACTGCTGCCATCAGTGCCTGCTCCGGGAATGTACCCTGCAGCGAGGCTCTGAAGCGGGCAAGACGGCATCTGCACAGTTGTTGACTATGGCACCAGACTGGAATCCACCCACACTCACTGAAAAGGGAGCAGTTCAGTAATTCAAGGTCACGGGGAGGAATGCTACGTATTTCTCATTCGTGGAGTGGTCATTAGGAGATAAGATATGTCAAGGACTGGGCGAGTGTGAGGAGTGTGAGGGAAGCGCAGTGGAGTAAGGGCCTCTGAAAGCCTGGCCTCCCCCTAAGATCAGCAAGAGCACTGCGACAACCACCAAACAACTTTGCTGAACTCTGGAAATTAACCAAAGGCTTGCGACACTTCAGAGAGTGTTTGTGCAAGAAAGCCAGCTGAATCTTGGTGAGAGCTACAAGCTCTGGGACATTTTAACTGACCCAGTCCCGTCCCCCACCCCTCTGGGATGAAGAAAGGCACTGCTGAAACCAGCAGTGGTTATAAAAAGCAACCGCTGCTCAGCCACTAGAGGGAGCACCTCAGGGCAGGAATGCCTCTCCTGGTCCAGAGAAATGGTCACCTTCTGGCCAATCATTCTCAGGACTTAGTTCAGAGAACAGCCTTCGCCCCAGATGCTTCTGAAAGGCAGGCAGTAGCTGTGGTGTAACATCGCAAATGTCTGTGGCAGTGGCAGTGGTACCGGCTGGGGAAAGAACTCAGCCCAGACCCTCAAAAGGAAAATGTGGGGATGCTATCTGCACGGCAATTTGAAATAGCCCTCCATACTACAGGGGACCTAGAGGGCTCCACCCACAGGGAAGGTTGGGTGTCATATATGGAGAGAGAGAGAGAGAGAGAACAAATACATCACTGGTTCAATACACTGAAGGAAACCTCTGTTCAATCATCTGTGATGCAGAGCAAAGAATACAGACTTCACAGAATTAGTCCAGGAGAATCAAGCTGAAGCAGCGCACACTCGGAGAGCTTGGGATCTGATTCCCAGAGCTGCTGCATTACTTGAACCATTCAGCAGGCCCATAAGGAGGGGTTCATTTGCTCCGAGAAATCCTCCCTGGACCCCAGGTCCCACACCATGGTGACTGAATTCAGTTCCCATGATGCTTTAAGTGACCCCACCCAAGCCTGGTGCTTCTCGGCTGCTGTTGGAAATGGCCTGTGTGTCTCTTTCCCAATGGGCAATGTCACGGTAGGGTGGTGGGTGGGGCTGCATCTGCCAGACTCACCACTGCACCTCCCACAGCAGGCCTACCTGAGAAGCAAGAGCATCAGCATCAGTGCTCAGGCCAAGATCCATTCTACACTGGGTATCCCCGCCAGGGGAAGCCCGGCAGACACTTCACCCCACCTTTCATAAGGAGGCGTCTGAGAATCTATCTACCTGGTATTTACAAGGGACCCTGTCACTGCAAAGCCACAGACCTCAAAGAAACGAGTGGTTTGGCCTGGAAGGTTGGGAAACCTTCCACCAGTTTGGCAAGAGTTCCTTCTGCTTTGCAGTAATGCACTTTGGCCCTGCACAGAGGGAGGGAGAGGGGGAGAGGGAGACGGAGAGGTACCTGCGGGAGGTGGAGGGGCCCCGGTGGTGGTCGGTGCCAGACTCTTTCACCAGGTTCCCCTTGCAGCAGATGATCCTTAATTTATCCTGGTATGAGGATGCCAGGTAGATGGCACCCGAGGAGATGGCAGGGCCCAGGTAGCGAGGGTTGGGGATCTCCAGGTACGCTCGGGCAGGGGTCCTGTGGGTTTGCAGAGGAGAGTTTACATGCAGGTGACTTCACCTGTGAGGCAGGAAAGGAAGAAACCCATGCCCGACCCAACAGCCAACTCAAAAGATGAGTGTCTGCCAAGTCTGACGGTGATGCTTACCCCAGAGAGGAGCGGGCCTGGATCTCAATGACTTCCAGTGAGTTGAAGTGGGTCACAAACAGATAGGGCTCTCTGTAGGCTGCATGGCCGACAGGAGGGAGGGTTGAAAGGGAAAAGAAATGAAAACCAGGCTGTAGTGCTGAGCCTGTGAGCCCACCTCTGGACTTTCTGCTCCCCACGCACCCACGGGCCAGCAGAGGGGGGCAGGCTGGGACCCGCTCACTGCCATGTGCTTGGAGCAGGAGACGAGAAGCAAGGCCTGCACACACCCCAGGGGTCAGTGAGATAAATCACAGTGTGACTACAGGATTCTGCATGGAAGGAGGTGGGGACGTATGAACAAGTTCTACTGACACGGAGGGAAAAACCTCAAACAGATAACCTGGTGTTTGATGCAAAGTTCAGAATAATGTCACCAGTGCTCCCAAACAGACTGAAATGCAGAAAGGGAGGGACAAGGGTGTCTACTCTTAGGTGTCTATACTTTGCGGTAAGCACTATTAAGGGTAACACACCCTATCTTCTTCCACCTGGGGGAGGGTGGGGGACAGAGAATCCGGAAGGTGGGTAATATGACAGGGACCACCCACTGTGTGCTTTTCAAACCTGATCATATACAGTTTCCCAAAAGTGAAAAAGAAGACGGGGTTTGGGAGCTGGGCGGTAGCACAGCGGGTTAAGTGCATGTGACGTGAAGCGCAAGGACCGGCATAAGGATCCCGGTTCGAGTCCCCGGCTCCCCACCTGCAGGGGAGTCACTTCACAGGCAGTGAAGCAGGTCTGCAGGTGTCTGTCTTTCTCTCCCCCTCTGTCTTCCCCTCCTCTCTCCATTTCTCTCTGTCCTATCCAACAACAACAACATCAATAACAACAACGACAATAACTACAACAATAAAACAATAAGGGCAATAAAAGGGAATAAATAAAACATTTTTTAAAAAAAGAAGATGGGGTTCATAGACAATTAGCTAGCTATTCCTGGCTTCAATAGCCCCATATCCCACATAGTGTCACTCAGAGTCCACAATATGAGAGGAGCTGTTTTCTGTCCTCAAGAAGGGACCTGGCAGGGAGCCGGGCAGGGGCGCACATGCCTTGTATACATGAGGCCCTGTGTTTGAGCTCTGCCATCACAAGAGGAGCAAAGACTAAAGCAAGTGGGACTCCATGCATGGTGAAATGGTGCTCTGATCACTCACCCTCCCTCCCAGTGAGTATTAAAGTCTGACTTTAGGGAGTCGGGCGGTAGCGCAGCGGGTTAAGCACATGTGGCGCAAAGTGCAAGGACCGACGCAAAGATCCCAGTTCGAGCCCCCAGCTCTCCACCTGCAGGGGAGTCGCTTCACAGGCAGTGAAGCAGGTCTGCAGGTGTCTGTCTTTCTCTCCCCCTCTCTGTCTTCCCCTCCTCTCTCCATTTCTCTCTGTCCTATCCAACAACAACGACATCAATAATAATTACAACAATAAAACAACAAGGGCAACAAAAGGGGATAAATAAATATAAAAAATTAAAATAAATAAATAATAAAGTCTGACTTTAGTACTGGGATTGGTGGCATGCCTTCATGTGCATGTCCTGGTCTTAGTCTGGAACAACTCCACAGCATTCACCAGTAGAATGTTATGGAAGCTGGATAGCTGACCAGCTTCCCCTTTTGGGAAAGACGTCCACATGGAAAGGAACTGAGGCCACCAGCACCCGGCAGAACTCCCATCCAACACACCGATGGCCTGCATCTTTATGAGACCACTTTGGACTCTTGGTGGGTGTCCCCCATCTCCCCATTCCCAGCACTTGAAGCAGAACCGTCCAGTCAAATCAACGACTCGCGGGCTTTAAGCACCAACTCTGCGACTTGTGCAGCAAGACACCCACGAGGCGGCCTCAAGGGCACTGCAGCCATTTGGAGTTTCACAACATGCACGCAGGTGCCTGCATCCCACTTTGTGTGTGCACATCTGTGTGTGTGTGTTTACCCTCTGACTTGGCGATTCCACTTTCAGGGATGTGAGCAGGGGCTACTATGCAGTAAGTGTGCAGAGATCAGGACAAGACACCCTTCCAGCACCACTGACACACTGACAGGAAGAAGAGAGTGAGCCAGCTGCTACGTGGTCGGGGGTAGCACTACGAGACAGGACACCATGCAGCCTTGAGAGGGTTTCCATAAAGACACAGGAAGTGGGCTCCTTTCCATCCAGAAAGCCCAAGTACTTTGTGAGGCTGAGGTTGGGGCCTCCTACCTCTGCCTTCTGCACTCATTCATCCAGGGCTCAGAATCATAACTGTAGACATTTGTTCAGGTGACGATTACACCTTGGGGGCTGGATGCCAAAGCACAGTGCTGAGGCTGGAAAGAATCCCACCTGCGGTTTTCTGCCAGGACACTGACTGTGGCGCCCCTGGAGCCTCACTCACCGAAGGCCAGAGGTAAGCGGCTCCACTTGAGATCGTCTGTGCGGCTGCGTCTTCCGTAAGAATCCACAAACACCCCAAATTCTGTGAGGAGTCAGAGACCACAGAGCCATCAGCACGGTCAGAGGCAGGGACCTCCGTGAGACACAGTTTCAAGGACACAAGGACAAGTTACCTGGGTCATTTGCTGAGCCACTTCTTTTCTAATTTATTAAAGAAAGGGACTTCAATGAAAGGGAAGAGGAGAAGCAGAGAGGGAGGGAGGAAGGGTGAGGAAGAGAGAAGCAGAGACAAAGCACCCCAGAGATTTGGCCAAAAATAAGAAAGAAAAAGAAAGAAAGAGAGAGAGAGAGAGAGAAAGAGAAAGAAGGAAACAGGGTGGCTGAGGAAATAGCTGTGGTGGTAGAGCATTAATCAGCCTTGCACACAAACGGTTCCTGGTTCCATGCCGGCCTGGTACCTCATGTATCAGAATGATCTTCAGGCGGGCGCGCGTGTGTAGTGCAATTCCTCTCTCATATGTAAGGAATAAATCTTTAGAGGTGGGGTGACAGCCCGCCAACAAGGGTGCATGTAACTGTGCAAAGCCCCAGCACCATAGGGGAGACCGTGGCACCAGGATAAGCATCTTGGATGGTAGAGCAGTGCTGTGTCATCTCTGACTCTGGTTTTGTCTGTCTGTCTGTCTCTGTCTCTGTCTCTCATTAAAAAGGGTTCCTGGGCTGGGTGGTGATGCAACTGCCCGCACACACACGTCACAGTCCACAAGGACCCAGGTTTAAGCGGCCCCCGCCTGCAGAGGAGGAAGCATCGCCAACGGGGAAACAAGGCTGCAGGTGTCTGTCTCTTTCCCTCTCTTTTCCTCTTCCTTCTCAACTTCTCCGTCTCTGTCCAAAATAAATTAAGTGTTAAACAAAAAAGAAAAGTGGGTCCAGAAGTGTGCCTGCTTGGGGCCCCAGTACAAATAAATAAATCATAAAAATAAATAATCTGAAACTACAACAGGAAAACAAAAGAAGAGCAATATCAAGAGAAAAGAAGGGAGTCAGGGAAGAGAAAGAACCAGCGGGCAGAGAGGAACTGGCTGCTCCCTGGGCAGACTGTGACAGAGTGGGGACAGAGGACCCTGGGGGCCGCAGTGATGCCGGCAGAAGTCTTCTTTTCCTTCCTCTCTTCTTCTTTTTAAATCGCCTCCAGTGTTACTGCTGGGGCTTGGTGCCAGAATTACAACTCCACTGCTCCTGGCAACCATTTTTTCCTCCCCAACCCTTTCTATTTTACTGGATAAGACAGAGAAAAATTGAGGGGTGGAGGTAGGGAGACACAGAGATGGAGAGAAAGAGAGACACCTGCAGACCAGCTTCCCTGCTCCTGAAGCGTCCTCCCCGCAGGTGGGGAGCGGGGGCTCAAACCAGGTCCTCTGGCATGGTAATAAGTGCACTTAACCAGGTGCACCACCACCTGGCTCACAGGAGCTTCTCTGTGTTCCCAGCAGGCCATCCTGCCCCAGAATTCCACTGCCCCCACCCCTGGTCCCTGGTGGGCCCTAGTCTGGGACCTGGTGCCCCGAGCACACAAGCAGCAAGAAGCCCTGGCTCACCGTGAAAGCAGAGCAGGTACTCCTCACGCTGCCCCGCGCCGTTCACCTGCACGATGGAGACCAGGAAGCTGTTGGAAGAGGAGGCGAACACCGCAGGTGCCAAGGAGTGGTCGTTCTTGTCTAGGAATTCTGGAAAGGCGGGCGGGAAGTGGGGCTTCAGGCACGAGCTCGAGGGGGTGGTGAGGTGGGAGTGGCAAGGGGGGAACAGGGGGCCCGGGCCCTACCCTCAAGCGTGTACTGTTTCATGTCGATTTCGTAGAATTTGTTGGTCCCGATGAGGACGCTGTAGTTGGTGAAGTGGATGCAGCTGCAGGGCTCTGAGGTCTCTATCTCCTGGAACAGAGGCAGAAGAGAAGGTGGAGAGCTCCCCCTCCATTTTCGAGGAGAGTGCTCCCCCTCCATTTTCTTGCCATCTTAGGGGTCTGAGTTACCACCAGACTTGCTTCTTTGTTGTTTACACAAAGCACACTCCATATTTCATGCTCCTCGAAGGGACTGAGGGTCCCTTTGCTGCTACTTGGTCCTATGCAAGCCCAGACTAAGGAAAGTAAAATCCAGTCCAAGCCCCCCCAAACCACTCCCATGAAAGGGAGCATTTAAGGAGCGATGTCTAAAAATACAGCCTTCTTATCTGGGAGCAAGGCCTGGGAAAATGCACGAACCAGTAACAGTGGTGGTTAGAGGGAGTGGCCTTTGTGTCTTTTTTCTTTTGATGTGCCTCTAAAGTTCTGATTTGAACCTACTATCTTCTGTACTATAGTGATAACTATCATTGTCTTTTTTTTTAATCACCAGGTTTCACTTCTCTGGGTCAACTTTTTTCTGATAGACAGCAAGAGACAGGGCACCACAGTTTCCCTCACTCCCCATTGCCACAGCACTCTCCTGTGCTCGACTGGGGGCTCAAACTCGAGTCGTGTATACGGCAAAGGGGCCCTTCCCAGGAGGCGCCTCAGTGGCCATCTCACTATGTCTTCCCTGCCGGTGTCCCAACTTTCCCACGTGTTCAGGCTAGTCCTCGTGACCTCAGACTCCTAGACGTGCTTACAAACTGGCAACTGGGAGCTGAAGGCAATGACTTCTGAGGGTTTTCCTGAAGCTAACAGTTCAGATTCTGGTCAGAGTGCTCACCCTCACTCTCACTGGATACTGACTGACCACCGAGCGTGAGGACACTTGGGGGCAGCATGGGCAGACAAGTGGCAGGGGCAGTCAGGCTTCGGAGTCTGGCTCTCAGTCAGCATCAGTAATCTTACTTGAACACCGGGGGGTGGGGGTGGGGGGAAGTGTCACTATCCTGGCTTTTCAGAGCCAAGAACTAAAAAGTACCTGAGAAACAGCCAGCTGAGTCTCTGGTTGTAGTAGGTGTTCAGTAAAAACGTGAGTTGAGCTGACAACAGCTTGCTGAGATGGAGCAGTCTAATAGGTAGTGACTTTACACTTTTGAGACTCGTGAAAGCACCTGAAACAAGCCAGGCTTAAAATGGAAGGGCGCTCTCTGAGCCTTGTCCAGAGCTGTGACGACCTCATGTCCACACTGTGATCATCGTCCCAGCCCTGCTGGGGGAACCAGCTGCCCAGTAGCAAAGCTGAACAGTCACTGCTGGCTTCTCCAAAGGCTGTTAGTGGACACTTCTAGAATCTAAAAAGTGAAACGGGGGACCGCTAACATCTCAAAAGGACTGCCTTCCTTTTATTATGCTGGTGTGAAAGACCTGTCTCCTCTCCCTCTCTCCCTTCAGAAAAGGATGCATTCACACACCACACAGGAGGAAGGTGGGAGGGAAAGCTGTAGCTGCCGGGGGCTCCAGGGCGTCCTCGGGGAAGGAGGGACTGCAGGGCCACAGGGCAAAGGGACTGACGCACGTTCTCCGCCAGCTGGAAGGCAGAGCAGAGGCAGCCCAGGCCTGGGACTTACTTTCCGAATGCAGTACTTGCTGAGGTTTTCATTGTAGCGGAGAATGACGACTTTGCTGGGCGTGGCCGCACAGATGCAAAGCCCACTCTCAATCTGAAGAGTAATCGGAGAGAGAAGACAGAGAAAGTGTCACCAGTGTGTGTGCTGACTCTACTCCAAGCGCAGGAAAAAGACAAGGTGGAGCCTGTCTCGACTCAGCACGAGGGACGTGGAGGGGCTGGGAGGTGCAGTGGTGGGGGCCGGCCTGCACCCTCTGGGTGGAGGAAGCAACATCCCTGGTGGGCCCCCAGCAGATGTTAGCAGAGTCACCTCTGCAAGGGCTCACAGACACCACTCAGGCCATACATGGGCATGTGGACATGCCCATCAGTGCTATGCAGCTTCTCCTTAAAGAACTGTTTATTTACTTACTACTTATTTATGAGAGGGAGAGACATAGAAAGAGAACCAGGGGGCCGGGCGGTGGCGCACTTGGTTAAGTACTCATGTTGTGATGCACAAGGACCCAGGCTTAAGCCCCTGGCCCCCACCTGCAGGGGAGAAGCTTCACAAGTGGTGAAGAAGGGCTGCAGGTGTCTCTCTGTCTCTCTCCCTCTCCATCTCTGCCCCTCTTAATTTCTCTCTGTCTCTATCCAATAGTAAATAAATAAAATATTAAGAAAGAAAAAAAAAAACCAGAAAGGTAACCATATGCACTGTCCAGGACGGAACTCTGAACCTCACACACCCAAGCCCTTTGTTCTGTCCATTGTGCCACCTCCTGGGCTGCACTATTCAACTGTTTGAATGACATTTACTATTCGGCATTTTTAATAACATTTAAAAAAAAATGTTAGCAACCCAGGAAGTGGAACAATGGCTGAAGCATTGGATTCTTGAGCACGAGGACCTAAGTTCAATCCCCAGCATCGCAAATGCCAGAGGATTGCTCTAGTTCTCTCTTATTAATAAATGATTTTAAATATTTTTATATTTATTTATTTTCCCTTTTGTTGCCCTTGCTTTTTTATTGTTGTTGTAATTACTATTGTTGTTGTTATTGATGTCATCATTGTTAGATAGACAGAGAGAAACGGAGAGAGAAGGGGAAGACCCAGAAGAGGAGAGAAAGACAGACACCTGCAGACCTGCTTCACTGCTTGTGAATCGACTCCCCTGTAGGTGGGGAGCCGGGGGCTCGAACTGGGATCCTTTTAATAAATGTTTTAAAGTTGTTGTTTTTTTTTAAAAGCAGGCAGACAAATTTATCTATATGTCAAGTTTCAATATACTATTAATTATCAAAACATTAGCTTCAGTTTTCAAAAAATGTCTTCACGCCAAAGAAAACTAGAAGTTAGAAATTGCAAACTACTTACAAGCAATCATCCTCTCAATACTTCTGGCATGGGGTTCCACAGACACACTATCTCTCAAAATATGTATGTGGGCTGAGAAGGTAGTATGGTTATGCAAACAACTTTTATGCCTAAGGCTCTGAGGTCCCAGGTTCAATCTTCAGTGCCACCATAAACCAGAGCTGAGCAACATTCTGGTCTCTCTCTCTCTATATATCTCATTAAAGTATATAAAACAATGAAAAAAAAAGAAGCTGAGGAATGTTCTCCCTCACTAGAACCTCTCTCTCTCTCTCTCTCTCTCTCTCTCTCTCTCTCTCTCTCTCTCTATCAGATATGGACACATACAAACAAAACACTTCTTCCTAACGTAGCTCTGGGAAATGAATTCAGGGTCTCACACCTACACGATACTAGAGGTTCTCTAGCACAGATTTCCATTTTTTTTCTTTTCTCTTCCTTTCTTTCTTTCTTTCTTTCTTTCTTTCTTTCTTTCTTTCTTTCTTTCTTTCTTTCTTTCTTTCTTTCTTTCTTTTTTGCCTCCAGGGTTATTGCTGGGGCTCAGTGCCTGCACTATAAATCCACTGCTCCTGGAGGCCATTTTTTTCCTTTTGTTGCCCTTGTTGTTTATTGTTGCTATTGTTGCTGTCAGATAGGACAGAGAGAAATGGAGACAGGAGGGAAAGACAGAGAGGGGGAGAGAAAGACAGACACCTGCAGACCTGCTTCACTGCTTGTGGAGTGACTCCTCTGCAGGTGGGGAGCCGGGGGCTCAAACCGGGATCCCTATACCAGTCCTTGCGCTTCACACCATGTGCTCCGAACTCGCTATGCCATGGCCCAGGCCTCTCTTTCCCTTCCTTCCTTTTTTTGCCCCCAGGGTTATTGCCGGGCTTAGTGAATCCACCGCTCCTGGAGGCCATTTTTGCCCTTTGTTGCCCTTGTTGTTCATCTTCGTTGTTGTAGTTATTATTGTTGTTGTTGTTGGATAGGACAGAGAGAGATGGAGAGAGGAGGGGAGACAGAGAGAGGGAGAGAAAGACAGACACCTGCAGACCTGCTTCACCGCCTTGAAGTGACTCCCCTGCAGGTGGGGAGCCAGCGGCTCAAACCAGGATCCTTAGGCCTATTCTTGCACTTCGCACCATGTGAGCTTAACCCGCTGCACTACCGCCTGGCCCCCCTCTTTTTCTTTTTAAGAGAAAGAGTAGAGATGACAGAGAAGAGAGATACCCCAGCACTATGCCATCATCCACGGAGCTACTCCGTGTCATCCCAGGTACTCCCTGGTGGTGGTGGTATTTGTACCTAGGACCCCAGGTAGGGCAAGGTACACGTTGTGCGATTATTATTCCCACTACTACATATTTTCCTCCGGACGCTGCTCAGCTCCGGCTTATGATAGTGTATGAGAGCAAACCTGGGATTTGAGGACCTCAGGCATGAGAGTCTATCTGCAGAGCCACCGGGCTGTCTCTCGAAGGAGCACATTCTGACGGGCAGTAAGTTCTCTCTTGGCCCCTCACTTCTTAAAGCAATGGGTCGCCCTTTCGGCCGAGTTGTGTGCACTTTATTCTCGTTTTCTTCTCTGCCGCTTCCTTCAGCTTCAAAGCCTGCACCAATCGCATAGCTAACAAATTACTTTACATGCCTAAAGGGAGCGGTGGCAGCAGAGGTAGAGGAGACTTTTTAGGATAAAATCAATATGCCTTCTACAAAGAGGGTCAATGTCAATTTCCAGAACATTCCAACAGCTTAAGGCCCTAAGGAGGGCTTACCTTGCCAGCAGCAAACAAGTGGCAGCCCTTGACAGCTTCAAAAACGTTGGGTGAGATGTCAGGCTGAGCTGGCAGGTGTGACTGGGCGAGGGACTGTTTGACTTTCTTCACATCAACAAGACACAGGGCCCGCTCCTCTCCTAGAGGGGAAGGAGCAGTTTCTCTGTCAGCATCATGCCATTAAGCAAAGGCCTACGATGGAGGGTATAGTCACAGAGAAAGACCACACGGGGCCACAAAGGGTGAGCTGAGCGTCCCACAACCCCCTGTTAACCCTACTTAGCTTCAAATATTAGATCTAAAATGAAAATATCTGGTCACTCAGTCAAAGTTCTTAGAGAAAAATAATTCTGCAGACATAAAAAGAGAATGTGAGCTGGACTTTCCAACAAACTCTCCACCAAAGGATGTCTGGGAATGACAGGGGCAGGCTTTCTGAAACAGTACGTGTGGGGCAGACCTCTCCAGGAGATCTCCAGAACACACTCCCTTACTCTCGTCAGGCGTCTTTCTGCTAGTAAAGTGGAAGTTTATTAAGAACATTTCTCACTGCGCTTACAAAGCCCAGCTTGGCCCAGTCGGATAGGTCAGTACCGTGGAAGACAAGGAGGGGCACCGAGGCTCCTCTGGCCCAGATTAGAGGAGACTAAGGGGCGTGACTAAAGGCAACGTGCGATTCCAGCCTGGACAGCGACCTGGGGAAAATGACACTCTGGGGGACATTCCTGGAACTAAAAGGTAAAGCCTGACTCTGAGCAGGGTATCAGGAAACTGTGTGAAAGGATTACGGCTCCTGGATTTGAGTGCTGTGCTGCGTGCGATGCCTACAGCAGTGGCTGCATGCCATTTTGTCTGTCCAAATTCACAGGAAGGACGACACCAGGAGTGACCTAGTGTCAGTGATGGGCTTGGGGGGGACAACAAATTGTCGTTATATGCTCATGGATCATAACAGCCTGGTGGGAATGTTCCCAGAGGGTAGCTGGGAGGTAGACAAGAACTCTCTCTGCTTCATTTTGCTGTGAACCCAAGACTGCGCTAAAGAATAAAGTCAAGAAGAAAGGGGGAGAGTAAGCTGGACAAAAAGAAACAATGGAAGCAAATCTGAACAGAGAGAGACCCTTCACCCTGGGCAGCTTCAGGGACACACAGGAAGGAGCCAGTTCTGCTCCAGCCTTCCACCAGGAGCCAGGCTGCCTTTGTCTCACAGGCTTGGCATCTGGCTTTCAAACAGCTATCCTCAATGGGGACGTAAATCAAAGGGCCGCGGCCTCGGCCTCTCACCTGCTATCATGAGTAGCTTCTCCAGGTCCTTGATGATGTAAATCTGGAAGACGGCTCCAATCCCTGGGACGTGGGTGAGGGAGTTTTTCAAGACATTCAGAGCATACAGCCCTTCCTCAGTGCCCACCAACACCACCTATACAGGCAGAAGTCCAAGGGGAGGACATAAGCAGAATGCTGGCATTCGATGACCCCGAATGCTGAGAGCAGCAGAGCTGCAGGGGCCCTTTCCCGACCACACGTGGCCATTGTCAGACACCAGTACCTGGTCGCTGAAGGGCAGTGTGCAGTTCATGTCCAAACGGTCATCGCCTTCCAGTTTCAGTAGGGAGTTCCCAAGCAGTTTCTTTCATGGGGAAAGGAAAGAAGAGGACATGGTAAGGATGGCACTGTTCATGACCAACTATCCAGAGGGGCAAAAGCAAGACTGGAGAGCAGCCGACTGAACGCTGGCCAGGAAGCAAGGTGCGTGAGGCCTGCAGTAGCTCAGACACATACACATCTGCTCTGGCTCGCTGCTTATCTGGGTCTGGGCTCTAAAGACAAGACGTGGTGAACAGGACTGTTAATTAGCACCAGAGCCATGACTCGGCTTGGACAAAGAAGTAAACAAATACAGTAGAGTACAGAGAGTGATTCCGTGATAGAAGAGGGAAAAAAAACCCGTGAAGTTAGAGATTTCACTGGCAAAGGGTTAATAAGCCACCTGGAAGGTTCCTTCCCCTCCAGGCTGTAGCACAAGTGCAATGCACAGGGTGAGCTGCAAACCAGCACACTGCCAGATCTCTTTACCTGAACCCATGCAGGCAGAAGCTCGTAGGAATTACAGGCCGGGCCCTAGTGCACACACATGAACGTGGGTTCAGTTAAAGGCTCACATACATACGAGAGAAATCAGGCCCTCACCTCAGATGGGTCTACTCGGGAAGCAACACCCCCAGCAGGAGGCTCATGGCTGGGAAATCTCCCAATGCCAACATTTGATGTGCTGTTGATTAGGAGCTAAGCATGTGAGGAGAGCTGTCTGGACCCTGGTGGGGAAAACGCCAATGGGAAACAAGCACGGTTTGTATCCTGGAACGTTCTAGTAGGAGTGATGCCAATCAAGGCACGCCTACGTTTCTACCGTCTTAAGGATGAGTAGGATGTCCAAGCAGCCTACAGGAGAGCAAGTCGTGTGGAAGCCCCCGAGCAGGTTATGAAAACGCCTTCCTGGAGTGTGTGCGGCTGCCGGCAGCCTCTGGTGCGGCTTCTTGGTCCAAGCACTGGTGTAGCACGAGCCTCCACACCAAGTAAACCCAGCGGGGTGAATAAGTGGTAGGGTCTCCTTGCAAGGACATGGCTGCTGTGTTGTCATAACCAAGACCTGCCCTGGCCCCCAGGAGAACTGGCCGATGGCACTAACCCCCGTTCTATCAAGAGACAGCTGCACACAAGTGGGGGAGCACACCAGCCAGTCGGGGGGACACATCTGAGTGATCACACAATGCTTGCTCTTGTCGAGGCCCCCGGTGGGCAGGCCTCAAGGAGTGGAAGTAAGGGGAGTCCCTGGCTTGGATCAGTCAAAGAAAGACCAGCTCCGGCACCCGTTCTCATACTCACAGCGTCGGCCTCTGCTTTTTCCCTAGAAACTCGTCCACCTGCCACGACTGACTCTAAGGCGGTGACCCAGCGCTGTTTGTCGGGGAAGCTGGGGGCAAGCAGGTAGAGGCTTCTCCCGGGCCAGCAGGTGGTGTGTGGGTGGGATTCCATCTTCAGTATGTATGGAACATCTAGGGGTGCAGAGGGAGAACAGGGTCAGCGTGTGTGTGTGTGTGTGTGGGGGGGGTGGTTGCCATCCTTTTGGGAGAGATGGCCCTCAGAGAGCCCCACCCTCCTCTAGGCTGGGGTGGGGGAAGTTCACAGTGGGGCCAATCCTCCCACCTTCCTGAGGTCCGGACCCAGCCCACAGGCAGGTGGGGCCCCGAGACTCCCCTCACCTGCTTTGGCTGTGTTTGCGAGTTCAGAAGCACCGACAGCGCCATGAATAGAGACATCCCCGTCGGGAAGGCACAGCTCAAATTCTTCCACCGGCCTCTGTCCAGCTTGGTGAGAAGAGGAAGGGCAGAAAGAAAAACCAAAGAACAGGAACGAGAACAAGGGGAGCAAAGAGGAAGAGAGGAGAGGAAGAGAGGAAGAGAGAGTGAGCGAGCGAGACAGGGCGTGCATGGAGAGAAAGCACACAAAGAACAGAGGAAGAGGGGAGGAGACATCCAGAGGAGGAGGAGAGGGAAGATAAAAAAAAAAATAAATGAATAAAGTGTCAGATGAGTGGCACAGTTAACTTTCTGGTGATGGTGCAGAGTTATGGGTTAGTTGGCTGAGGCAGGAGCTCTTGGAAGGTGTATTAGCAGGTGGAATCTTCAGGGCGGCGCCCTGCGGGGTCCTCAGAGGGGAGACCTATAGACGTGAGTATCGGACCAATAACCTTTAGCAAAGTCTTTTGGCTCTCAGTTTCCAAAAGCGGAGAACCGCAGGAGGCTGGCAACGCAGTCCCAAAGAAAGCAAGCCTTCGGGCCGGGACTGGGAGACCTGGGCCAACCGCGTGCAGAAGGGAGTCCCCCTGAGCTGCTCATTTACCTTCTCTGGCTTCACTGTCATAGATGAGGACTTTGGAGCCCTCCAGGACGATGTACTTCCTGTCCCAGCCTTGCTGTCCTCGTTTGTTGTTCCTGGGAAGACGGAGATGATGGGAGACAAAGCTGTTAGCAGTGGGTGAGCCCCAGCACCACATGAACAGCACCGGGGCGGCTTTGAGGATGGTGCGACTGTGCTATGGTATCTCTCCTCTTTCTGTCCCTTCCTCTCCTTCTTTCACTACCTCCCCAAAAAACAGACAAGCAAGCAAACATTAAGAATGAAAAATTGAGCCCAGGAGACCACTCAACAGTATTGCCTGGGCTCATTTCCCAGACATTTAATACATTTTCAAAGAGAAAGATGTTTGAACACAGGATTCAGACTGCTAGAAGAAGAGGCAGGTGAGGAGGAGAAACCCAGAAGGGGGCACTTGCGGGAAAACATCAGGAACAGCAGTGGCTTGGGGCCAGGAGGAAGGAAACTTCCTTCTACCTGACAAGGCTCCACGGCCAGTCTTAGAATTCAGTTGAAGTTGGACTGACGACAGGATTGAAGCATACAGATTCTATCCTCTGCATGCAGGGGAGTCCCCATAGGGAAACAAGGACCCCAAGTATGGGGAGACACAAAGAATCATGCTTGTGGGGCTGTCTGGGGGAGACATGGGGTCATTTCAATTAATATATTTGTATATGTTATCCCAGGTTCAATCCTCAGCACTAAATTCTAGTTTCTGGTGGTTTGGTTTGTTTTGGTTTGTGTGTGTGCTTTGTTTTGTTCAACCAGAGCGCTACTAAACCCCATCTTCTGCTGGTGGAGGGAACTGGAACTGGGACCTTTTGTGCCTCAGGCGTAAGTGTCTTTTTGCATAACCACCATGGTTTCTTCCCAGCCCACCTCACCAGAGGTTATTTCAACACAATCAACTTATACTCACTTCCCTTAGCCCTGACCTCTATCCCCCATGATAAGAATGTTTGCCCTTGCAATATACCTAAAATAGTACTACTAGCTTTTGTCAAAACAGAGACCCCCCAAATCTTCATCTGCAATATTCTCACCTTTAGGTTCATGATTAATCAACAGTTTGTTCTGCTTTATATCTTAATGCTTTTTCAGCTACCAGGTTCCAGATGCTACCATTAAGCCAACCTGACTTCCCTGCACAGACAACTCCACCAATGTGTTCTGAAGCCCCGTCTCCCCAGGCCCCTGCCCCACTAGGGAAAGAGAGACACAGGCTGGGAGTATGGATCTACCTATCATGTTCAGCGGAGAAGCAATTACAGAAGCCAGACCTTCCACCTTCTATACCCCATAATGATCCTGGGTCCATACTCCCAGAGGGATAAATAATTGGGAAGCTGGGAGTTGGGCAGTAGTGCAGTGGGTTAAATGCAGGTGGCAAAAAGCACAAGGACCGGCATAAGGATCCGGGTTCGAGCCCCCGGCTTCCCACCTGCAGGGGAGTCGCTTCACAGGTGGTGAAGCAGGTCTGCAGGTGTCTGTCTTTCTCTCCCCCTGTCTTCCCCTCCTCTCTCCATTTCTCTCTGTCCTATCCAACAACAGCGACATCAATAAGAACAACAATAATTACAACAAGGGCAACAAAAGGGAAAATAAATAAATGAATAAATATTTTTTAAAAAGAATAGGGAAGCTATCAAGGGAGGGGATTGGATAAGGAGTTCTGGTGGTGGGAACTGTGTGGAAATGTACCCCTTTTATCCTGTGGTCTTGTCAATATTTCCCTTTTATAAATAAAAATTTAAAAACCAAAAAAAAAAAAAAAAGAATGTTTGCTTGTTCTTGGTCTAAGGAGGGTGGCTTTTACATGGGCATTTTTATCTCCTGCCTTCAAGAAAGGAGAGGATGCTTGGGGGGGGGGGGGGTGCAAAGCTGTCTTCCTTATACCTACTGCTTTTCAAATGCCTTTGGTGTGAATGATCCTTATGCCAAAGAGTCATATTTGGGGGGAAGGGGTGCTCTCTGCCTGCTTCACCAGCACCTGCCCCAGCCCCAGCCACCCTGCAACATTACCTGGGCACCTTCATCCACCCTTCCAGGTGCAAGCCGCTGCTGGGCTCCTTGGTCTGCAGACCCGGGGAGTTCATTTTGTCACGGCAGAAGGCCTCGGTGAAGTGTGTAGCGTATTCAGCGGGCAGGCCGCAGGTCGCTGGCAAGCACGTGGAGCACTTGGGATGACACATCACCTGGCATTCTAGGGAAACAGAGAAAACCTCCTGGCAACAGGCTCGCCCGGCCCTGGAGGTGCCCACCCTCTGCTAGTCAACCCCCAGTGGGGACCTGTCGACCTGTCATCCCCAGGCTTTCCCGGGTGCCAGACCCCACTGTGCAGAGAACAATGAGAGAGTCTAGAACTCTCAACCCAGTGCTCCTGGCTTGTCCCCAGCAGCAAGTGTGGAGAGAGACCCATTTTCACGCTTCGCTTGGAGTCAGCACAGGGAAACCCCAGACCCCAAAGCAATGCAAGCTAGCAAACCCTAAGGTCCTGCGCACAAAGGGTGACAGACACGAGCTGCAAACATGCAGAAACTCGCTCCTTTTCGGGGGAAAATAGTGTCCTTCCACTGAGACAGAAAGCTGCAAGTGAAAGCGTCCCTGCCAAGGAGTCCGGAGAGGAAACACCCCATCTCTGTCAGGCTGATATTTTTTTGTTTTTGTTTTTGTTTTTGTTTTGGTGGGGACGCGAAGGCCCAAGCAGCACTCTTACCGAGGCATTTGGAGGCCTGGCGTCCGAAGTGCACCGTGTCCAGGCACACGGCGCACTTGGTGGCCCGCATGTTCAGTCCCACATTGAACCGGTGAGGAATGTTGTGGTGCATCCGCTCCTTGAGACGCCGGCTGAATTCTGGAGGGTGTGTTAAAAACAAACAAACACACACGCACACACAATCAGCAGCAAAGGAAACTTTAGGTGAAGTGGTCAGAGAGACAAGCCAAAAAAATGAGAAAAAGTACTTGCAGATCTAGTCCTGGCATGCAAGTGGCATCTAGGCCATAGAGAGAATGCTTACCATGCAACAGTGAAAAATGTTTTAGTTTCTCCTACTCTTTACACATAATCGGACAAGACACACGAGTAAGAGAGAGAGGCGATTAGTTGCACGTATCACTGCTGGGAGGACACAATGGCTGGCTGAGTGAGTCATCGGGGAATGAGGAGGAAGAAGGCTTACTTCTTACTTTTTCCCTTAAGTATTACCACCTGGCTTTTTTTTTTTAACCAAATATTTGCATTTCTTAGTTGAGCAAATAAAATATCAGAAATCAGGGGCCAGGCGCTGGCGCACCTGGTTAAATATACATGCGGTATACCATGTGGAAGAATGGGTTTGAGCCCCTGCTTCCTACCTGCAGGGTGGAAGCTTCACAAGCAGTGAAGAAAGTACTGCAGGTGTCTCTCTGTCTCTGTTCCTCTCCATTTCCCCCACCCCTCTCAATTCCTCTCTGTGCTATCGAATTAAGGGGGGGGCTGGTTGCTGGGGGCAGTGGACTCATTGTGCAGGCACCAGCCCCAGTGGTAAGCCTGAAGCACAAAGGGGAAAAAAACAAAAACAAACCAACAATGCATCCAGGGAGGCTATTATACAGTGGAAGAGAAAAGGACTTGCCACATGAGGTCCTGGGTTCGAGCCCTAACGGGCATTGCATATGCCAGAATGGGTGCTTTGATCTCTCTCACCATGAGTCACCCAATAGTCTTTTTAAAATTTTCCCAAACGTCAGTCAAGCACCACTGGGACCTTGAGAACGTACCCTCTGGAGTTGAAGACTCCTTTCTGCGGCCGGACGGCGGGGCGAGCAGGCTCATAGCACTGGGCTGGTGCTCGGGGGACCGCACGATGGCAGACATGGCAATCTGCTGCCTCGCGGTGGCTGGCGTGGATGGGTGTGGGTGTTCTGTGGCTTTCCGGTGGGCAGCTGGAGAGAGAGAGAGACCAGCGCCAGGCCATGTGGTTAGTGGGGTCACCTCGAGCACCAGGCCAAGCAGACTGCCACCCGGGGACTGTCTGTCAAGGACCCAAGACTGAGAGGACAGGCCTAGTGCCCGGACTGGTGGGGGCCTTGGGATGAACTTGTGCTGTCTGGGCTGTGGCTGCGGATGCCGCACTCGTCACCAATCCCCTGGAGACCAGTCCTCAGCTGCCCCGCCCCCCACCCCAGCACTTCGCAGATGGAGCGGCCTACCCGCCCCTACCTTCCTCCCGGGCAGACCGGAGCTCGATGCGGGTCTTCTGCAGGGCTTCCTCAAGCTCTGCACAGCGTGCTTTCTCCTTCTCCAGAGCCGCCTTCAGCTCATTGTACTGCAGAGGAACCTGTGTGGGCAAAGCAGGGTCCTCTTTCCGTCGACTAAATAAACCCTAGCAATGGAAACAGAGATATCTCCTAACTCCAGGAAACTAGCACTGGAAGCTAGCTAGAGGCACTCTGACTCGGGAGGAGCGGACCACGAGAGCCAGGCACGTACTCACTGTAAGCGGGTTTAGTAAAAATGGCATGTGAAGGAGGGAAGGGGGAGACTGAGTCACGGCCCGTTCCAGCCGGCTGGGAAAAAAATAGGGGTGCGGAAGTTGTCGCCAAGAGGGTTACAGATGCTTGGAGTGCCACCACCTCTTCCGTTAGCAGTCCCAAGAAGGAGAGCCATTTCCTGAGTCTTTACCCTCAAAAAATGGAAGTGGAGGACGGAGTCAGGAGAGATGGTTCACAAATCACTCTCGCCTTGAATTGGTCTCATGACGCTTAGTCACAAGACACAGAGATGAGTAGTGGTTTTCTTTTAATGGAAGCAAAAAAAAAAATATGAAAATGAGGTCGACACAAGGGGTTGACTCGGAAAAAAGATGCAAATGGAAACACTGCACGTGGGAGGAAAAAAGCAAAACAGAAGGATGTGGCTGAAAAAAAAGCAGCAAATGGACATGCCCTAACTACATCAGTAACACAATCAGATAGCAACAGTTAGCTGTTAAAATATAACAAGATTAAATATCAGAAGCATAACAAGCACATACATCACAAGGTGTGTAAGAAAGACCCTGGCTGTGCAGCCACCACTCAGGAGAGGGCTGAGCTGCTTCAGAATTATGCCCTCAACCCCCACAGTAAAGAGGTCAAGAAGACTGACACCACCGGCCCAGTTCTCGCCCCTCCTACTCCAAGTCACTGAAGGCTGTGCCTGAAGGCCACTCCCACTGCTACCCGGGTGTACAAGGGCCTTTGAAAGGACAGTTGGCCAAGTCTAGTAGGAGGGCTTTGGTGGCCTAGGGAAGTATGTTTGGGGCTTATTAAAATCTTTCCCAGTGCCTGAGAACCCTCTCCATGATTTTGTTTATTGGCAGTAGACTCTTAGGTCTACTGTAAGTTCAGAGGGTGGTGTGTACTCAGTAGAGGCACATCTATCTATCATAAGTAGGCACTTCGGGCAGGTCACTCCAGCTCTCCCAGTACCCTCATTTTCTTGTGAGTCAGCTGAAAAGACTTGGCTGGAATGTTTCTCATCTTTTCTGGAGCCCCATGCTTATGACCTGAGAACCCTTCTGGAGTTATCCATGCACAGGACGTGAGTGGCCCTATCTCTCTAGACTCCCATACATGTGACCTACTCATCCCTCCAGAATTTCATAGGTCTGACCTGGAATCTCCAGGACCCTTATTTATGAATTGCTAACCCCCCTGGAGTCCCGCCTGGTGAGTTACGCACAAGCCTTCCTCTCTGCACACCTGTCCTGCCCCAGCTACTTGGGGGGAAAAAAAGGTCACTCTTTTAGCAGAGAAAATAGCCTCTTAAAGGCTGTGAACTTTTAGTCAATGGTTTGAGACTCAGTAATCATGTTCTCTCTTTAAGGCTTATCCTAATGATCTTTAAACTTATTTCTCAATCCCAAACAAAACAAAAGGTGCAAATTGCTTCCTTCCCTGTTCCTCTCATCACCTAACACAATGGTAGTCAGCGAGTCATAATGATCGGGGAGAACCTTTCAAACCCTTTGACCCACCTTTTTCTTTTTGGCGGGTTGGTCCATTTTGGCTTGTAGAAAATCAATGAGTTTGGTTTGTTGAGAAATAGTGCCTTCCATTTTCACCTTTTCATGAGAATAGAGAACCTACAATCCATGAAAATAGAAGTAACTTCAGGGCCATTAAGTAAAGGAAATTTGAAGCTTAAGAAAATAGAGAAATAAATCCATCAGGACACATGAAAAATCCAACACAAACCACATATTTTCTCATCTGTCCTGATCTTATTGTCCCTGCCTCGATCCCCCCCAAAACAGACGAATATGTGAAAAAGTGAAAGTAGCACATAGTAGCAGAATGACAGCATATGATCATAGAATCTAAGGAGTGAACAGGACAGGAATGTCCCGACTTCTCTGAATGTTTGAAATTTCTTATAATAAAATGCAGACGAAATAATTAACAACTACATTAGTGATACTGTTCACTCCATCAGGCAGTCTAGAACCATCATGATTTGCCTCTGCAGGTAAGTTCTGTTTTTAAGATTTGTTTTATTCACTTGTATGAAGCAGAGAAACCACAGGACACTACCCCACTCCAGCTATGGGGTGCTGGGGATCGCACCCAAGGGTCTAACACATGCAAGTCCTGTACTCTACTGGCTGAGCCGCCTCCCAGGCTGCAGCCAGCAATCTCTCAGGGAATTCCCTCTGCCTGTCTCACCTGAATGTTTTCAAGCTGATATTCCAGGTCACTCCTCTCTGTCTTCAGCAGATCAGCCCGGTCTAGAGCTTCCTGCAGCCCTTGAGTGAGACGGAAAATGTGACTCTTCTGTAGGTCCATTTGCTGCTGTAGTTTGGCTTGCTGGTGGGGAGAAAGGCCAGAGAGAGGCTGGGGACCATGTGCAAGGCAACTTGCTCCCCCACTCTTCCTAACTCCCAACTACTGTCAGCCACGGCACCCGCAGTTCAGTTTTGCAAATCTTCTCCTCGCCCAAATATCGACTGTCTTCCATGGCAAACGAGAGGAGATCTCTGATGCCCGATGAGGTACGGGATGCCCACCCTACCAGGAAGTCCAAGATGGTGGCTCTGTCTTCCCAGCCAGGGCTGCAATTAAGGATATTTTGGAATCCGAGGGCCTGAGCCATCTGAGCTGGTATCTAAGGCAGTGTGATTCACTGCCATGACAACTGAGCTCCAATTTGTCCTCCTTTTCTGTTTTCAGGATCTCACACTGCTGTTCGGAAAATTCACTTTCTAGCATTGGGATGCACAAAGGGGGCTCACAGCACCCCTACAAAGGGCACCTCATTAAGGTGGGGGACCCCAAGCACACCATGAGCCGTGATCGTAGAGGTTCCTTCTCCTGTGTGAAGGGAAAGGGATAGCCCAGATTGAGCTCCAGTGCCTGTAAAGTCCAGGGAGGGTGGAAATGCAATTTAGTACATTGGAGGTACTTTTGTGCTGAAAATGTCTCCAATTTTTATAATGGAAGTCAACCGTAAAATAGGGCCAGCTAGAAAGACACCGTACTCAAATGCTTCTGGAACTAAAAAGCAGGCGAGGAGACAAGTCACGGCTTGATTTCATCCGGCTCCTGGGTTATCATCTCACTACACTCTCTGTGGCCCAAATGCTCTCCTGCCTGGTAGCCTAGACACTCCGCAGACTTAAGGATGGGGCTACTGGGAAGCAGTAAATGTCGCCACAGGAGGCTTGCAGCAGGCTCGGGGGCCTGCAGGGTCTACCGGGGGGCTCCTGGCTCTTGGTGGCCCAAGAGCTAATAGCTGACTCAGAATTGGCTTTTCTCTCTCTCCACCCAGGCCTAAGCTTCTTTCCATTCTTGTGCCTCCCCTGCTCTTCCTCTTGCCAGGGAGCAACTTCCTGCGGGCCTCACACAACGTAGAGTAAACAGGCCGGCACTTTGGAACCTTACAAGCCCAGATGTCAATCCTGACTTTGATACGCACCAGTCCTAGGGTTGTGGGCGGCTTGCCTCTGCATCCTGGAGCCTCAGTTTTCCCATCTGAGTGTAGGTGAGTGACACAATGGGTGAGCACTGTGGCCTAGCCTACAGTACAGACTATTTTTGGAGGGGGATCAGTGCTCTGGTCACTGGTGGTGCCAGGGAATTGAACTTGGAGGGTGGGGGAGGAGGGAAGGCAGGGTGTCTTAGATGCAAGTCCCACGAGCCACCGCTGTGTTGTTCCCCAAGTGCCCTGGTATGATTTTTAAGTACTATTTATTTTTGTCTGGTGGTGGGGATTGAACCCAGGGTAGCAGTCATGTCAACCATGAACTCTACTGTCAGACTCCATGCTGGGCATTTTCAATAATTTTAGGATTCTCTCCATTTTTCTTTTCTATATATTCTCTCTTTTGTTGCCCTTGTTTTTTATTGTTGTTGTAGCTATTACTGTTGTTGTTATTGATGTCATCGTTGTTAGATAGGAGAGAGAGAAAGGGAAAGAGATGGGGAGGATAGAGAGGGGGAGAGAAAGATAGACACCTGCAGACCTGCTTCACCACCTGTGAAGCGACTCCCTGCAGGTGGGGAGCTGGGGGCTCAAACCAGGATCCTTACGCCGGTCCTTGTGCTTTGCTCCACCTGCACTTAACCCGCTGCGCTACCGCCCGGCTCCCACCATTTTGCTTTTCTCCCTCCACCACTTCAGCCGCCCTCCGCTCGCTTTCCCCATCTGCCTTTTCCATCCCAGCCAAGTGCACCAGCCTCTCCCCTGTCTGTCCCCCAGAGAGCAAGAGGGTACTGGCCAACCAGCCACCACCTGCCCTGTGTGCCAACCTGGAATGTTTGAATCAAATCATAGAACTCCCAAAGAAAACAGCCGAGGTAACCTTTCAGAGGGGCTGCCAGTCCCCTGCAGCCTGAGTGATTTTTTTCTTTTTCTGCAAATTACCCTCTTTAGTTTCTTCCCACTATTTTAGGACAACATTAATTACTAGGCAGGAAGCAGTGAAACAAGGGCTGGGGACAAGAATCTGTTTGGTGACAGCCAGGCCCAAAATATTTTTCTAGAATAAACACATCAACTGTCCCTTCACTTTCCAAGAAAGAGGCTGCTTATTTACTATACCAAAGAGCCAGAGTGACATCTGTGCTCAATGGAGTGTTTTTCAAAACCATTTACCTGCTTCCCAGAGAGAAGCAAATGGAGGCCAGCCTGGGACAGGGTTAGACCAAGGAAGGCTTCAGCTCTGTGCTTAAATGTGTCCAATAATTTCTCAAGGTTGGCAAGAGACAGAGGAAATACAAAGGCTGCTGGATGATGGCACTAGATCGCGGAAGCCATGGGGCTGGACGAATGGAGCAAGACAGCCAGAAAGAGGCCCCAAAGACCAGTCTTTATTAAACGTCAACTGAATAAACACAACGCCTAAAAGAGTTGTCTGTTTAATGTGTGGGGCTAAGGAGATGGCTCGCAGTACAGTGCATGCTTTTCAGGGGAGTGGGCCCCAGGTTCAATCCCTGGCACTGTATAAAATGTCAGAACAGTACTCTGGTCTCCAAACAGGAACAGAATGTCATTAAAAAAAAAAAAAAAAATCATGGGAGGGCAGGTGGTGAATGAGAGGCCAATGTGCTATCAGGTTTGTGGTCTAGTTGCCCAAAGAGCTGGGGTCACACGCAAAGGATTACAAAGCCCGGAATGAAGATGAAGACAATCTATCATATTCCCTGCCCTTCAAACTACCCAGAAGTCTAGAAAATGTCTTTGGAAAAATTAGCCTACTAGAAAGGAACACCACAGACCTGAGATGTGTCAGAAAATGAGAAGATGATTTTGATGATTTTGGAGTGCGAGAGCGAGTTAGAAATCTGACTGTCACGGAGACTGGAAAAGTTATTATCTCATAGCGCTGCTGCCAGGACTGTGTGAGTGCACTTAAGTGAGGGCTCAGAAAGGCACCAGATGTATGTAACATAGTAGAAGCTGATTTAATTTATATTTGTTTATTTTTATTTTGGATAGAGACAGAGAAATTGAGAGGGAGGAGGGAGACTGAAAGGGAGAGAAAAGAGAGATACCTGCAGTGCTGCTTCACCACTTGTGAAGCTTTCCCCCTGCAGGTGGGGACCGGGGCTCAAACCTGGGTCTTCATACACTGCAATGTGTGCGCTTAAGCAGGTTCACACCACCATGCAGCCTCTGTCAGTACTCAGTTCAATGTTTGTTATTGGAAGTCGGTGGTAGCGCAGCGGGTTAAGCGCAGGTGGCACAAAGCACAAGGACCAGCATAAGGATCCCAGTTCAAGCCCCCGGCTCCCCACCTGCAGGCAAGTCACTTCACAGCAGGTGACTATCTTTCTCTCTCCCTCTCTGTCTTCCCCTCCTCTCTTCATTACACTCTGTCCTATCCAACAATAACAACAACAATAAATACAACAATAAAACAACAATGGCAACAAAAGGGAATATATAGATAAATAAGTATTATTGAAAAAAGGAATGTTTTTTATTCTGATTAACAAGCAAGCAGTTTGGTTAGAAATATTCAGCTACTTGGGGGTCGGGCGGTGGCGCAGTGGGTTAAGCGCATGTGGCGCAAAGCGCAGGGACCGGAGTAAGGATCCCGGTTCGAGCCCCCGGCTCCCCACCTGCAGGGGAGTCGCTTCACAGGCGGTGAAGCAGGTCTGCAGGTGTCTATCTTTCTCTCCCCTTCTCTGTCTTCCCCTCCTCTCTCCATTTTTCTCTGTCCTATCCAACAACGAATTGCGTCAACAAGGGCAATAATAATAACCACAACGAAGCTACAACAAGGGCAACAAAAGGGGGGAAAAAATGGCCTCCAGGAGCGGTGGATTCATGGTGCAGGCACCGAGCCCAGCAATAACCCTGGAGGAGGAAAAAAAAAAAAAAAAAGAAATATTCAGCTACGATTTTCAAATAGTTCAACCTAACAAGACTGATGAGCCAATGGGTAGAAGTTAGAGGCTCTAGTTTAAAATAGAAAAGGACCTTTATAAGGATCAGAGCTTATGAAAGGTGAGCTGGGATGTGTAGTCACTGCAAATGTTCAGGCTGAGATTCAACGAGGCCCACCCATAAGAAGTGCTGGGGAAAGAATGTTCCACCCTGAACAGAAGACTAGTTTTACCAGGACTAGCAAATAAACCTTCGTTTCTGGTCGTAAATCCAACAGACTAATTAATAGTGGCTGTTGTCACACAAGTTACTGAGGCCATTGTGGGTCCAAGAGGGAAAACTGGTGCAAAATACCCATTAGCAAGGGTGCCAGGGGCAGGACAGAGAAAACTGGTCAAAGCTCAGATTCTGGATTTGATGACACATAAGAAAGGTTAGTACCAACTGTGAGAGTGATTCTAGCACCACCCCCAAGTCTCTGCGCCTAATAAAAATGGGTTTTTGTTTCATAATGGTTTCAGCTGTCAGTGAGATTCTGCCTCAAAGTCAGTGTCATCCAGATGTCTGTGCTCAAAAACATCTCTCTGTGAGGGACAGACTGAGAAACTGGAAGTGTTCTCTTCTAGTTGAGAAGTGAGAGCGAGGGGACTGAATCAGGATCCCAGCCTTCTATTCCTGGCCTTGCCACTGACTCACCATCTAAGCTTGGACCAAAGGATGGAGCTGTCAGAGCCAGCTCCCCTCTACAAGACGGAAATAGGACAAGCAAGAGTGCTGATTGTTTTTGCTCTTTCTGCCTCCAAACTGTGCCTAAGAGTGGGGGCAGTGCCTATTCACCCCAGGGAACAGACCACAGTGCTCTAACTCATCACCAACTCCATTTTCTAATTTCTTCTTTTTTAAAATTATCTTTATTTATTGGACAGAGACAGCCAGAAATCGAGAGGGAAGAGGGCGATAGAGAGAGAAAGAGAAAGACACCTGCAGCCTTGCTTTACCACCTGCACAGCTTTCAGCTTTCCCCCTGCAGGTGGGGTCCAGGAGCTTGAACCCGGGTACCTGTGCACGGTAACGTGTGCTCAACTAGGTGCACCACTGCCTGGCCTCCAATTTCTAATTGCTATGGTCATACAGTCAGTGCCGCTGCTGGTGAACTTCCTCCCCATGTATATGTTTCATTAATTTTTTGTTTTTTTTTAAAGGTTTTAATGTAGCAAGAGTTACAACAGTTACCATTCTGATCATTCCTTTAAAAAAAAAAATATATATATATATATAAATTTTTTTTAGTTTATTTATTTATTTATTTTATTTAAGAAAGGATTAATTAACAAAACCATAGGGTAGGAGGGGTACAACTCCACACAATTCCCACCGCCCAATCTCCATATCCCACCCCCTCCCCTGATAGCTTTCCCATATATATTAATTTTACGTGTTGGATAGAGACAGAGAGAAACTGAGAGGAAAGGGGGAGTTAGAGAGGGAGAGAGAGAGAGACACCTGCAGCACTGTTTAGCCACTTGCGAAGCTTCCTTCCTGCTGGTGGGAACTGGGGGCTTGACTCCAGGCCCTTGAGCGCTGTAACATGTGCGCTTGACTAAGTGTGCCACCACCCCTGCCCCATTTTGATCATTCTTAAGCATTAAATACAGTCACATTATTGTGCTGCAAATACTGCCATCATTTCCTGAGTTTGCCCAGACACCCACCCACATTTTTTAATTTACCATTCTAGAAAACAGTTCAGACTCACCTGCACAATCTTCACCACCCTTTGCAAACTCAATAGCACAGTAATATTATTTGTACCAACCCAGCCCCTTAGGAGCTATGGGTCACACAATAAAACCTCGATGGACCAGAACAGGTGACCTGCTTACTTGAATTGCTGGATTTAACACTATAGGTTAAACAGAACACTCCCATTAAACAGAAAGTGTATTTGTCTGGGTGGGTCAATTCTAATGAACAAAGCAGAATCATTAGTGATTCAACATACAGAGGTTTGGTTGGGAGTCGGAACTAGCCATCAGCTTAAATGGTAATTTTTCAGATTTCTGTTACAAGGTTCAAGAAATGTCACTGCATAAGAGACTGGCTCACTTAATGGTGGCCTTCTTGGTTATTGCCAGGACACCCCATCACCTGGGGCCTTAGGGAATCCTTGGATTCCTCCATTGATTCAATGGGCCTGGACCTCTAATAGATCCCTTTCTCCAGTGTCACTGGTCACTTCCTTCAGGAACATCATTATAAGCCTTCTTCAGGACCATACCCTCACTACGAACTGCCAATAGTAAGAACTGCCCTACTCTCTGAAGGGAGGCTGGGTCATCCTACCTACCTTGCTACTTGAGGAAAACTGGTCCTGAAGTGAGTGCAGCCTAGAATGTTCCAAGCTGTGACTGTGGACTGTGTGAACACAGACTGACAGGGACTCAGAGGTTACACAGGCTCTTGTGCTAAATATGAGTAGATATGGTTGTCAATGACATCGTATTCATCCTTCTGTTTCTGACTTATTTCACTTAACATGATCTCACTCACAGGCAGAAGTTGAAAAACAAGATCAGAAGAGAAAACACAAGCAGAACCTGGACTGGAGCTGGTGGACTGCACCAAAGTCAGTCTCGGGTGGGGTGGGAGAGGGTTCAGGTCCTGGAACATGATGGCACAGGACCTAGTGGGGGTTGTACTGTTATGTGGAAAACTGAGAAATGTTATGCATGTACACACTATTGTATTTACTGGTGAATGTAAAACATTAACCCCCAAATAAAGGGAAAAAATGTAAAAAATAAAAGACTCCACAGAACTGCTTAAAAAAAAGAGAGAGAGAGTAGATGTGGGCCCTGGGTCAGATCAATGAGGTAAATGGTTCATTTGTATTTATATGTTTTCTTCAAGTTTGGGAGCTACTCTCTACCCTGATCCAGCTTTCCAGTCCTATTCTCAACTCTGACACCATCTTCCCAGACAATATTTTTAGTCCACTTTCAGGTGAACTACTAAGCTCCAGCAAAAATTACCACAATCGAGAGTGGGGCGATAGCACAGTGGGTTAAGCACACACGGTGTGAAGTGCAAGGACCGGCATAAGGATCCCGGTTCCAGCCCCAGCTCCCCACCTGCAGGGGAGTCGCTTCACAAGCGGTGAAGCAGGTCTGCAGGTGTGTATCTTTCTCTCCCCCCCTCTGTCTCCCCCTCCTCTCTCCATTTCTCTCTGTCCTATCCAACAACAACGACATTAAATAACAACAACAATAAAAAGAAAAAACAAGGGCAACAAAAGGGAATAAATAAATAAATTTTAAAAAAAGTTACCACAGTCTTGGGCCCCTAGGAACATACCTAAAGTAGATTTCTAAGCTTCTATCTACCCTAAAATCCCTATTCCCACTTGCTCAACTCCCACTCTATGGGTCCTATACATTAAAATTTTTGTCCTGCTCTATTTCTTACTGTATTTTCAGTCACCAAGTTGCAGATGCTATACAATTTCATCCTGAACTCCCTGGACAGATGACTTCACCTATGTGTCCCTGAACCTCTCCAGAGCCCTACCCCATTAGGGAAAGATACAAACAGGCTGGGGATATGGATCAACCTGCCAACACCTATGTCCAGCAGAGAAGCAATTATAGAAGCCAGACCTTCGCCCTTCTGCACCCTATTAAGATTTTTGGTTCATACTCCCAGATGGGTAAATGTTAGGGGAAGATGACCAAAAGGCTCTGAACTCCAATTCCATCAGGACCCAGAGAGAGAAGGGGGAGAGGTAGTAGGTGTAATGTAGAAAAGAAGAGAGGGTAGGACCATAGGAAAAAAAAAGGGCAAATGTCTATAAATAAATAAAGATAGGTAGTTATAGAAATAACAGTCGGTCCATATCTGTGATCTTCGGAGAATGGTGCAGTTTCCAAAGGGGACACAGAACTCTGGTGGTGGGAAAGATGTGGAATTATACCCGTTATCTTATAATTTTGTAAATCAGTATTAAATCACTAATAAAACATTTAATAAACAAAAGAAAAAATGCCACGGGGCTTGGCCTAGAAGATCAATGTGAGCCTTTCACTTTAGGTCTCAAAAGCAGGGCATGGGTTTTTTAATTTAATTTTATTTTTTGAACTGAATTAACTGAATGTTCAAAAGCCTTCATGCAATTTGGCACTCAGCATAATCTGATCAAGTCAGCCCTGTGTGTGGAGCTAATTTGCATGGATGTTCTATCAGCTGAAAACTTAATATACTGTGGGCATTAGCTCTAGAGAACAATTGAACTCAACATCCGCTCACTTGTATATTTAATAAACTTCCCATTTGGCACAGACTCACTTGGTGCCCAACAGACTCTGAAGCACCACATGGGAGGGCACAGATGTCAGAGAGACCCCTGGCCTTCATGGCACTTTTTTTTTTCCCACTAGATTAAATGCCTTCAGGAAATCCTTACATGACCACTCTTGTTCTTCCTTGAAAACCCCTGCTTCCAAATCTGAACTGGTCTCACTTGGTTCTAATCACCTGGGCACAACAGACTTTCACTCAAAACCCACGTGACTGTCCTCCATGGGTGTGCTGCACTCACCTCTTCCAGAAGCCTCTGTTTGAGCTCTCGCTCAGTCTCCAGCTTCTGCTGCAAGCTCCGGGCGTTCATTTCAAGCATGGCGTGCTTCTTCTCCAGGTCATTAAGCTGGGCGTGTGCAAAAATTGACCATGATAACACATGGCAGAATGTTAGATGCTAACATTTCATTTGTTTGTTTGTTTGTTTGTGTCATTGCAAATATCTGCAAACCCTTCGTATGTGAATAATCAAGTTCTAAAGGTCAAAATGTAAATGTCTTGGTGTTTGGAAGTATTGAGTGAAAATTCATGCCTTGGTACAACTAGCCTATAAGGATTATAGCTCTATATGGCTGTGGGAAGTCCTAAAAAAGTAGGATTGCCAGGATTTTATTTATCTAATATGCTTTAGCTCAGTCTATGCTTGTCATATGCTGAAAACTTACTACTTACTTAACAATATGTCATGCGATTAGGGGACAAAAGAATGAATGACCTTTCTCAAGGATTTTATACAGAACCACAAAGGGAGAAGACTGTGGCCTAATATGGGCAGATGTTCAAATGACGGCATGCTTGGGAAGAAACTCATCTTGTACTTTGAGCCTTCAGCAAATGCTGGCCCCAGGATGTTAGGAGTCTAATAGGATGGGAAAGACTACACTATATTATAAAACACTTTAACAACCAAATAAAATAACCATGCTACTGTTTTCAAGTTGAACAATATATATTTACTATTCCATATTATAAAAATTAAGTACTACCAAGGAACTCAAGAGTGTTCTTGAGTGTAAGGCTCTACCCTTGAACTGAAGTATTATACTCTAAAGAAATTCTAATGAGAAAATAATCAGAGGGGCCTTGAGGCTGGCTCAAAGCTTGAGCACAGGCCTCGCACACATGAGGTCCTGAGTTTGATCTCTGGTACCATGTGGGAGTACCACAGACAGCAGTAAGCTGTCCATAAAAATAGTTTGCTGTCTCTTCTCCTCTCTGTCTCCAAAAATATAGAATACGAGAAAATTGACTTGAGGAGGCTGCTAGCAGTACCAGACATGTGCAAGGCCCTGGGTTTATTCCTGGTACAGGAAAAAGAAAAAAAAAGAAATAAAGAAGTAGAGAGAGAGAGAACAACAGATAGAGAGTCATGGCAGTGCAGTAGGCAGGTGGCTAGAGCACTGGACACTGAAGCCTGAGGCCCAGGTTGAAGCCCTGTCACCACGTAGGCCACAGTGGTGATCAGGTTCTCTTTCTACCTCTTTCATTAATAAAGGAAAATTTGAAGAAAAAAAATCATTGTCTAATGGGAGACAGCATAATGGTTCTTCAAAAGACTCTGAGGACTCAGGTTCAGTTTCCACCACCACCATGAACCAGAGCTGAGCAGTACTCAAGTGTGCCCCTCCCACTCACAAATGAAAATAAACAAAACTTTTTTTTTAAAGGAGAATCAAGGATGTCCATAATATTTATGTTCATCACAGTGTTATTTACCATGCAAAAGTAGGACACAACTCAAATTTTCAAAACAGGTGGAATGATGAAAATAATACCTCTGAGTAACTGATGTTTTTAGAACTATGTGTTCAAAGAAACATTCTATGACTCAGGAATAGTCTGTGGTTAAATAATGTTTTGTTTAAAAAAAAAAGGAGGGGGCAAGGATATAGCTGTTTATATAGTTAAGAACCTAGATTTATAAATACACAGGAATGCACATGTTGTGTGTGAGTAAACACCACAGAGAGAAAAGACAACAAAAAGGACAACAACGTGAACACGTGACATACCACCGTCTAGTGTCCCTTCACCTGCCTGTGGTTGTCTATCTTCCATAAAGACCCCTTAATAATTACTTCTAGCAACACGAAATGCCAGTCATGCAAAATTCAAGATCATGACGGAGACACAAAACCATTCAGACTTCCAATTTACTTTATATGGATGTGTGCAAAAAGAGTGTGTGAGAAGCTGTGTGCACAGTTTCTCTGCTCGCCGTGTTTGTTATAGTGCTAAAGTGCTGATTCTGAATCTCTTTCAAGACAAATAGATAAACTCTCCAAAGCCCTGGTACATCACTCTGTGTATGCAAGTGCTATGTGGACGGAACATGTGTTTCCCACGGGCAACACTGAGGACCCACCTGTGCCCCTGGACTTGGAATATGAAGAGTCTGACCGTCCCTCAGCAATGAGCCTGGTCCTTCTACGCAGCCCTTCCCAAGGATGGTCAACATTGAACCCTCCAAGCCCTCCAGAAAACAAGCACCCAAAAATGAGAGAGCTGTGTGCCCACATAAAAAATTCAGGTCTTGGACGCTGGGTGGTAGTGCAGCAGGTTAAGTGCACATGGCATGAAGCTCAAGGACTGGCATAAGGATTCTGGTTCGAGCCCCCGGCTCTCCACCTGCAAGGGGTCACTTCACAAGCAGTGAAGCAGGTCTGCAGGTGTCTGTCTTTCTCTCTCCCTCTCTGTCTTTCCCTCCTCTCTCGATTTCTCTCTGTCCTATGCAACAACGACAGCAATAACAACAACAATAACAATGATAAACAACAAGGGCAACAAAAGGGAAAAAATAGCCTCCAGGAGCAGTGGATTCATAGTGCAGGCACCAAGCCCCAGCAATAACCCTGGGGGCAAAAAAATTTTAAAAATCCAGGACTTGGGGATCCCTGGCAGGCAGATGCTAAGAAGTCACAGGCCAACTGTGATACCCCAGCACCCACCACACCCACCATGGCACTGCCAACTGAGGACACTTGATGGTGAGGCACCACTAGGTGACTCTACTGGACTGAGGATGTTGATAGAACATGTTGGTGATGGACGGAGCTGGAATCTCTGTCAAGCACCCTACTTCCGAGAGAGGGAAACGAAAATGCCCTCAGAGGCAGAAGGGCCGGGTACTGACCTTGTCGGAAAGGCTCTCGGCTTTCAGCTTCTGCTCTTTGAGAGCCTGCTGCAGAGCCAGGATCTCGGCTTTGTGCTCCTTCACTGCCAGCTCGACCACCTGGCGAGACTCGGTGATGCGCTGGTCAGCCCTCGCCCTGCAGGGGAAGCAAGGGCCAGCTGTCAGACAAGGGCTCTGGGCTGGAGAGATGCCCAACCCTGACTCCCAGTTCCAACTTGTGACTTGCTTCCTGACAGCTTACAGAAGGAAGATCTGACCCATTTTTGGCCTTGGGTAAAAATACTCTCAAAAGGTAAAGTTCCTCTAAGTCCTCACTTGGGAAGACTGAAGGGGAAAAGGCATTTTGGCAAATACCACGGGACTGAAAAGGATGTGTCAAGGCTGACACCCCATCCCCTGGGAGTGGAAACAGAACGAGGACTCAGTGCAAGGCCACGGGGGACAGAGGATGGTGGGAGATGTCACCTGAGCAAACATTTTCTCTCCTTAAAGTGGAGGCAAGCAGCTAAGCATCTTGGGGGTTCACCAAGAAACTAAAACTTGAGTCAAGTGATAGGTTTTGAGTTTAGAGAATCGAATAAACAGGAACAAACTGGAAGGACCAGATACCGCCCCACTGAGGTATTACGCCTCGCTACCCTACACCTTGGCTTGTATAAGAACCCCTCCCCCCCCCCCACCCAAGCCACACTCTTCTTGCTGACCCTCCAGATTCAGATATTATTCAGTTTTCAAGGGTCAACTCAAAGACCATGTCCCCTATCCCCAATTTCTCCTCTTGGAAGCCACTTTTTAGGGGGTCTGTGTACTCCTCTTCTGCCTCTTCCCTACTCTATTCAAGGTGGTAAAAACTCCTGTATAGTTTATCTACTCCATTAGACATCTTGTCTCTTGGAGACAAGAGCTAGAATGATTTTATAATTCTCAGTATCCTAAATAATGTCAAAATGGGGAGTGTGTGTGTGTGTGTGTGTGTGTGTGTGTGTGTGTGTGTGTGTGTGTGTAGGGGAGTCCAGATCTTTTATAATCTCTCAAAACTATACATACAAGGGGCCTGGTTGAGCACACATGTCACAATATGCAAGGACCCAGGTTTGAGCCCCAATTCCCACCTGCAGGGGAAGAGCTTCGCAAATGGTGAAGCAGGGCTGCAGATGTTTCTCTGTCACTCTCCCTCTCTATGTCCCCCTTCCTCTCAATTTCTAGCAGTCTCTATCCAATAAATAAATAAAAATAATACATTTTAAAAAGAAAACTATACATGCAGGGAGTGTCTTCTTAAACACACCTATAATTACCCTTCATGTGTGGCTGAGAGTTTCTTGAACCTGAAGGTGGATTCCCACCCTTAAGACTGTCTCCTAATACTTCAGAAATAACTAAGAGGATGGCTGGACTTGGGGGGAGGGGTAGCAGAGTCTGTGAGGAAGTAGCTGGAACAGAGGGTGAGGCTAGAAGGGTCCCCAGAGTTCTGAAAGAAAAGGATCTTTTGAACCTCTCACATCAGCAAATAATCTGAGTGAGATAATATCCAGAATAAGAATACTTGTAACAGCTTCTTTTTAATTTCTTAAAAATTTTTAAAAGACTTATTTACTAATAGGAGAGAGAAAAGTAAGGAGGGTGGGTGGGGAGAGGGAGGAAGAGAGAGAGGGGGAGAGAGGGAGAGAGAGAACTAGAGAATCATTCTGGCACATGTGATACTGAGGATAAAACTTTAGTCTTTATATTCTTAAGTTTTTTGTTGTTGTTGCTGTTGTTAAATATTTTAATTTATTATTGAATAGAGAGAGATAAATTGAGAAGGGAGGGGGAGATAGGGAGGAAGAGAGACAGAGCACCATATGCAGCTCTGCTTCACCTTGTGAAGCTTTTGCCCTGCAGATTGGGACCAGGGGCTTGAACCTGGGTCCCTGTGCACTGCACTGTGTGCGCTTAACCAGGTGCACCACCACCTGGCCCCTGGTCTTAAGTTCTTTTTCTTTTTTTAACTTTTTTTTAGGTTTTATTTATTTATTCCTTTTTGTTGCCTTTATTGTTTTATTGTTGTCATTACTGTTGATGTCGTTGTTGTTGGATAGGACAGAGAGAAATGGAGAGAGGAGGGGAAGACAGAGAGGGGGAGAGAAAGATAGACACCTGCAGACCTGCTTCACCGCCTGTGAAGCGACTCCCCTGCAGGTGGGGAGCCGGGGGCTCAAACCAGGATCCTTTCACCAGTCCCTGTGCTTTGCACCACGTGCGCTTAACTGGCTGCGCTACTGCTCAACTCCCTGTTCTTAAGTTCTTAAGCCTCTCATCTTTTGCTTCTGATCTTCTCTAGATGAACTGACTTAGCATAATATATGCATTTGCCTCATCGAGCTGAGCCAAGTAAATCTGGGAAGTGCTGAGAAGCTTCTGCGACTGATTGAACTTGAGCATTCCTAAGTACAGTTTAACTTGCTTGAGGATTTCAGAGTTGGCAGGAAGGTAAATTTCAGAGGAGAGTGAAGGTCTGGAAAAGGGCTATGATTCAGCTGTGCAGTGCACTGTTCAGAGGGAAAGTCACAGACCAGCACTAGCCCACATGGTGCCTAGATGCAAACTGAAAAAAGATACACATTCTTCAAGGCCATTGATGGCTCTCTGTCGGCAGCAGTGGTGACATATCAACTGGGTTTGGACCAGAACCTTTTGTGCCTTGAGCTGTGACACTGTCAAAGCAGTTCAAGTCTGTGGTGTCTTCCGGGTGAACAGTACCTCAAGAGTCACACACCCAGCACTGTAGGGGGTCCCTGCCAAAGGGGGCTCTGTGCTTGGGTGATGGTGGAAGCACAGATGAGAAAGGAGAGGAGAGACACTGCATGAACTGCATGGCTGTTTCCTATCGAAACAAGGAAAGATTTTTCTTTGAGAGCAATTGGTCTCCATTGCGGGAGTGTCTGCAAGGGACACTGGGCAATGTGTGGAAGACATCCTGAGTTATTACAACCTGAGGAGAGGTCTGCTATTGGCACCTGGTGGGGAGAGGCCAGGGTCCCTGCTACACCTCACAGTGCCCAGGGCAGCCCCCCTCCACACACACACAATAAAGAATGACAGGGTACAGCTGCCCACAGGGCCTGCTGTGGAGGAAAGACCAGAACTGAGGTGGTGAAGGTCTTGCTACACTGTCACAATGACAGCAAACCCCAGGAAAGTCTGTCTGCAGAGCAAGCACTGTGAGTGGCTGGGAAGGTGGCTCAGCAGGGAGAGTGAGGGACTTGCCTGTGTGAGGTTGTGAGTTCAATCCCCAGAGTGATGCTCTGGTTCTCTCTCTTGCTCTCATTAAATAATTATAAAAAGAAAGAAAAGGGAGTCGGGTGGTAGTGCAGTGGGTTAAGCACATGTGGTGTAAGGATTCCGGTTCGAGCCCCCAGCTCCCCACCTGCAGGGGAGTTGCTTCACAGGCGGTGAAGCAGGTCTGCAGGTGTCTGTCTTTCTCTCCCCCTCTCTGTCTTCCCCTCCTCTCTCCATTTTCCTCTGTCCTATCTAACAAGGACAACATTAATAACTACAACAATAAGCAACAAGGGCAACAAAAGGGAAAATAAAATTTAAAAAAAGAAAGAAAAAAAAAAAAAAGAAGGGATGGGGAGGAGGAGAAGGAAGAAAGGGGAGCTAGCGGGGGAGAATAAGGTATCTTCCCTGCTCTGACTCCCAGCATGGAGCGGCACACCAGCCATAGAACCCGGACAGCACTGCGCAGATTCACCCCCAGAGCAGCCAACGCTCCCCGTTGGGCCCAAACGCCCCCAGGGGGAGTCCTCTGTCCCAGAAAATGTCTTGGGTGTCGGGCCAGCTTGGTTCATGCCTCTCAGGGGCCCCACTGCCTCACCTGCTCTGCTTCTCGGTGTCTAGCATCCTCTGCAGCTCTCGAACCCGGCACTCAAACTGGGACTTCTCGTCACCCAGGACACTCCTCCAGGCCTCCCACTGCCGCTCCTTCTCCAGCAGCTCATCGTTCAGGGCCTCCAGGTCCATGACCTGCTCCTCCAGCATCGTGCAGGTGGTCTTCAGCGCCTCCATCGTCTGCAAATCAGATCCACTGAGTTGTGCCTTGTAGCAAATGAGGATTTTCTGGATGTTACTTTCGTAGGATCAGTTTCAGAAAAAGCACAAGTTTCTGACTGCAACCCAAAACACAGCTTCTCTCGATTTCAACAGACGAAGGGGGCCCAACACACAGGGGTGGAGGGCTACTTCTGTGGTCAATCTTAGAGAAGAGCCCAGAGCAGGGCCAGCAAGAAACTCTCACACTGACGTGGCCCTCAGTCTCCTTCCCTGCCACAGCTTTCTGACTGGTTATTCGTTTTTAATCTAAAGGAGGAAGGACAAGACACTTCTCAAAGTCATTTTAGAGGCCAGGCGACAGCTCACTCTGTAAGGCATATGCTTTGGTATGCACAGGGCCAGCACCAGGGAGGAGCAGCCTGGATGGCGCTGGGGGAGCTCTGTGGATGGTGCAGCAGTACTGGCTGTCTCTCCTCTCTGCTTTTCCCTCTCTCAAAAAAACAAAAGAATAAAAAAATGGGCTGGGGAGGGTGCTCAACAACATCACACATGCACAAAGTTCTGGGATCATTCTTCTATGCTGCATTACAAATAATAATAAAACATTAAAAAAAAACACCCAGATATGATTACAAAAAAAAAAAGCCCATTTGGGGGGCAGGGCAGGGCAGGACCTTGAGAGAGAAGCAGCAGGCACTCACGCTAGCCCTCCGGGCGGGCAGACCAAGCATGCGGCACCCTTGCAGCTGCTGTCCTTACTTGCTTCTGGCTGGTGAGCTGCATCTCTCGCTCGGTGATCTCCCGGCGGAGGTGGTCCACTTCGCTTCGCAGCTGCACGATCTCGTCGTTGGCGCCGGAAGCCTCGTCGAGTTGTTTGGACAAGTAGAAGTTTTGGTTGTTGAGCTCAGCGTTGTCCTCGGTCAGCTGGTTTAGCTGCTCCTCCAGGTCTGTGATCACCTAAGAGAAAGAGGAATCTGACTCCACTTTCAGGGGAAGCTGGCTTCTAGAGCTTTGGTATGCTCAGGGCCAGCACCACGGGAGCAGCATGGATGGCACTGGGGGAGCTCTGTGCTAGGATGTCTTTCCTTCTCTCCAGCTAGCTAGACCAGCAGGCCACAGGTGGGGGATGTGCGGCTGGCACGTTTGTTTGCTCACCCAAGCCCGAGAGCCCAATCCAAGGGTCCGCACTTAGATACTTAGTGCTCACATAGACTTGGGTGGGGACACACACACACACACACACACACACACACACACCCTGCACACTTGTGCTCCAGCACACGCACATACACACATGTGTTAGAAAAAGAACTGTCTACGGCCATACCACCCTGAATACGCCCAATCTCCTCTGATCTTGGAAGCTAAGCAGGGTCGAGACTGGTTAGTACTTGGATGGGAGAAAAAGAAGTATCTCAGGTTTCTTCTGGAAAATATGGCCAGAGCAAACCAATCCTGAGTGTCTGCCCCATGGAAGGGGCAGCTTTGAATAAGGTAGGGTGTCTGGAAGTGGGAAATGCAAATGGAAAAGAGAAATAACAAAGACTGGAATCACAATCAGCTAATTAAGTGAAAATTTTGCCCAGGGCCACCACCTACAGGACGAGAGGGTGGGGGGAGCCCTTATCAAGAAAGACTGACAGTGAAGGGCACGAAGAGTTACTTGAACGATATCTCGGATAATAAATTTAATTTCATGCTACAAAAGGGGAAAAAATTATGGGCAGCTCAGAATGGTCCTGAGTACAATACAGAGCCATGGTATCACTTTAATGGTTTTTATTATGCAGTCAGCTGTCAGAAAATGGGGAGGCATGTACATGAAACTGTCGTTTTTATTGAGTGAGATTTAATCTGGTTTTGCAAAATTATTTCCCCACTCAGTGGCAGAATGTCTTCAATTTCAGTACATTTAACTTCCTATATTCTCTTTGCTGAGGCTCAGTGTTGGCACTAGCAGAGAGCTTTTCTAAATAATACTTTATGAGTTTAAGGGCTATTTTCTTATAATAGTTCATAAGGGATGCATAGGCTGTAAATTAAATTTTATGTAACAAAAAGAAGTCAATTGAAAGGAAATGCCTTGAAGCCCTCTCGCTATTAATTGTTCCCAATTTTCAAATCCAGAGTAGACTTTGTTCAAGAAGTGCCGCTACTATTTCCTTTCGTTAACCTCCTCTGATTACCAATTAAAACATAAAATCTTCCCAGGCATACAGAATGCAAAAACATCAATTAAATACATTTATTCAATGTGACTCAGAAAACACCGCTTCTCGTTTTGTTAACTGAGCTGATAAGCTCTTAATGTAGAGAGCAGCCTAGTAATTTGGATTGTAATGCCAAAAGCCACACTCATTCTTAATGTACTGGTTTGAGGCACACTGTCAGCTACAGGAGGGAGGGGTAAAGGTCAGGCAGCTTAAGACTGCTTGTGTGTGGGGGGGTAAATACAAAAAACACTACACACTTGTTATTCCTAACAGGCAGTTGTGCCCCATTACAGGTCCCTGTGTCACCTTTTCTACAACATGGTTCAGTTTCTAAAAATAATGAATGACTAAACAATGCCTCATAATCCAACCGGTCTCCTTCCTATGAACAGCAAAACACATTCCTGCACATTTTGCTTTAATCCTAGGCTGCAAATTTCTCCACTTAACTTTTTTATTTTTTATTTTATTTTTTTACCAGAGCATTTGCTCAGCTCTGGCTTACAGTGGTATAGGGGACTTTGGAGCCTCAGGCATGAAAGTCTGTTTACATAACCACTATGCTACCTATTCCTGCCTCCATTTAACTCCTGTGCTCCCTCCCCTTCTCCTCTCTCTCTCCTCAGAAAAAAAACATCAAGACTGAGTCAGAATAGCCTGGAAGCTGTATTTTTTTTTTCAATTTTTATTTATAAAAAGGAAACACTGACAAAAACCATAGGATAAGAGGGTTACAACTCCACACAATTCCCACCACCAGAACTCTGTATCCCATCCCCACTCCTGATAGCTTTCCTATTCTTTATCCCTCTGGGAATATGGACCCAGGGACATTATGGGGTGCAGAGGTGGAAAGTCTGGCTTCTGTAATTGCCTCCCCGCTGAACATGGGCGAAGCTGTATTTTAACAGAGATCCTGAAACCTCAAATCATTCTCTTTGAACTTTGTTGGAGTGATTTATCCATCAGTGAGATAGAGGCAAATATTGTAATTATTACCACCTATCTTTCCATTGCTTTAATGTTTTTGAATTTTCTTGCATTTTTACACCGATGAACCACGGGGGGGGGGGGGGGGGTAATGACCCAGATAGCCTAGAGTCACTTTGGGGGAGCAAGTGACAGAAAATCTACTGACATGAATAAATGCATCACCCAAGACATCTTCTTACCATTAAAAGCACACTTAAGCCTTTTGTACTCAACTCCCTTCTCTGATTCATTACAGGGGCAAATGCAATGTATTGTGAGGCCACTTTTGTCACCTCTTCTTTTCCAAAGGCTAAGGGAGGAAATTTGAAAAAAGAAGTCAAATGAGGTACAAGATTACTGGTCTCACTTTAGCTGAGATGGGTCACTGGCAAAGGCAGGGTCCTTCCGTTCCCTCTCACTGTCTAGTTTTCAAGGGTTCTCATGTCTCTCGTTTTCTATTGACACTGGAATTGTTGGCTCTAGAGTTCTGTCACTGTCTGTGTCTGGCTCATTTGACAAGAGCTGGATTTTGTGTTTGTGTGAAGCACTCAGGCCCTCATTAAAGCATTTTAAAATGCTTAATACATTCTTTCTGCCCAAGCATAATATGTTTAGCTTGTGGCTCTATTTCGAGTTGCTGGAGTTGTGGTATTAAGTGTTAAGACACACATATACCCACGCATACACACTACTGAGTTTGCAGATAATGAAGCGACTTGAGACGCAAGCAATCAAAAGCGTGAAAGGCAGCCTGTGGGGTTTTGAACCAGGTATGTACAAGGAGAACACCTGGGTCTACCTCATGGCTGTGGGTCCACACATCCTCTCCACAAGGGCAAGTGACCTGCTTACTATGTGAAGAGTCTGACAACCTTTCAACCCCAAGGATAGAGAATGTGAAAGGTAAACTGAAAGTCTGACTCTGTCTTAGCAATAAAAAAGAAAGAAAGAAAGAAAGAGAGAAAGAAAGAAAGAAAGAAAGGGAGAGAGAGAGAGAGAGAGAGAGAGAGAGAGGGAGAGGGAAAGAAAGAGCAAAAGAAAGGAAGAAAGAAAGAAAAAAGAAAAAGACAGGGGAGACAGCTTAGAATGCAGAGGTCAAAAGAGCTTTCTTACGCATTGCTTTTGCAGATAAAGAGATCTCAGTAAAGTTCTAAGAGAAAAATAAAGATGTAAAAAAGCTATCTACTGTCAGTGTCCAAAGAAACCCCTTCATTTTGGGGGGTCATATGTTGTGTCTTAAGGTTTTTGTGCAAACTTCATGGCTCTGGGGAACAGATGTTGACCAAGTCTCCCCCATAACTAGGCCAGTGGAGGAACGATACCAGGTTCCGGGCACATTATGGGAAAGAAAGTAGTCAGATAAAAGCATCTGGCTAGAAAGACATAGGACTGAAGGCCTATTTTAATGCCTACTTCTTTCTTGAAGGAGGCTATTTGCATATTATTTATTTTTAATCCTATAGCTGACAGATTGATTCATAATTAAAACTGTGTCATATGTTTGCCCACCAACTCCCCTCCAAAAACCGACTTAGGTGGGGTTTTAGGTGCCAGATTGAATCAAATCCTTTTTATAAATCTCTTCAAAATAGAGAGAAATGGTCTGAGCTTGAAATTTGTTACTGTGTATGAGCTTTTTGAAAATGGATAACAGGCACACCTCTCAACTGAGTTATTATCGGGGCTCCCACCAGCATGGAAATGAACTTTATGAGCACACACAGCCATGGACACCGCCAACAGTGAAGGCCCCCTCATGCTCTGCTGTGGCGTCTTCAGAGCTGCCATGCAACCTGCTAACAGATAACTGAGATCTACAATGGCTGACAAGTGTTTTTTTCAGACTATGTAAAGGAGCAGAACAACTCTCTAAAGTAAAGATTATGCAATAAGTCCAATGCAATAAAATGATAACAGCAGCCAATATGGCTTGCCGCTTTCCCTGGGCCATGTCCTATGCTGGTACCTCGTTGAATTCTTGAAGGAATGCCACGAGGTAGGCATCAGTACCAAATATCTGGCTCTGACTCAGTGGCCCCTAAGTTCTAACTGAGTCTGAAATGTCAACGTATATTGGAACTATACGTTCTCTCTCACTCAACCCCAAGGAACGTGCAATAAACAGACTCTATACTTTGCAATGGGTGGTGTACAGGGGTTGAGGACATACAATGCCACCCCCATCTCATAGCTAAGGAGACAGAAACTTAGGAGGATGACATCAGATAGTTTTCCAAGAGGTGAGTATAGAATCTGAATTTGGTTTCCTGATTTTTGAGGGCACTGTCTACCTTACAGAGTGGCCCAGCTGCTCTAGGCAAACTGTGGGTGGGGGTCACTCTCAGGTACCCCCCCCAACTCAGACTGACCACAAGAGGCTTCTCCACAGAAGCGAGAGAGCATGAAAGTTACATAGTAAGTGGACTAGAGCAAGGGCGTGGACCCACAGATAAAGACAGCATATCTGTCTTCTGGTTAAATATGTTCCACATACTGGCATGTTTCATAAAATGAAACTTTCTATTTTTAGAATGTGGGGAAGGGTAGATGATAAAGAGAAATAAGGGCACTTTTAGAAGGTGATTTGTTTTCATTGTTTTTTGCTGGTTTCGCGGGTATGTACACATTCCAAAAACCCAACAGGTCATTGTTTTCCAATTACAAGGCAACAAAGCTGGGGAAAGTAATTGTTTTTGTTTTTTTTTTAAGTTCTTCTATCAATATGGGGAGATAAGAAACTGCACATGTGGTCTAAGAAGTGGCACGGTGACAAAGTGCTGGACTCTCAACAGGAGGTCCTAGGTTCACTCCCCACAGTGACAAAGTGCTGGACTCTCAACAGGAGGTCCTAGGTTCACTCCCTGGCATTGCATGTGCCAGAACGATGCTCTAGTTTTCCTCTCTCTTGCCACCTATCATGTTAATAAATAAATCCTTTTAAAAAGAAGAAAGGAAAAAAAAAACTGTACAGATGTGTCAACAACTGTCTTGAAAATCATCATTTCCCCTAATAAAGAGATTTTAAAAAACAAGTTCTTGTGTCAAAAGACTGGAAAGGGGGGAAGAGAACACTCTAGATGAAGGATGACTAATGTATACATTTAAAATATACCAGGGCCAGTTGGTGGCACAGCTGGTTGAGTGCACATGCTATAGTGCACAAGGACCCAGGTTCAAGCCCCTGGTCCCCACCTGCAGAGGGAAAGCTTCATCAGTGGTGAAGTAGGGCTGCAGGTGTCTGTCTCTCTCCTTCTCTATCTCCCCAGTCCCATCTCGATTTCTCTCTCTCTCTACCCAAATAAATAAATGAGCTATTTAAAAATAAAATATGCCCAAGCTTCTTTTAGAAAAAAATAGGAATTCAAAAAAAAAAAAAAAACAAACAAAAACACCACAAGCATAAGATGATACATACGTATTTTATTCAGTGATTCAATACGGGCATGTATATAATATTAAGCAAATAACTTGTGTAAAATAAGAAACCAAGACAAAAACAATTTAAAAAGTAGGGAGTTGAGGACAGAAGGAATCGACAAGCATTTTCAAGGTGGTCCCACTGCCGATCCAGCCAATAAAATCAGGAAATACACCCCCCCAAATCCATCCGCTGGGTATCTAGTGGGGCCCAAGAGCAGCATAGCTCGTGACTCCCACTGGACATCCTGCTGATGGGAAGATGCTCATCAGAGCGAGTGTTTACTGCTACGAGGGCTTGTTCAAGAGCCTTCCCACTCACTCATGTGGGAAACCATCCAGATGTCTGATCACAGGACAACGGGAAGCAAACTTAACTTTACTCATTCACTCAGAACACTACAAAGCAATGGAAAAGAAACACTGGACAGATACAACATGTAGGAACCTCACAAACGACTTGAGGGTGGGGGGAGCTAAACCCAGAAGAGCACATCCTCTCTGGTTCTGTGTGCATCAAGTTTAAGAGCAGTCAAAACCCGCACGTGGCACAACGTGCAAGGACGGGTCTAAGGATCCCAGTCAAGTCCCCGGCTCCCCACCTGCAGGGGAGTCGCTTCACAATAAGTGAAGCAGGTCCGAGGGTGTCTATCTTTCTCTCCTCCTCTCTGTCTTCCCCTCCTCTCTCCATTTCTCTGTCCTATCTAACAAAAATGACATCAATAACCACAACAATGTTAAACAACAAGGGCAACAAAAGGGAAAATAAATACATACATATTAAAAAAAAAACAGTCTGTGGTACTGAAAGTTAGAACAGGGGCCCCTCTTTGGACAAAGGTGGCTGATGAGAAGAGGGCTCAAAGGAGCCTCTGGGGTCTGGAAATATCTTAGATCCCCATGAGGTTGCGACAACACTGTCTGTATATGTCAAAACTTCACTGACTATACATGTACAAACAGTGCACTTGTTTGCATTTTATACCTAGATCAAGAGTGAAGAGAACATACCCCTCCCACACTTACTGTCCTATTTACAGGAGTGCAAAGAAAGGACTATTCCAATAAAATAAAACAGGGAGAGGGATGGTGGGAAGTGCATCTGTGGGAATTCACAGGTGTGAATAAGACTCACTGGAGATCAAGTAAGAAGTAATTAGGTGACAGGAGTAGATAACAACAGAAAGGGGAAACACAAAGCAATGGACTCTGGGGAAGGAGGGCTGTCGGACCCTGGCGCGTGGTGGTGGAAAAGGCCTAACTTAGAGGTGGATGTATTTGCAGACACCTTTCATGGTGAGGTAAGAAATTTTACCCACTATCAACAACTGTACTGTAACCATTAACCAACCAACAACATGATTAAAAAGAGAAAAGAAAGAAGAGAGAAGAGAAAAAGAAAAGCAAGGAAGTGGGCCCTGGGATAAAGACAGCATTTCTATCTTCTGAAAGGGGCCTTTTGATATCAAAATTAGACATTGCTCTTCCACTGGTTCTACCCTATTACATAACCTATGAATGATGCTTCCTTGTCTGCCCATAGAACTGACTTCTCTTAATATGGATGCCATCTCCCAAAAAAGGCCTAGAATTAAACATACCTGTGAAGAAGTTAACATTTCTAGATGTCCAGGAGAAGTTACAGGTTGGAGAACTCTTTCAGCTATAACAGCCCTGATGTCTGAACATACTCCAATTTGGGCTAGCTTCAGAACCTTCTCATTGGAGAGGGAGAATAAACCATCTTGGGACTGACATTGCAGCTACTGTAGTTGACCCTTGATTGTGCAGTGAGAATTATTTTGACAATTCCAACTATTCTCCCCCAAACATGAAGGATGTTTTTATAATTTTTTAAACTGGAAAAAACCCAAGACACTGAAGTCATCCAAGGCTCAGAAATTCCAACTCAGTTTTAAAGCAGTAACTGCCTAAAGCTCAAAGATTTTTTTTTTTCTTTCATCAAAAGTCAACCATTAGTAGAGAGAGAAATATCTATCCCCTTCCCTTCTCAATTTTCCATTCAATGTTATGTTAATCATCTTTGGTTAATACTCACGGTACAGCTGTTACGAAGGGCATCAAACTTGCGCTGGATCTCATCTCTATGTGCCTAAAAAAATAAGAAGTGGATTATATGTTTTTCAGAGGGTAAGACACAATTCTTCATACTACAGGTCAAATCATTTGTCTAGAAAGCCAGCAATGGTGCAGCATCTGTTTCTCAAAGAGCTAATTAATCAAGAACTTCCCAACAGGAGAAATAGTTCTAGGACTGCATGCTGCTGTCACACACACACACACACACACACACACCAACAGCCAGGACAGAATAGGGACTTTTTTTTTTTTTTTTAAGCAAAAAGCCGCCAAGATTCAGAAGCCCTACAGTGACCTTGAAGCAAATGTAAAGGCTTTCTCTACCTATGAGATGTAAAGAGACAAAGCAAGGAAACAACTCTAAAGGAGAACTGAGGTTGCAAAGGTGGCAATGGAGGTGGAGGGTAGAGAGGCTGTAAGGGTGGAGGGTCCCAGTAGGCTGTAAGGGTGGAGGGTCCCAGTAGGCTGTGGTAGAGGGCTACTGGTACTTTGGGGGTAGGCGTGGTATGATGACACATGTGAGGAAGAGGTGAAATGGAACCACTAAACACACAGTCCTATACACCAATAGTACTTCAATCGAAAAGTTTGAAATAGTTTTTTGTTTCGTTTTGTTTTGTTTTTGCCACTGCTCTTGGAGGCCATTTTTCCCATTTTGTTGCCCTTGTTGTAGTTGTTATTGCTGTTGTTGGATAGGACAGATAAAAATCGAGAGAAGAGGGGAATACAGAGAGGGGGAGAGGAAGACAGACACCCGCAGACCTGCAGATGGGGAACCGGGGGCTCGAACCAGGATCTTTTCACTGGTACTTTTGCTTTGCGCTATGTGTGCTTAACCTGCTGCTCTATCAACTGGCCCTCCTGAAATAGTATTTTAAAAATCAAAGGCAGAGCTGTTCTAGAATAGCATTCATTTATTTATTCATTCATTCAATAAAGACCTTTTTGAATATATGCTACATGCCAAGCCCTGTGTCTTAACAGGGTCTATGTGGCCAACACCGTTACTCTGGTGAAGGAAGATAGAAAATAAGCAGGTTCAATCTGGCAAATAGTGACAAAAGCCACAGAGGCATAAAAAAGACCCCAGAAAAATGAGAGCAAGGGTGGTAGAAAGGAACTGACTTAGCACGATGACCAAGGAGGGCTTCTCTGAAGAGATAACAACATTCAAACAGAAACCTGGAGAAGGGTGAGGGCCAGCCATGTACAGACCAAGAATGGGCAGAGGGAACAGTATAGGTAAGAACCCTTTTCTGAGGCAAGAAAGGGTTCTGTGGACCTGAGGAGCAACAACAAGAAGACTAGAGAGGTCCTTGCAGAGTTTTTCAAAAGTTCAAGTTGTGACAACGTAAGAGCATGCAATATAAGGGGCTGCTTTTTTTTTTTTTTTTTTTAGTGTGTGTTTGTGTGTGTGGTTACTGTTTTTTTGTTTTATGTTTGATTGTATCCAATGAGAGGGAATAAATAAGATAGAAGGAAAGGCATCAAAATGTAGGCCACTGGGGCAACAGGCAGAGTGCACAAGTTCCCATGTGCATGGACCCTGGTTCAAGTCTCTGGTCCCCACCTGCAGAGAAAAAGCCTCTTAAGCAGTGGAGGAAGCTGCAGGTGTCTCTCTTTTTCTCTCTCCTCTCTCACACTATTTATCATTAAATAAATAAATAAACATGGTTTTGTTTCCAGTCAAAGGTTTCAGTGGGAATTCACTTTAATTAGAAAAAGGAAAAAGAAAGAAAAGATAGGAGGGGAGAGGAGACATCAGAACATATCTCAGAGGAAGAAGATTAGAAAAGAAAACACAAGTCGAACCTGAAATGGAATTGGAGTATTGCACCAAAGTAAAAGACTCTGGGGTGGGTGGGTGGGTGGGGAGAATACAGGTCCATGAAAGATGATGAATGACATAGTGGGGGTTGTATTGTTAAATGGGAATCTAGGGAATGTTATGCATGTACAAACTATTGTATTTACTGTTGAATGTAAAACATTAATTCCCCAATAAAGAAATAAATTATTAAAAAAGAAAAATAAAAAAAGGCAATTAAAAAAAAAAAAAAGAACATATCTCAGAGGGCCAAATGGTAGCACAGCAGGTTAAGCGCACATGGTATACCACCAGCAGCAGCAGCAACAGCAATAACAAGGGCAACAAAATGGGGGAAAAGGGCCTCCAGGAGCAGGGGATTCATATTGCAGGCACACAGCCCCAACTATAATCCTGGAGGCAAAAAACAAACAAGCAAACAGAACATATCTCAGATAGTCAAGGTAAACACTGACGGGAGACTTGGTGTAGATTCCATAATTCATTAAACGCAAGTTGTTAGTATGCATAAGGCTTATCATGAGTATATGTAACATTAAGAGAAAGTGTTGTCAATTAAACTAGGATATGTTTATGTCTATATGATCCCATACCACATCTCACCATAATTATATGATGCTTTCAAATATCATAGAACCAGTGAAATACAATGTCTAACCTCCCTTGCATTATAATACAAAGTAAAATGTATTCTGTGGTTAAATGAATTTTAAAATTGTATAAGGGGTGGGGAAAGTGATTCAAGAAATGGAAGCAAGGGGGGAATGAAAAGTGAAGGATGAAGAAAAAGAAACAACTGGATTTTACTCCAAATGCAGCTAGCAGCAGATGGAGATTTTAAGAAGTGGTGGAATATGGCCCGACTATTGCTACTGTCAGTCTTGTAGGAAAAATACATCAAAATAGGGCAAAAGTAGGAAGAAGTAACACTGAGAGTGTTGCCGTCATTCAAGGAAGACTTGTTGATGACTTAGAGTATGACAGTGGCAAAAGACGAAGAGGATGAATCTTTTGAAAACACAGGTAAAAAGATCTGCTTATGGACGTGGAGGTTGAGAAAACGGCAGAGTCAGGACTGCTTTAACAGAATAACTCGAAGGACACCCTTATAAAGACCAATTGCTCAGCTATGAAAGTCCAAAGGAGAATCCAGTTTGAGGTAAAGTTAAAGGGAGAGGGGAAAAAAAATCTCCCTAAGATAGTTTAAGTAAGTAAAATGTTTGAGAGCTGTGACATTTATATGTCTAGTTTATCATAAATTAACATTACAACTTTATAACAGCTGATTAAATACTGCAGGGGAAAGAAAGGATACTTGAAGACATAGAAACTATGCAGGATGAAACATGGAAATAAAAAAAATTGACTTAAGGGTCGGGTGTTAGTGCAGTGGGTTAAGCGCAGGTGGCGCAAAGTGCAAGGACCGGCTTAAGGATCCTGGTTCAAGCCCCCGGCTCCCCACCTGCAGGGGAGTCACTTCACAAGTGGTGAAGCAGGTCTGCAGGTGTCTATCTTTCTCTCCCCTCTCTGTCTCCCCCTCCTCTCGCTCCATTTCTCTCTGTCCTATCCAACAACAATGACATCATCATCATCAACAACAACAACAAGGGCAACAAAAGGAAATAAATAAATGTTTAAAAAATTGACTTAAAAAATCCACAGAGCAGTGTCTTACAGACACCTATCATGGAGAGATGAGAGGCTGTACTTAAGTGTTAACAACTATACTGTAAACCATTACCCCCCCCCCCCATGAAGTGGGGGAAAAATACCTTAATTAGACAACAAGTAAATAGACAAAATAGCTCTCTGGCCTTGACTGCAGGGTAGAAACCTGAGGTCGCTATATTAATAGCAGCCATCTTTATTTTTTTTTTAATTATTTATCTTTTACCAGAGCAGTGCTCAGCTCTGGCTTCTGATGGTGCTAGGGATTGAACCTGGGACCCTGGACTCTCAGACATGAGAGTCTGGTGTGCTGCCAATAGTGCTGTCTCCCCAACCCACTAGTAGCAAACTTAACTTTTTCTTCTTTTTTTTTTAGTTTTTCTTTTTTTTTTTTTTTTGTAACCAGAACACTGCTCAGTTCTGGCTTATGGTGGCACTGGGGATTGAACCTCGGACCTCAGAGCCTCAGGCTTAAAAGGTTTTTGCATAACCTTTATGCTGTCTCCACAGCCCTAAATTTTTTTAATCTTTATTTATTTGATAGAGTTAGCCAGAAATTGAGAGGGAAGGGGGAGACAGAGAAGGAGAGACAGAGGGAGAGACAGAAGCCCTGCTTCGCCACTAGCAAAGCTTTCCCCCTGTAGGTGGGGACTGGGGGCTCAAACTCCGGTCCTTGTGCATTGCAACATGTGCACTTACCCAGGTGCGCTACCACATGGCCCCTAGTAGCAAACTTAAATGCTGCACAATTACAAACTCACTTGACTATCCCACTGCAACCTGAAATTCCAATCAGAGTCAGTGACACTGATTCATTTCCACTAACATTGACTATGAGGCCTTGGGACGATTTTGACACATCAAATGTCAATCCTCCTGAGAGCAGAATGTAATGAACAACCTTCAGTGTGGTTCTTGGTTGATTACTGACTAAGCCATAGAAACCAAATGTGACTACTAGAAATACTAAAAGCATTTGAAAATTATTGAACCAATCTAAGAAAATGCCAAAAAAAAAAAAAAAAAACATGTTTTACATTTCTTTGAGTTGTCAAACAAATGCACAAAAAGTCAGTCATACAACAGTACTTACATGGATAAAAAAATACATAAGACAAGCTTTGAATTGGTTTGATCAAATAGCTGAGTGTTGGCCAGGTAATAGATACTCTAGGGAGTAAATGTTTACACTCTGAAAAATTACTGAGGTCCCCAAATTTCCTCTACCACAAGCACTGAGCTTCTGCTGATGTAGGTTCTGTCTGTATTTGCCACGTTAGGAGGTGACGTGGATATGAACCAATGGTAAATCCATAAAATTCTAATTAAAAAACTAACTGAAGGACGTTTCCAGTTATTCATTTAAAAATATTGATGCTACTTTTGCACCATAAGCACAAATGCAAACACAATGAGAAATGTCAATGACATTTTAATGTCACTATGAAAATAGCCTGAGTCTGGGTATTCCCAGACCCCACACTAAGAAGTATGGACAGAGGGACTGGGCAGTAGTAAGGTGGGATAAAGCAGAAGTCTGAAGATAGAGGAGTTCTCTTTATGCCTTCACTCACTTCAAAGAAAGCTGGGGGTCGGGGGGGAGGAAATTCAGTCTTGGTGAGCAAAAGCACCACAGAGCTGAGGAAAGAAACCAGTGTTTAAATGCTTGGCCACTGTTTGGGATTTACAGTCAGGATTCTACACTACTCCAGCTTCCACATCCCTTTCCCCATGAAGGCAAGTACTAGGTAACTCGTCCCTTCACGTGTCCCCATTTCAGACTTTGGCTCTCACAATGATGGCTTCCTAATTAATACAGGCTTTGATATTTATGTAAGGAAGAGAGAGAGAGAGAGAGAGAGAGAGAGAGAGAGAGAGAGGGAGAGAGAGAGGATGCAGTGACTACTGATTTCAACAAATCCAAGAGGCTGAGCCAGGATGTCATACCCACGCTATGCTGGGAGTCCGTTCATTAGCGCCCCCTAGCTTCAGACTCTTGACTATTCAGCATTAGTCATTTAACCACATCAGTAAAAGCACATGAGGGCAGGGACACAAAATGTGGGAACCACTGGTGTGCAGGGAGCCCACGCCGCACCTTTACCCTGTCGCCCCGTTTGGTATGATGCTTACATCATGGCCATGTCTGCGTGCTCTGCGGCCGGCAAGTCCGCCTCCTTTCGTGGTGGGATTGCAGAGTCTTAAATATCAAATCCAGGCGGGAAATGTTCTCTTCTACCACAAGCATGGAAAGCATCTTAAAAAGCATGGCTCTTTGCTGAAATTGGATTCTCCTGTCATCTACCTCTAATCAATCTCGGCTTTGCAGTGATGGTGAATTCCTTGCAGATGCAACTGATAGGGTAGGGAGTGAGAGTGGGAACAGAGAGAGCAGGGAGCCAACAGCAGCCTCCTGGGAGCGCCTGCATTGCTGCTTCAATAGAGAGAGCTCAGTTTCACTGAGTGCCATCAACTTTGGCCCAAGTGTGGAGGCCAAGCAGGACAGCTGCTCAGTCCCCAAGCTAAGAGACGGCCCTTAGAACTAAGCAGTACTGAGGGAGTCGGGCTGTAGCACAGCAGGTTAAGCGCAGGTGGCGCAAAGCCACAAGGACCGGCATAAGGATCCCGGTTCGAGCCCCGGCTCCCCACCTGCAGGGGAGTCGCTTCACAGGCGGTGAAGCAGGTCTGCAGGTGTCTGTCTGTCTCTCCTCCTCTCTGTCTTCCCCTCCTCTCTCCATTTCTCTCTGTCCTATCCAACAACGATGACAACAACAATAATAATAACTACAACAATAAAACAACAAGGGCAACAAAAGGGAATAAATAAAATAAAATAAAATAAAAAGAGAACTAAGCAGTACTGAAACCAGGTGGTGTCACATGTTACCATGTGTGCCAGGACCTGGGTTCAAGCCCTTGGTCCCGACATGTGGTGGTGGTGGTGGTGGGGGGTGTCAGTAAAAAGCAGTGAGGCAGAGGCAGTGCTGCAGGTGTTTCTATTTCCCTCTCCCTCCTCAATTTATCTGCTCTATCAAATAAAAAGAAAGGAGGAGAGAAGAAAAGGGGGGGGGCAGGGGGATGGCTGCTGAGTGCTGAAATTGTCTTGCAGGCCCCAAGCCCCAGGCCAATCCAACAAAACCACCCGGGCAAGAACCACATGTGCTCTACACTCAGGTTTAGAAGACATAAATTAAAAGGAAGGGTGAGAGAAAAAGAAAGGAGGGGGAGAGAGAGACCACAAAACTGAGCTGAAGCCAACTGACCAGGGGTTTTGAACCCTGGAGGGAATATGGGTTGACAAATAGCTGTTCTGACCTCAGACACTGTTCTGCCTGCCTCCCGAACAAGCCCCATTTTCTACGCCACATTCATCTGTCTGGGTGGGAGAGTCCTAGACCTGGGTTTCTAGACCAGGGAGGTTTGTCGCTGCATTTTTTTTTTTAAGAAGATGCCTCACAGCAGCGATTTCTTCTGCCTAAATTAAGTCGTGACTGGCTGCTGAGCTAGGCTTCCAGCAGTCATTTAGGTTCAGCATATTCCTACCAGCGGCAAGAGAGGATTTAAAGACTAATTTCCCCACAGATAAACAGCAGAGGCACACGCTCGCTGGGCTTCATGTCCTCCCCCTTCCAGTCGGGTGGGGTGAGACGCACCAGCCTCCGGTTCCGACACAGTGGGGAGGGAGATGTGAGAGCAGTATGTCCTCAGCTGGTGCAAAGTTAAGGGGTTGAAGGGATCACAGGCCAGTCCCCTGGGGAGGAAGTGCCAGCGATGAGGCACCAGGTACACAGTGAGGGCTCACGTAGCGATGGAGGACGGGTGCTTTTGCTCAGTTTGGGAGTTCGTACCAGGACGAATGTCCACATACACTGCATTCAATCGATCAGTGGCTGAGGCTCAGGTGTCTCCTGTAGCAGCTAAGAAAAAGAAATGCTGGCTGGGAGGCAGGAAAGATAGTAAAGTGGGAGGGCACAGGAGTTGCATGTGAGAGTTTCCAGGTTCAATCCCCAGTGCCCAGCACCACCATATGGCAGAGATGAGTGATGCTCTGGTAAGAAACAGAGGGGGGCGGGGAAGGAAGGGAAAGGAGGGAGGGAGGGAGGGAGGGAGGGAGGGAGGAAAGAACCAACCAACAATGGTAATAAGAGTCCAGGTTGGATCCTTGCACCCATATGCCAGAGTTGAGCATTGCTCTGATCCCTCTTTCTCTCATAAAAATAATTCTTAAAAAGAGGGGGAAAGGAAGTCTCAGTCTCTCTCTCTCTCTCAATTCCAGAAAGAATCTAAACCTTTCCGACATACACTCTTATTCTTATATATGCATTCATTTCACCCCCCCCCCCAGGGTTATTGCTGGGGCTTGGTGCCTGGACTATGAATCCACTGCTACTGTGGCCATTTTTTTCCCATTTTTTTGATAGGACAGAGAGAAATTGAGAGGGGGAGAGAAAGATAGACACCTACAGACCTGCTTCACCACCTGTGAAGTGACCCCCCCCCCCCCGCACGCAGGTGGGGAGCCGGGGGCTTGAACCGGGATCCTTGCGTGGGCCCTTACACTTTGTGCTATGCATGCTTAACCCGGTGCGCTACTGCCCAGTTCCCTTCTTTTTTGTTCTTTTACAGATTTATTGTCTACCTTTTTGTTCTTGATTTAGCCTTTTGTACTGTTTTGTAGCTTTCTAATCTGCTTCCAATTTGTTTGAATAAAAAAAAAAAAGGTAGACTTTTAGAGAGACAGGGTTCACTTTTTTTTTCAAACCAAATACCAAATAATGGTATCATTTCTTCTTTCTTTCTTTCTTTCTTTCTCTCTCTCTCTCTCTCTCTCTCTCTTTCTTTCTTTCTCTCTTTCTTTCACCAGAGCACTGTTCAATTCTGGCTTATGGTGGGGCTCTGGGACTTTGGGGCCTCAGGCATGAGAGTCTGTTTTCATAACCCTTATACTATCTACCCCATCCCTGGTGTCATTTCTCAGTGTCCTCACAGAGATGATGGAACATGAGGTTTCAGTCAGCATTGGACTTGGTGTAAGCCATGGAAAAGTCAGGGTGCACAGCACCTATATAAAGGGGTTTCCAGTACCCCCTAGATCCTGGAAGGCCCTGTGTCCTGGCCCATGGGGACACTGGTGCTATAAGATTACATCCCCAGTTTGGATCAGATAATGAATTTTCAACTCCAACAATGGAGACAACTTCTGAACATACAATTTGTTTTGCTCTTAAGTTTGTTTAGCCCATAAGTACATTACTTTTAAGTGCATTATAAGCAACAAATGTGCCTATCTACAAGTCACCCCACTAGGGAGTCGGGCGGAAGCACAGCGGGTTAAGTGCAGGTGGCGCAAAGCACAAGGACCAGTGTAAGGATCCTGGTTGGAGCCCCCAGCTCCCCACCTACAGAGGAGTCGCTTTACAAGCGGTGAAGCAGGTCTGCAGGTGTGACATCTTTCTCTCCCCCTCTCTCCATGTCTTCCCCTCCTCTCTCCATTTCTCTCTGTCCTATCCAAAAATGACGACATCAACAACAACAATAACTACAACAACAATGAAAAACAACAAGGGGAAAAGGGAAAATAAATAAATAAAATTAAAAAAAAATTTTTTTAAAAGAATGGATGTTTAAAAAAAGTCACCCCACTCTCTTTTTTATATTTATTTATTTATTGTTGTCTTATTGTTGTTGTTGTTATTATTGATGTCGTTAGATAAGACAGAGAGAAATGGAGAGAGGAGGGGGAAGACAGAGAGGGGGAGAGAAAGATAGACACCTGCAGACCTGCTTCACCGCCTGTGAAGCAACTCCCCTGCAGGTGGAGAGCCGGGGGCTCGAACCAGGATCCTTAAGACAGTCCTTGCTTAACCCGTTGTGCTACCGCCCGGCTCCCATAACCCCACTCTGAAGAGGTGTTTGCTGACTGAGATGGGGATAGCATCCAAGATGAATCAGAACCCCAAAAGGAGCCTCATTAAAATTAAAACAACAGCGATCAAACACTAAGCCCAGTCAAGTGACTGTGCCCTGCCAGCAGGCATGAGTGAGCTATCAGCTTGGCAGGCACAGCACACTGCTGGTACAATGGGTGCACCTGGCGTCACTAGCCATGACGACTCAGCTTCCTATGCCCAGAGGCACGTCCAGCAAGCAGCCTTCCTGGGAAGATGGGGTTTTCAAGTCAACTTCCCAGAAGGGGAAAATACGGAGGTCAGCTCCCCAAAGCCCCCGAGTCAACTTCCCATGATTACATTTCTCACTGTATGTGGGTCAACTGATCTCAAGGAGTCTAGTCAGCTTTGTTAGACTTGGTCAGTCCCTGTGAGGACCAACTGTGGGAAACTGGCCCTCAAAGTCCCATTCTTAGACTTCCAGAAAGAACCATGGTTTTGATCTAGAGACAATAAGTTGTTCCTCTCCTAAGAACATTCTCTAGTTGAATAAACGAGTCTCTCAGAAAGAGCGGGAAGGTAGGTCCCCTCTGGAAAAGCAGTCTCTCAAGCAGAAAAAGCTTTTCCATCAAGATCAGAACTGATGCAAACATAAGACATGAAGCAGAGTCTACAGTTTTTAAAAGATCGTTTTTTAAAAGAGGGAGGACACATGACACACAGCACAAGGACTGGTGTAAGGATCCCAGTTCGGCTCCCCACCTGCAAGGGAGTCGCTTCACAAGCAGTGAAACAGGTCTGCAGGTGTCTGTCTTTCTCCCCCGCCCCCTCCCCCCCCCCACCCCCCGTCTTCCCCATCCCTCTTGATTTCACTCTGTCCTATCCAACAACATCAGCAATAGCAACAATAACAATAAGAACAACAAGGGCAACACAATGGGGAAAATGGCCTCCAGGAGTAGTGGATTCATAGTGCAGGCACCAAGCCCCAGCAATAACCCTGGAGGCAAAAAAAAAAAAAAAAAAAAAGGAAGTTAAGGTAGGAGCATCGGAATAAATAAATGAGTAGAGAGAACATAAATAAAGAAGCAGATTTTCAAGAGTCTAAGAAAAGTGCGACAAAACCCAACTGATGCCCAAGCAGAGGCCTCTGTAAGCCGAGTTCTGCCCATGAAGCTTCTCTGTGGTGGGCTGTGCTAAGAGAGTAAACCCCATCCTCCGTGCCACACTCCTTCCAGTCAGTCACCTGCAGATGTCACGCCCAGACCTACCGTGAGCGCCTGGATCTCCTCCTCTGCTTCTGCTGTCGTCTCCTCCAGCTCTGTCTTGGCCTGGCGGAGCTGCCCCTCCAGCGCAGCCCGGGCAGACTGCAGGGCCGTCAGCTGGGACTCGCGCTCCTGCAAGGAGAGCTGCAGCTCTGTGAGCTGGCGCTTCAGCTCCAGCTTCTGCTCCTCATGCTCCAGACTGACCTGAGGGCGAGAAGGAGAAAGACCCTGGTGAAGAGAGAGATGGGGCAGCGAACCCTGGTGAAAAGAAAAGCCCAGATGCAACCTGCTGGGTTTTGTTTGTAATAGCCTCCGGAGTTATTGCTGAGGCTCGGTGCTGCCATTACAAATGCACCTTTCCCAGAGGCCATCTTTTCCTCTCATGCCGCCCCCCCCTTTTCTATTTTTATTTGATAGGACAGAGAGAAACTGGAAGGGAGGGGAAGACAGAGAGACACCTGTAGCCCTGCTTCACCACTCATGAAGCTTCCTTCCTGCAGGTGAGGAGCGGAGGCATGAATCTGGGTCCTTGCACATGGTGAAGTGTGCTGTGTGCTCTCAATCCGAAGTGCTGCCAACCTGCCCTTGCAACCTGCTGTTTTTAACTGCTCCTTGAATTTGGTCATGGAATCAAACTGTCAGCACTAAGTTAAGTGTGGAAACACAATTAAACGGACCTGACTTTCAAAAGTCTCAACACCTACCAGGAATCAGAGCATGTGAGAGACTGTCTATGAACCATTCCTTCTTTGTGAATATTTGAGTGCCTGGGACCACTTCGAGAGTCTCAAATGAAAGCTATGACACTTCTTAGAAAGCAAATGGGTATAAATAACATTATATTAGAAGAAGGGGCCCCTTTATAATAAGAATGCAAATGAACAACCAACTGGATTCCATTTATTTCCAGTATTCTTGCTCTGATCTGTCCTCACTAGGCCAATCATATGAGTGACAAATTTTGAACTAATCATTCTTCCCTCTGTGCCTATTTACCGATCTACTTAACATTTTATTCAGTCATTTCATAGTTCATTCATTCATTAAAGAAACTAACTCAACAGCTTCTAGGTAAAAGGAAATGTGAAAGGCTCTTCAAGTTGGGGGGGGGAAATGATAACTGGAGGCTGGGTGGTAACACAGCGGGTTAAGCACACATGACACGAAGTACAAGGACCCATGCAAGAATCCCAGTTTAAGCCCCTGGCTCCCTACCTGCAGGAGCGTTGCTTCACAAGTGAAGCAAGTCTGCAGGTGTCTCTTTCTCTCCCCTGTCTTTCCCTCCCCTCTCAATCTCTCTCTGCCCTATCCAATAAAAAATGAATAAATGAAAAATGGTCGCCAGGAGTCATGGATCTGTAGTGCTGGCACCGAGCCCCAGCAATAACCCTGGAGGCAAAAGAAAGGAAAAGAGAAGACAAGCAGAGAAAAAAAAAATGATAACCAACCATTCTCATATAGCATGGTCAAGTTCAATGGCCAGGGCAGGCAATAGGAACCCTGCAGAAGGACGGAGAGGATAACTCTGCCTCTGCCTCTGCGTGCTAAAAAATGCAGTAGCCAAACAGAAGATGAAAAAGAACGTTCCAATAAGAGAAAGCAAGATGCCTAAAGGTATGGAAGTGACAAAACTATGGCTCATGTAAATGTCCTAACAAGTCAAACAAGGCTGCTGTGGGGCGAGGGGTAGATGGCGGTACACCTAGTTGAGTATACACATTACCATGCACAAGGACCCAGGTTCGAGTCCCTGCTTCCCATCTACAGAGGGAAAGCTTCGTGAGCAGCAAAGCAAGTACTACAGGCATCTCTCTGTATCTCTCTTTTTTTTTCTCTCTCTGTATCTCTTCTCTATCTCCTCCTCACCTCTCAATTTCTCTCTGTCCTATAAATGGGGGGGGGGGGAAGACTGACTGTTATAAGACCAGACCCTGGAAGCTCTTAACCAGCCAGTGGCAGCTGAGGCCAAGGCTGTGGTGACAGCCACAGTGACAGCAGAGGCCAAGGCTGAGGTGACAGCAGCAGCAAATGCAATCCTCACTGGCAATATGCCAGGCACCGCTGAGACATCCCGTCTTCGTGACAAGCAGGTGAGGGCAGTGCTACTGAGCCTCCGTTTGACAGGTGAGCAAAGTGCAGACCGACCCAGCAAATGGCACACAGCTAACTGATGGCAGGGCTGGCTTTGAACTCAGTGAGTCTGGCTGGAGAGTCCACTACTTAACATGTCTTGTTAAAAGGCCAGCAGGGAAAGTAGGCAGGGAGCCTGCCAGCAAGGCCAAAGAGTCCCCTCTTGCCTTTTGGGCAAGACAGGAGAGGCAGGCAGGTGACAGTGAGTTGAGGAGAGGTGGGGAGCAGGACGCTGTAAGATAAGAGCCCCGTGGCTTCCAGACACCACACACTCGGCTAGAGAAGTGTTAACACTGCATATAGGAGTAGGGGCAGAGCCAGGGCCCTTTATGGTGGGTCACACCCAAGGCTGGGGCTCCTGCCTCTAATCTCAACAGCAGAGAAGAGAGAAAAACAGCAAAGAGAAGATGGACCTGACCTATCATTAAAGCTCAGGAGCTCCCAGAAAAATCTCCCAGCCTCTCTCAAAAGGTTTTCAGTTAGTCTCATCCTTGGAAGACTAGCTCTCCTGACTCAAGAAAGACAAGAAATTTCCCCAGGGGTGTGTGACTGCCCCGGTAGGTACAGCAGGAGATGTCTACGGCCAAGGGAAGGCAAAGGACAGTTTCCACGCTAAGGAATCAGCTCCACTGCTTACACTCACTCTGACAAGTTGACGCTGTGGGGAAATGTTGTTAAATTGATGAAAGTAAAAATAAAGCCTGGAGAGTCAAAGTTAAACCACTGCCTTTGGCTTTCAAATAACCCAGAATAAAGTCTAAGCAGTTTCAGAATCATGTCGCATTAAAATAAAATTTGAGAAAAAAAAGGGGGGGGGGGCTGGGCAGTGGTGCACCTGATTGAATGTACAAGTTACCATGCACGAGGACCTGGGTGCAAACTCCAGTCACCACCTGCAGGGGGTGATCTACACGAACGGAAAAGCAGTGCTGCAGGTGTCTCTCTCCCTCTCAACCTCCCCCTTCACTTGAATTTTTCTGTCCTAGCCAAAAAAAAAAAAAAATCATGGTGCACTTGTCTAACACACAAAGTTCTCTCTTCTCCCTCACTCTGGGAGTGGGGTGATAAGGGGAAAGTTCAGAGAAAGAGGCCCAGGAATCTGCATTTCAACAGCCATGCAATATGACTGGACAATCCCTAAAAATACAAGATACATTTTGCCTGTCCTTTGGAGAACTGGTTCTCTGATTCAAATCAAGTGTCTGGATGACTGCTTCCCAAGCTCAGGCCTCGGGCCACTGTCTCCTTAACCTCAGCAGAGATCACCTGTTCTTTGAAGAAATCCACCACACACACCTGTGCACATAGGATACTCAGAGCACAGTGCTCTACTCCCAGCCCAGACATTCTACTTCCAAGGACCCTTCTCCTGAATCCAGTCCTGCCCCTGCTGGCCCCACCAGTCCTGTCTGCCAGGGTTACCATCCCCAGGATCAGGAACTGGCTCTGTCACCACTTCAGATGCAGACTGGCTCTAGCCTACAGCAGGCTTTCTCTTTCGGTAGGTGCTGATGGGGCCCCACATGTGTGATTTCACTGCTACTGGGTCAACTTCCTCCATTCTTTTTACTTCACACAGACAGACAGACAGAGAGACACCATAGCACCAGAACTTCCCGCAGTGCTGTGTGTTGTATGCTTTACATTGGGTTCTAGTTCTCCCCCGCCAAGAGAACTGGATCAGTCCAGTTAGTTTCATGGCCCGCTTGGCCCCGCCCCAAGGAACCCCGAGAGAGGGTTCCTGAGTTCCAGAGAAGAGAGTTGGAGAGGGTTCCTGAGTTCCAGAGTGACAGAGGGTTCCTGGGTACGGAGTAAGAGAGAGTGCTTGCGCCGCGGCAAAGAGGCAGCAGAGTTCTGTTTGGTGATTAGTTTGTCTTAGTTTATGAATCGTTGTTCCTGAATAGAGAAATACAGCTTCCCTGCCCAGCCGTTGTCTCCGCGTCTCTGTTACCCGCCCGTGAAGCTAGCCCCGCCGGCTGGAGCCGCTGAATTTTAACAACAGCTGTGGCACTCCCATGTGGTGCCAGCGGTACTTGCCCCATGGGGTAAGCCAGCTTCCAGCCCCTACAGTGAGCATCTACTCAATATACAAAGAGGGAGAGGGGAGCATGATTTCACAGCTTCACTCAGGCTCTGCACATCTAGACCCCAAAGTGGTGTGGCTTCCTCCCCAGCTGCCTAATGCTGCCACCTGCACTGAAGAAATCAAAGCTGAGTCCAGTTGTTGAGTCTCCTACTGACATTAAGAGACTTCTGGCTTCTTCTTTTTTTCTTTTAACTGCTTCTGGTGCCCCCCCCCCCACCGTTTCTTTTCTTTTTTATTTGATAGGATGAAGAGAAACTGAGAAGGAAGAGGGAGGTAGAGGGGAGAAAGAGACGCCTGCAGCAGCGCTTCACTGCTTCTCAAGCTCCCACACACAGTGGGGACTAAGGGCTCGAACCCAGGTCCCCGTGCACGGTAATGCACGCACTCAATCTGAACACCAAAGCCTGGTCCCTGTGACCAGATGCTTTCTGTCACTGGACATCTTGGTAGGACAACACTGCCCTGAGCATGCCTGGACTCAGCTCTGGAGTGCTCAAAAAATCTGGATAAAGGAATCACTCTGCCTTCCTGGGAAAAGCACATTTCACAGACTCTCCATGTGCCTCCAGGAGGAGACACTTATCATGGCCACACAGCAGATGAGGAGAGTTAGCTCATCTGAGGCAACAAAACTCCTCAGGCAGAAGGAATTCTAACCCTGACCCGGGGCCCAGTCTGAACTCGTCACCATAAAGCACGGATTTCATCTGCTCCTGGGGCCCAGCCTGAACTCGTCACCATAAAGCACGGATTTCATCTGCTCGCTCGCTTGCTTGCTTGCTTTTTTGTTTTCTCTAACTGCATACCCTTTTCACTACAGCGCACTATGAAATGAAGAAAATGAACAGCCTAAGATGGAGACCTTGTACTGAGTCCACAAAAACATAATGCCTGACCTGCTCATATTTTGTAAACTCTCAGATTAAAGAATATATATACTGATGGGAGAGGGAGAGGGAGGCAGAGCATAATTCTGGAACATGTAATACCACGGATCAAACTAAGGATCCTATGCTTGAGATTCCAGTGCCTTAGCCTCTGTGCCACTTCTGAGGCCCTAATTTTTGTGTGTGTTTATTTTATTTGTTAATTTTTTTGTTTGTTTTGTTTGTTTTGCCAGAGCACTGCTCAGCACTGGCTTATGGTGGTTCTAGGCATTGAACCAGGGACCCCCAAGCCTCAAGCATGAGAGTCTTCTGCATAATCACTGTTATCTCCCTAGCCATCCCACCCCACGCCCCTTTTAACCAGAGCACTGCTCAGCTGTGGCTTATGGAGGTGTGGGGAGATTGAACCTGTGACTTTGGAGCCCCAGGCATGAGACTCTCTCGTGTGCAAGCACGAGGTGGGTGTCAGTAAGTGGGTGGTGGTTGCTCTTTGTACAATACCAGCATGGGGTCCTGGGAGCCCTCCCCATAGGGTTAGAGGCTCTTTACAGAGCTATTAGGCTATCTAACCCCGGCCCCCTGGTTCATGAGAAAGAGGGAGAGGCCAGAACCCAGCGGCATCCTACGCAGTGCCACACACATGCAAGGAGTACAGTCCACCCACTAATCCACAGTCCCTCACCCAGTCTGCTAATCTAACTACATGGCCAATTCACTGCAGTTTCACCTGTCCCCAGCCATGTAGTCCTAACTGACCAGTAAGGAATTTTCTGGTCAGGAGCACTGAGGCAGTCCTTTCTACTCCTCAAAGAAAAGAAAAAAAAAAAGATAATCTGCAGAGGTCCCTTATCTAGTCCCCTAGGTGAGTTCCCTAGCCTGAATTTACCCCTTTCCTCTTATCCTGCTTTTTATTTGGAACAGCTTCTCATGGTGCCTTTCAACTCCTTAGGCGTGATGCTTCTGATTCATGAATCATTTAATCATGTCAATCAGACCTTTAAAATGAGTGTGGCTGGGTCTTTGCAGTTTAGTCACACAAAGCCTCCCGCGTGCATACTGATTTATGTGGGTTTGGGGTCTGAAGTTCTGCTCACCTCCCTCAGCCTCGTCTCCAGCTCCAGCAGCCGGCTTTTGTCACTGTGGTCTTGGTGGCTGATTTTTTCCAGCTGTTCCTCTAGCTTCCGGTTCTGGGCCTCCAGCTTCCCAGCCTGTGTCTCCAGGTAGAATTTCTGTTGCCTGAGCTCTGAGATCATCTCCTCCTGGGCCTTCCTGGTGGGGGGTGGGGGGGGGAAGCCAAGCAGAATGACGCTTTCATCAGAGGTGAGCACATCCCCTCGGAAGGGGACGCCCTCACCATGGGGTTAGAGGCCCCAGATGATCACACTAGTGGCCCCAATATGGTCAAGGAAGATGCAAAAGCTACACACATCTCCCTTCTTTGGTAGACTTTGTTTAAGTCTCTAAAGGAGGACAAAAGTGGGCCTCCACTGAGTACAAGAGACCCTAAAGACCCACTAAGGTGGGCCCTGGGGAAGGAAGGGTGATGGGGAGAACGGCTGCTGCTCCTTCTGCTTCTCCACAGACCTGGATCCCCTCTCCAGCAAACTGTTCTCAAGTGGCAGAAACAGGAATGACTCCAAGGCCAAGCGGCAGTCAACCAGTTGGCTTAGACAAAGGTGAATGTTTTAGAAGACCTCTAAGATAGCCGGTAAAGTGTGTGTATGTGTGGGGGGGCAGATCCCCAGAACTATCACTTGGGAGAGAGGGGGGAGAGAGATTTTGCTGGAAGTGCATTTGGAACATAAGACAGAGTCCTAGCTGGAGCCCAAATTATAGCCCCAGGGTCCTCACTTAACAACAGCAGCAAATGGGGGGCCCAAGTGGGCACAGGCAGGCTCACCTCTGGCTAATTACAGAAGCTAAGTCTGAGAACAAGGCTTGCAGCTTTCCAAAGGCAAACTATAAATAGGCTCATTAGAGAGAGCAAAACACTCTGTAATCTGATGGCAATTGGAAGCATTTAAAAACCCAGCTCCAAAGAAAGGACACGGTAGAGTGAGACCACTTACAAGAGGGCAAAATCACGTAAATACACCAGGGCTGGGCCAGAGAGAGAGGCAATTAAATCTGCTTTAGTACCATCAGATAGAGGAATTGCATCTGTGTCCCAGGAGAGGAGACCAAAGTGTAATCGTGCACACAGTGAGAATTTGAATACATACTTACATGTTCCTCTGGGTAAAAAGACTGCTGTTTGCTGCGAGTTTATTGGCTTCTGATAGTTCCACAATCCTCTGCTCCAGGGATCTGATCTTGGAATCCATTGCATTAATCATCTGAAATGCAGAGGGTCTTTGAAACCTCACACACAGACAGTTCTACTAGAACAAGAGTAAAACAGACCTAGTGGACCCACGTGAATGAATGCCTTGTCTGAAATGAAGGCATTCTCTAACAAGGGACTCAAGCCATCTGTATGTAGCCCAAAAACCTTATTGCTCAAACAGAAGGTCTTCAGTGGTTTCACCATCAGACTGTGTATCCACACACTAAGTGATTCATATAAACAAACAAACAACCTAGAAGGACCCACTCAGGAGCCTGACATTGTGAGTCAACAGGCCTCACTCACTCCCAGAGTCATCTGCATGTGGCCTGAGCCAGCAGGAGCCTTGAACGTGAATCCACAGGTCCATGTTTCTCCTGACCCGAAAGTAGCCATTTACTGAGAGATTCTGTCTCCACCCAGCCACTCCTGTTCTAGATTTTCTACATCCGAGTTTCTCCCATTGGATAAATGCTAAGACCCAGGGAGGGGGTTGGCTAGAAACAGGACTTCCCAGGACCCTCCCTGAGAGTTTCGGATGGGGGAAGGTTGCACTGGGGCCTGAGCTCACACATACATTAACAAGGACCAGAGGTGGCCTTCTGGGCAGCACATCTCTGAAATGTCTATTCTTTTCTGACATGGAGTAGGAAGGAAAGAAACAAGGGAGTGGGAAGCAGGTGCCTGGGGGGGGGGGGGGGACCAAGGGCCACAGGGTACTTTGTCACGAGGGTAGGGCTGGGGGCTATATTTTGAAGGCCAGAGTTCTGCTAGGTAGCAGACTTGCATGGATTTTTTTTTTTTTTAAGAACCTGAAAGATAAAAACGACCACTCAGAGACACCACCTCCACTGCTTTTAGGAGAGGAAGAAGGTGCAGAGAAGCTGCCATTTAGTGGCCAGCTCAAGAAGATTAAACAGGAGTAGAGAGGATGACTTATTAAGGGACACAGACTGTGCTCAGGTGTGTCACGGACCCTCCTTGGAAAGCTGGCTCGGCGATCCCTTGTACCTACCGCCTTCTGCTCGCTGAGAATTTTGCCCTTCTCATGGGCCTCCTCCTCGTGCCTCTGCATCAGGTTTTCCAAGCTCTCCTTGTCGGCCAGGTCTTTCTTTATCTGACTGTCCAACACCTACAGGAAACAAAAGAAGAAATTAGTGTCCTGACTAGCACAGCTAGGCTGGGAAACTGAACTAAGGGCACTTGAGAAAAATTCAAAGCCCTCTCAAGTCTGGGGCACATAGGGATTTGGAATCTCTTAACCTCAGCCAGGATGAGCTGAAGAAGTCAAGTATCACCATCCAGTGGCAAGTGGTCTGTGGACCTGAAGAACTTACCTGAAAATCAACAGACAAAAAGGCCCGAGAGACAGACCAAAAGTAAAGGTGAAGTCCCAGTGGAAAGGGGGAGGGAGGGAGTTAGAATCCCCCTCGAGATCTCCTCATCTGCAGCTATTAACCTGGAAACCACTTTATCGTAGCCAAAACACCAGCAGTTTTCAGAACATTGCTTGCTCTCAATTTGTACAAAATTAATCTAGATGCCTCCGGGCTATTGTGGAGGGGCAGAAAGCTGACGTCCGAGGAAGCCTGTGTAGCCAAGGCTGCCGCTGAGAATGAGCCAGGGACAGGAGGATCCTGCCCACCACAGAGGTGGAGGAGAGATAAGCGATGGGAAAAAAGAAAACATGAAAAGGGGGGTGGGGGCGTGAGAGAATATTCCTCTTCTCTCAACTCTCTCCTGTGATCTGGCTGGAAGGAAAGTCACTGGAAAGAGAAAGCTTCCCCAGGAAAAGAAGCATCGTGTGCTCTCAGTGCCGAGAACACCTCTGAAAGCACCCACTGTCCCTAAGGGAGATGTGTGTGTGTGGGGGGAATAAGATGAAACAGTAATGGTGCCACCATCCACCAGTTTGATCTAATGTTCTGTCAGGCACACATGGCCTCGCCAGTGCCAAAACAACAAGGGGAAAGGGAAAGGGGAAGGGAAAGGGGAAGGGAAAGGGACAAAAGGAAGACATCGTGGCTTGTCTGGGGCTTTGACCAAAAAGCCTTGTGTTTCTGCTTTTCTGAATGATACCAAGGGCTGCTGTCACTGGGAAGAAAGCTGGAAGAATTGGGGTCACAGATGGGATTGAAAACTGCCTTCCCCACAATGTGCATTGTGAAGGGGCCTTCAGAGCTCATGGGGACAAGCATCCCTAAAAAAGAGCCTGTTGGCAGGGAGGGAACCGGCTTGATAAAGAAAGGAAAGAACAGGTTTCAAAGAGGGCTTTAAACTAGAGCTGACTGATGAGAAAAACAGATGAGATCTGGTGGAGAAGAACAAAAGGTGAAGTCCAGGGTCATGGGAGGAGTGAGGCAGCTCAGCAGGAGAAGTGGCCCCTTCCCTGGGAAGTCAGGGCACAGCTCTAAAATTATGATCAAGGAAAGAGCAGAATCTAGGCTGTGATCGTCATGTTTCCGGAAGTTGCCTAAAACAGGCTGAAGCAAGAGCCACACAGCAGAGCAGGTTCAGAGGAAGCCACTTCAGGAAAGCTGTAGGAGACAGAGGGAAGCAGATGTTTCCCCAACATTCTTGAACAGCTGTGCGCAGTTCTTTCCATCTAGAAGGTGGCAGAGACCGTGTAACCTCAAGACATAAAATCTCAAGATGACAGAGCCCACCGTAGACAAATACATACATCTATCAATTTAAGAGAAAAAATGACTTTTGGGCAGCAAAGTCAATCATTTTTACAAAAGGTTATTTGCACCATACAGAGGAGCCAGTGGCCTCCTGTGCACACTCTCATCATGATTTTCTGACAGTTAGATTATTCCAAAGATAAACAGAGGAACGCCAGCAAGAATTCAAACCAAAAGGACTGGTCCACCAAGCTTAAAAACACATTAAAGTGGGAGGTCACAATAAAACATGCTGAAGTGATTTCTGGCTTATTGCTTTTTCCTTTTTGCGCTGCTGGGGTCTGATACGTGCAGTTCCATCACTCCCAATAGAGTGGTTTCTCCAGCTTTCCCGAATGAGATGAGTTTAAAAGGAAAGAGGTAGGCTGGCATTTGCTTCTACGAATGGACTTTATCGCTAGTAAGTGAACTGAATTATTAACTTCAATAACTAAAATAATAACCAAATGGATCAGCTCAGCAAATCAGCTCATGTGGACAGTGTGTCTGCTTTGCCCTGCCTGACCCCCCCCACACTGGAGGAAGCTTCCACGCTGTGCTTTCTTTCCCTCTGTGTCTCTGTGATACCCCAATGGAAAGTATAAAAAGAAAAGTAAGCTAAATTATTTAGGCCGGCTTTCCTAAGGAATTGAGCTGGTACTTTTTTCTTTACCAGAGCACTGCTCGGATCTGGCTTATGGTAACACCAGCGGTTGCACCTGGGGCCTCTGAGCCTATGTAACTGCTGTGCTATCTCCCCAGCCCCAGAATATCTGAAATACTAGACAGAATACAGAAAACAATTTAAAGGTTGGTAGGAGAGAAAGAACTCACAGACTGAAATATAAGGGAAAAGAGAAAACTAGATAGGGAAGAAGGACAGAACTGTTTTCAACTGAGCTATTTGCTGATTCCAGCAAGTCTGAGCCTCATTTTTTGCAGCCTCAACGGGAGAGAAGCCAGAGAAGTCAGATCAGGAGTTACCCCCAACACACACACAGTGGAAGAACAGGTTGATCCAAATCCTCGATGAATTCCCAAGGGAAACAACAGCTCACCAAAGACAGGAGGAGACAGACACCATGACAAAAGCACCAAAAGGAACAGCAGAGCAAACACAGATTCATGTATTTCAGGTACTGGAATTCTCAGATACATATCATAAAATAACTGTGCTTAATGCATTAAAATAAAAGGCAAACTTAAAAATGAATGCCAAGTAGCCCAGGAGGTGACTGAGATGTGTGCATGAGGTCCCTAAGTTCAATCCCCAGCATCACATATGCCAGAGAAATACTGTTCTCCTCTCCCCCCCCTTGTTAGTAAGAAAATATATTTTAAATGAGTGCCGAGAACAAAAATCATTGTCTTAAAGATCCTAGTAGTTGCCTGGTAGGATAAACACTGAATAGATAGAACTCTTGAGAGTTGGACGCTTAGGAGGAGCTCCCACACAGGCCTGATCCCCAGCATTGCATGTGTTTCTCTCCTCCTCGCTCTGCCTCATATCTCAAATAAATGAATAAATCTCTAACAAAATAATGTTGTGAAATATTGTAAATTTGAGAAAGAATACCTACAAAAAAAATACAATAACTGAAACTTGAAACTCAATGGGCATGTTAAACAGTTTACACAGATGAGAGTTAATAAACTAGGGGAAAAAAAAATCGGAACTCACCCAAAATGTAGCACCATGGATCAAGAAATAGATTGGAAGTGACCAAACACATGTCCAATCAAATCTCAACAGGGAAGGAAAGAGGAAAGGGTGCGACAATATTTGCGGTATCATGATCCATAATTTCCAGAATCAATAAAAGATATCTATACACTCAAAAGTCCAGAATATCTCAAGCAGAATTAAAAGAAATTCACCTCCAGACACATCATAGTAAAGTGTCAGAAAATTACAGACCAAACAAAAACTTCAAAGTAGCAAACAGGAAAAGGGTTGGACTACTTCCAAAGAAAGCCGCGGCAGACTGACAGCTGACTCCTCCAGAGCAGTAGCAAAAGCCAAAAGTCAAGGGAGTGATCTCTCCAAAGAGTGTCCTAAGAACTGCCAACCTAGAATTCTACACCCAGTCAAAATATCTCTCAAGAAGGAAGGAGAGATAAGGACATTTTCAGACAAACAAAACAGAGAGCTTGTCATCAGAAGATCTTCACTGAAGTCTTCAAGAATATACTCTGACCAAAAGGAAGAGTATCCCAGGTCTGTGATACGAGGACATTGAAACAAAGAATGTGGTAAAAACTCTGGCTAAATTTCAGTAATCAGAAGCTGAGCAACAGTGACTTTCAAGTATTTTAAAGATGCCAATGGGGATCAGGTGGTGGCGCACCTGGTTAAGCGCACTCATTACAGTGTGCGAGGACCTTGGTTCAAACCCCTGGTCCCCACCTGCAGGGGGAAAGCTTCACGAGTGGTGGTGAAGTAGGGCTGCAGGTGTCTCTCTGTCTTCCCTTCCCTTCCCTTCCCTTCTCAATTTCTGTCTCTATCTAATAGATAAATAAAATTTTTAAAAAAGATGTCAATGAATAACTGAGTTAAAAATATATATTTTTAAAATTTTAGATAACCAAATCTCCACATGGCTCATACCCCCAGCAGTCTCCCACCCAGACTACAGGACAGCAATTACCCCCAAACAATCCAGTGATCTAGACAAAAGGGATCCAATGTACCTGGGAAGAGAGAAAGAAGTTACCTGGTGTTACAGGAGGACTGCCAGAGAAGATGAGAAAGGGTCTTACTTTGATTTTTTCCTCATAGTGCTGCTCTTTCTGTTTCAGGTGCACCTCTAGGTGCTGGGCGGAGACCTGGGCCTCTCGGTGTTTCTCCTCCAGCTCCTGGATATAAAAGAACAGGCAGTCAGGTGGGCACAGGGGAAGCAGAGCCACTGCATGTTAGTTATTCACAGGAAGTATGACTTGGGCACAGGTGGCAGGCAGCTGTTCCTTCATTGCTAGCCCGCTGGCTCTTGGGGAGGGAAACATCACCAAGCTTTGGCCCTGAGTGATTCAAGTCCAAGGACTTACACACAGACACACACAGCTGTGCACGGGGACAAGAGGTCTGCCAGTGACAGGGCAAACAAAGGCAGAGTCGCATCTCTGTACAGAAAAACCAGAGGGACAAGGCAACATTGGCAAGTTTAGTATAGTGCAAAGCCTCAGACCACGTTTACTGCTTGACAACCTTAAATGAGCAAAGTCATCCTGGTTCATTTTCAATTCAAACTAAATGTAATTCATTATCATGATCAAGAATATTTTTATATTTTCTGTGTTGACAAAATTAACGCTCAAGAATTATGGCTAAGAAGAAAAAGTGATGTTACAATTTAGACGCTGAGTTTGGAGTGATTAACTGAGTGGCATGTGGAGTCTGGGAACATCTGGAGACGTATGATGTCATGTTTATATGATGCAGTGAATGGGAACAAAACAGAACATGAAATACAATGATAGTGATGTAAATATATATATATATATATATATATACACACACACACACACACACATAGATATGCATATACCAATCAAAGATGGATAAGAAAATTTGGAGTAATATCAATAGCTCAAATGTAATGTTCTCCTCACTCTTTTATTAAACCAAACTGTGATTCACTTGAAAATTATACCAATTCATTTGCCAATCTATTATAAACTCATCTTACAAAAGGCAGCATACAATTCACTGAAACCTGCTCTAAATGCACGTCTGCATCTACATGAATTTTTATGCATCTGAACCCATTAGTTAATTACTAATATCAAAAGTCATTACTCCAAGTTTTCATCTCTTTGCACTATTATGAGATTTCCCTTTGAAGTGCAAGTAATTATGAGAATTTTGAAGAATGAGGAAATTATACAGGATATGTCCATAAAGATGAGAAAAGAATACTTTCAGATTCACAAACACATAAAATGTTACTGATTAAGCTTTTCAGTTTCTAAAGTCTACAAACATCGACTCTGCTTTGAAGGCCATTAAAATGTCCCATTTTTAAGAGCAGGTGTGCAAGAGATACTGCAATCTAACAGATTGTCATCCCGGAAAGTTGATTATAAACAGGATTTTGATTAATAAAAACATACTTTAGGGCTTCATGGATACTAAAGGATGACTTCTTCCATTAAAGCAAAAGATTTTGCTACAATGATGACCAAGATGATCTATTTTATAAGTCCTTATCAGAAATATTTTTAAAGCAAATGATATTCTGGCGTCTGTTTCCAAGAATCATCATTATATAACAATACTAGCAACCATTCTGTGCTTACTCCCCAGTGCTTTGTCACCTAAGCCTGGGGTTCTTAGCAAAGGCACCTTCTGATAAGTGAAGTCACAACCATGAAGGCACTCAGGTAGGTGGCAAGGCTGCCTTGGACAAAGAAATCTTTTTACTTTTTCTTGATGTTAGAAATTAGCTGATCATCATCTTTTCTTGGTCTCTGGCCTCAAATAGCATTGGGATGGAAATTAAAATCTAAAGATGGGCCCCAAACTCAGATACCTGAGTCTGACAGCTTGCTGGTTGATGTATGAATGGGAATTTACAACACAGACTCCAAGAACTCTGTGCACCTCTGTTTCTAGTGATCAGTGAACCTTTGCAAAAGCAGATTTTCTAAAAATTTGACTTCTTAGTGGTTTGGCATTTTTTGTTGTTGTTGTCATTTTTTAAATGTCTCTTTTCTATATGTGTTGGATCAGTCTCTTCAGTCCTATTGTGCAAACACTGTGGTTCACTGCTATGTCTCCAGCTCCTAGGACAGTGCCTGGCACATAGTAGAAGCTCATTAAATATTTATTGAATGAATGAATGAACACATCACCGTCATACAGAGAGAAACGCTTTGCGACCACAAGAGACTTCAACACTTTGCTTGCACTGAGCAAGAGATAGTGGTGGTGGAATCTAATTCTGCTCAACGATCAGCCTCACACACTTAGTTGACAGTTGCCAAGAGAAACTTTGATGACAGAACAAGAGAACAGAAAGGGCAGACTAACGGTCACACTGGCCTTTTGTGAGCAGACGAATATATGAAGACTGTGTGTCCAGGCAAAACCAATTTAACTGATTTTTCTCCCACCTGTTTGCTCGAGAGCAGCCATATACTTATGAATATGCACCAAAACATAAAGCTTTTTTCTTTTCTCTTCTCTTTTCTTTTTGGTATATAGTTCTATGAGTTGGCTAGCCTTGACTTCAGAGCTGCTGGTGACTCACTCCCCAGGAGTGATGCAGAAAGAGAGTGAGAGCGATGAAGTGAGCTGCTGGCCAGTCTCCTTATAGGGGAGAGGAAGCGGGCCACTCCAGACTCTCTCAGGGGCTGGGGAAGAGGAGCCTAGGAACAGGCTCCAAGTCCTCAGCGAGTCTCCCCAATTCAGGGCTTGGGGCCTGAGCTCCAAGGAGAAGCCCTTCAAACTCCAGGGCTTCTTCCCCTCCCAGCCTTCCACACCGACAGAGGCCACACTGGAACCCATCTGCAGGCCCCACTCCAGCCGCCCCGATGAAGCTAATTTGGTCGTCAGAGCCAAAAAGAGAAGTGTGATTACTGACCTAAAAAAAGACCTGCTACATGGAACGAAATGGAAAAACAACAATAATAATAACCAACTGTAGCTGAGAGGGTTGAGTGGGTGAACAGGAGTGCTGACAAATACTACTCTGAGAAAAACGATTCTGTGTGACTGACTTCTTCCCTCTCCAGAAGGCAAGAATCCGGGTTTTAGCCTTAAAGGTCTGAGTCTCTATAACTTTTTTTTTAATGGGCATTGCAAAGTTAATGGTCACACATACTTCTCAGCTGACAGAAGTACGGAAGTGCTCCTGTAAAAATGTATTGGAAATGGCAGAATATGCAGGTTTGGATTTAAAAAAAAAAGGCAGGCAGTAGAAAACAGCAAAAATAAATAAATAAATAAATAAAAGTAAAATAATAATATTTGTGGATCATTACCAGTGGTGAAACATCCAATCTCTTGGTTATCCATACTATTCTACGATGTGGAAAACCCTGAAACCACCTGTCTTAAATCACCTAGCTGATAAGTGAAATCGGTGAACTCTCCTTGTGACCCCCTTCCCTCTGCAACCTCTAACCTGGTATCTTTGAACTTTTCAACTTTGGTTCCTGCTCACCAGAATTTTATCAGCCATCTGCTGGATCTGTTGGGATTTTGTCTGGATGTCATCCTTCAGTCTGTTTTCTCTACGCTCCATGGTCTCTAGCCTCTTTACCTTGTTCTCCAGAGAATGGCGGCGTTCCTGTGGGTCGTGAATCAATCAGAGAGTTTTAATCGAGTAACCGCTATGGGCATATTGCCTGCCTGAGGGAAAGGGCCCTCAAGAATCACATACATGGAGCAGGAAGAGAAGTGACGGGCCCCTGAAGCCATGGCACAGAGAAGATTCTAGCACTAAAGAGTAGTGGTGGAGGTTACAAGAGTGCATTCATTCATTCAAATATTTACCAAGCACCTACTACTGCAAAGAACCACACTAGACATCATGGAAAAAAAAAACAAAAAACTAAGAGAGAGCCGACAAAACTCCTGTCTTTGGAAAAGATAAACGCAAATCTATCTAGTACAGGTCCAGAGGGGGCAAGGACCACAAAGCAAATAAAGACAGTGTTCTGGGAGGTCACAGGTTAGAATGGGAACTTTTTAACTGACCAGGTGACAGCAAGAGTCAGAGACATGAACTTTGGGTTGAGCCGGTGTACGGTAGGTAGGCTGGAGTATGGTGGGCTGGAGTGGGGAGGGCAGCAGAGGAGGGTGGAAAGCCTTTCAGGCAAAGGCAGGTGCATCAGCAGGGATGAGTGGCTACGGCAGAAGATGCATGGGGGGGGGGGGGGATGAACGAGAGAAAAATGTCGAAGGGGAGCATCTGGGAACAAAATGTCGGGTGTTCCAAGGTCTGGGGTACAAATAGCTATGCTACAGAGCAGGCTGGGGGCTGGGGCAGGGCATGCTGGTGAGCTCTGGGGTTTGAGGTAATGACTTGACATCACAGGAGCTTGCTAGAAAGAAAGTGAGACGGGAAACACAAGGCCAGGAAGGGAAGTCCTAGGGTTCCTCGGCTAAGAGGAAGAGGGCCTGGATGATGAGGAGCCTACAGAAATAGCAAGCAGGGGATGAAGAAGGACAGGCAGCAGGGTTGTGTTCACGGGAGGAGGGGTCCGAGGAGGAGCTGAGGTGGCCAGAGCTGCAAGGCGGGGGCAACCCGATGTGTGTGTGGTGGCCCTGGCCAGCAAGAGGAAACTGAGAAGGGGGCCCAGTTCCCAGGGGCTAAATGCCGACTTCACCCTGGATTGAATGCACTGTTTATGTGCCGCAGGCTAGAGGGAAGAGGGCAGAGGGAAACCACACCTGAAATGTGGATGAGAACATGCCCCAAAAGGCATGGGCAGGTCGGCTCAGGCCAGCATGGTGACGGGGGGGTGGTTCAACAACAGTCACCTCGACACTAGGAGAGGCAGAGGGGAGATGCCCATTCCTACTCTATACTCTGTGGTACTGTTTAAGTTCTGGACAGTGAGAAAGCATCCGTGTATTGCCTATGTAATTATATCAATGCTTTTTTTTTTTTTTGAACAACAACAACAACAACAAAGAATCTGAAGGAAGAAGGAAGGTCCCGACGCAGAGATCTGGGAGGCATGGGCAACAGCTGATACCTCAAAAATTAACATTATTAACACTTCAGGGGTCGGAGGGAAGGCAAGGAAACAATGAGGGTGCAGAGTGAAGAGAACGATAACCCCGGGGATGGAGTCATACTTCATCTACGGAAGCAGAAACGTCCCTTGTTCAGTGAGACAGTCGGAAGAAAACCAACAGGAAAAGCTTTTGCCAGCACCTCTTTCTACTTGGAGCTGCTCTGATAAATCTTTTCTCTCCTTCTTAGGGAAAACATTTCCAAGCCTCTCCAGTTGCAGAGGGATTTGCAGAAGGGAAAACAGTTTGTCCAGATGTGAGCCAAGTGGCGGCTCTGCAGTGTCTCTGTCGACACGACTCGCCAGAGTTGCCGGCCTCACCGGGACCGGGGTTAGACCACTGAGGGCTGGCAGTGCCCTGCTCACCTCGGCTTCCACCAGCTTCTTTTTGATGCCTTCCGAAGAGTCCTCCCGGTTCTGCAGCTTCTCCAGTTCACGCTCCGCTCGCTCTTTGGCCTGGCGAATATTCTGCAGCAGCTCAGCGGCCTCCGTGCTGGCTTTGACGGCCTGGCAGGAAAGAAGGGACAGGAAGGATGGCCAAGTGAATCAGACAAAAAAATGACAGCATACATCCCAACAGGAAAAAAAAAAAAAAAAGAAGAAAGAAAGAAAAAAAAAAAAGAGGCATATGCCATATCCACTTTTCAAAATATAAACATCTATGCTGTCTCACTGACTGGAAGGTACACTTTCATACTGCTTTTCAATATCACTGAGTTTGGAAAGCATCCTGCAGTTAAAATGGGCAGCTTGTCTTTCTGGGTGTCTAGAAGGTCCAAACAGTCATTAGCATAATAGATACACTGCATTTAGTAAGTGCAAATAACAGTCTAGAAGAATGTGTCCACAAGTGTGTGTGTGTGTGTGTGTGTGTGTGTGTGTGCGTGTGTGTGTGTGTGTGTGTGTGTGTGTGTGTGTGTGTTTTACCTCAGTGCATTCAATTTTTCCTTTGCTAGTTGTCCTCTGGAGACAATCTGAATTACTATTGTGAAAACGAAATAAATAAAAATAGACTGGAAAAAAATAGGTTAAAAACTAAAAACCAATCTTCCAAATCAATGCCTATCTTAAGCACCACCACCACCATAGTGCCCGTGGTGGTTCATAGGCTGTGTGTGTTTTTTAAGAGCTAGGCCTTCTAAAATTAATTTTTATCTGAGTCTGAAGTATACTGCAGCTCTCACAGTATTATAGTAAAGATCTGAGTATAAGAGACCAACAATCTTTCACAGTTATGGACTTAAATTAAAATTTTGAAAAGACGGAACTGAAAAAAATGGGGGGAAAAGATCCAGCTTCTAGATTAGCTTCTAGATTAGCCTATCAACATGAAAACACCAGTGTTGTGGAAAACTGAGAAATGTTACGCATGCACAACCTATTGTATTTACTGTTGACTGTAAAACATTAATCCCCCAATAAAGAAATAAAAAATATAAGAAGAAAACACCAGTGAGCCACATATACTCACTGAGCATTTGAAATGTGTCTGGGAAAAACATTTTTAATTTTATTACAGTTTGCTCCATTTAAAAGATGAAGCAGTACAAACATTTTTAATACTGATCTGTGCAAAAGTCATATTTGGACATAGTAGATTAAATAGTCTATGTCATTCAAATAACTCCACCTGTTTCTCTTTGCATTTTCCACATGCCTACTAGAACATTTTAGCAACATCCTGGGATGATATTTGTGGCTTTCATCATGTGTCTAGATGAAAATATGAATCCTTGCACAAGTTTCAAGTTAGAAAGTACAGCTGAGGCTTTTGTTAGTGAGCTCAAAATAGGTGAATGGGAAAAAAAAAAAAGTCAGCTATACAGACAAGGGGCTGCTAAGATAAACAGCCTTCCTTAAAGAAGAAGTCCCACCACATGCTACAACAATGAATGAACTTCAAAGACACTGTGCTCAGTGATCTGGGAAATGGCACAGTGGATAAAGCATTGGACTCTCAAGCATGAGATCCCGAGTTCAATCCCCAGCAGTACATGTACCAAAGTGATGTCTGGTTCTTTCTCTCTCCTCTGATCTTTCTTATTAACAAATATATAAAATCTCTTTAAAAAAAAGATACTGTGCTGAGTGACATAAGCCAGTCATAAAGATGGGGGAGGGGAAGTAGCTCAGTACGCTAAAGCACAGAATTGCAAGACCCAGGGTCACAGGAAAGGAGTCCACATTCCCAGAGACCCACAAAGCATGTCTCAGAACCACATTCATTCCTGCCCTCGCATGGCCATCACCAGTGTCCAACTAAAGGGAGGGTTAAGAGCACAGACTCTGGGAGTCAGGCGGTAGCACAGTGGGTTAACTGCACGTGGCTCGAAGTGGAAAGACCAGCATAAGGATCCCAGTTCCAGTCCTGGCTCCCCACCTGCAGGGGAGTTGCTTCACAGGTGGTGAAGCAGATGTGCAGGTGTCTTTCTCCCCCCCTCTCCATTTCTCTCTGTCCTATCAACAACGACAACATCAATAATAACTACAACAATAAAACAAGGACACAAAAGGGAATGAATAAATAAATAAATATTTTTAAAAATTTTTAAAAATTAAAAAAAAAAAAGAGCACAGACTCTGCAGGCAACTGAAACAAACACACCCCCTGCACAGCCAGGAGAGAGCTAGTTCCTCAGCACCTCAGTCTCCCAGCAGAGTTCCTGACTGAGAGCAGGCTAGGTCATGAACAACCCATGTTTCTCCTACAAATGTGCAAAGTGGGGTGCCTGGACCCCCCAAGGGAGAGAAGTCGGTGCCCGGGGTTCTGCCGTAGTATAATTAGAACTTTTACTTCAGAGTCTCACACAGCTTGGCTTTTAAAAATAAACACTGCTGATGCGCCTCAAAAGAAAGAAGAAGAATATTCAGAACTCCGATATTTTCAGGTAATAGCTCCCTCCCCCTTCATTCTCCTCAGCACTGTGTGACTAATTCTATTGCTTTCATCTTTCAGGCTCCAGGACAAGGCAAAGAAAAGCATTTGGAAATAGGGGTGTGTGGAGGGGGGCAAGTTCCCCCCCAAATCACCTCAGGCTTACCTTTTCTAGCTTCTCTTGGAGCTCCTGGATTTTGATCTGCTGCTCAGCATTGATCTAGAATTACAATGGGGGGGTGTGGGTGCGATTAATACAAGTAGGCACTAAATTAAGTGAAGCTCTATTTTCTCAAAGTTTCCATGGGCTCTCTTTAGCTTTGTTTTTTTAGTTCCTTTTAATGCAGAGAAGAACTGTGGCCTGAGGAGTCTTTCTTTTTTAAATTTCTTTACTGGGGGATTAGCAATTTACAGTCAACAGTAATAAACATAGTTTGTACATGTATAACATTTCCACATAACAGTTCAATCCCCACTAGGTCCACCTCTGCCATCATCCCATCCCACCCGAGTCTTTGACTTTGGTGCAGTACACCAGCTCCAGTCCAAGTTCTGCTTAGTGTTTTCCCTTCTGATCTTGGTTTTCAACTTCTGTCTATGAGTGAGATCATCCCATATTCATCCTTTTGCTTCTGACTTATCTCACTCAACATGATTTCTTTAAGCTCCGTCCAAGATGGGGTAAAGAAGGTGAATTCTAATGGCATTAAAATATCTTCATTCTATAATATCAATAAATGTCAATGGCCTGAATTCACCTATTAAAAGGCACAGAATAAGAAGATATTGAGTAAGAATGAAAGGTAAGTAAGAAAACAAAACCTAGCCACATGTTGTCCGTAGGAATCCCATCTAACTCAAGAAGACAAACCACAGACTCAAAGTGAAAGGATGGAAAATTACCATGGAAGACAATGGACCACAAAAAAGGACAGGAACAGCTATTCTCATCAGACATGATAGACCTTAAAATAAGTAAGAATTTTAAAAGATCAGAATGAAAAGAAAAAAAAAAAAGATAGGGGTGGACATTACTTAATTCTCAGAAGATCAGTCAATCAAGAGGTCTTAATGATTATTCACATCTGTGCACCCACTGAGAGGCCATCTAAATACATCCAACATCTACTAAAAGGGCTACAGCAATATATTAACAGCCACACAGTCATAGGAGGGGATTTCAACACTCCCTGGGTGTTAGACCAGAAACTATCAAATACATAGGAGAAAATACTGGCAGAACTCTTTTCCATCTAAATTGTAAAGGCATCTTCAATGAAATGAATTCAATTAAAAAAAAAGTTGAACGATAAACACAAAGCAGAACTTCAACTGGGTCTGGTGTACTGCACCAAAGCAAAGGACTCTGGGGTGGGTGGGAGAGGGGAGCGTTCAGGTCCTACAACACGATGGCAGAGGAGGACCTAGAGGGGGGCTGAACTGTTCTGTGGAAAACTGAGAAATGTGAACAGGGGTAGATGGCATGATGGTTATGCAAAGAGACTTTTATTCCTGAAGCTCCAAAGTCTCAGGTTCATGGTGAATTCACCTTCTTCACCCCATCTTGGATGATGCACAAAGATATCACATTAGGTGAGATACGCCAGAAACAAAAGGATGGCTATGGGATGATCTCACTCATAGACAGAAGCTGAAAAACAAGATCAGAAGGGAAACTCTAAGCAGAACTTGGAGTGGAGCTGGTGCACTGCACCAGAGCAGGAGTGGGGAGAAGGGTTCAGGTCCTGGAACACGATGGCAGAGGAGGACCTAGTGGGGGTTTGTTGTTATGTGGAAGCTACTGTATATTACTACTGACTGTAAACCATTAATCCCCCAGTAGAGAAATTTTTTAAAAACCTAGAAAAAAAGGTGAGTTCACCATTTTTAATAGCTGAGTAGTATTCCACTGTATATATATATATATATATATATATATATATATATATACCACAACTCTCTCAGCCACTCAATTTGTTGAGTGTTGTTGGACACCTGGGGTGCTTTTAGGTTCTGGCTGTTACAAATTGTGCTGCTATGGACATAGGTACTGAGAAGTCTTGGAACATCTCTCTGTACAAACTTCCATTTCTCTAGAACCAGTCACATGTAAATGACAAAAAGAGGACCAAAGCTGCCCAGAGTGTAAGAATTTTCACAGATGTTTTGCAAAATGTCTGGGTTTATTACTGGGTTGTTAGGGGTGGGGGGAAAGTAACACATTTTTTGCATAGAAAAATTGTGTCAAGACTTTTCCGACAACCCAATAGTTACTGCAGACAGGTAGGACCAAAAGCAAGTGGTATCTTTTACCCCTTTTAGAAGCTCCTGTAGAAGTTAAATGTGGTCACATAGAGGCTGACCATCACAATAAACCCGGGAGAGGGTCCTCTGTTCACTGGGAGAGCTATTTTCACCAAATGACAGGCTATTGAAAAAGACTGTCTGCCAAAAAAAAAAAAAAAAAAAAAACCAGCTATTCCAGTCATGGAAAATACCTTCTCCAGCTTGGAATATTCTCCCACTTCAGGTTTCCCTGGATCCTTAGCCGCCTGTAATTGAAAAGAGACAACAAATCGGGCAATCTCAGAATAGACAAGACTACCTGCTCTACTTTCTAGATCTCTAGGACTAAAATAACAATGATTGTGTCGGCTGCAGACAGATCACCTATACTTTATCATGAATAGATCCCTGGGTCTGAGCCCCAGCACCACATGGGAGCACTAAGGCGCCATGCAAGTTCCTGGCATGGTGGAACAGAGCTGTAGTGTCTCTCTCCCTCTCTCTCTATGTATATATACATATATACATACATATGTATATATATGAAATTTAAAGAAAAAATATCAGCCCAGTAACAGTAATATCACATATTCACCAAGCCCTGGTGCTACAAAATAGATGTCCAGGGTTATTCCTGGGGCTCGGTGCCTGCACAATGAATCCACCGCTCCTGGAGGCCATTTTCCCCCATTTTCTTATTGTTGTTATTGCTTTTGTTGTTGGATAGGACAGAAAGAAATCGAGAGAGGAGAGGAAGAGAGGGGGAGAGAAAGACAGACACCTGCAGGCCTGCTTCACTGTTTGTTTAGAGACCCCCCCACCCCCCGCAGGTGGGGAGCCGGGGGCTTAAGCTGGGATCCTTATGCCAGTCCTAAAGATAGGCTATTATTGATTAAGACCAGGGGGTCTCTAGGGTGTTTCACTGCTTCCCAGATATATACTCTGTCTGGGAGCCAATATACCCGGCACTCCTGCTCAGATCATCCAGGACACTGCCCCCACAAGCCGCTCCCGCCGGTGACTGGGTACCTTCACCAGCTTATGCTGGCATTCTGTCGCTTTCCGTTTGAACTCTTCGGCAGCGAGCCGGGACTCTCTCAGCTCAGATTCGTAGAGATCACTCCGTCTTCTGGCCGAAACGAGGTCCTCTTCTAGCTGATTCATCATCAACCTCATTTCTTCCACCTGAGCCTGGTACTCCTAAGGGGCGGGCGAGTGGAGAAAAGGTGGGCCTTGGGACTAGTGAGAAGGAAGCCGGGCAGTGAAGCCGGAGAAGACACGGGAGAGGGGAGAGAGAGACAGGCAGAACACAGCTCTGGGCAGAGGGTGAGAGGACAAAGAGGAGCGTGTGGGGAGCACAAAGAGGGAGGGAAGAACAGCTAATGGCAAAACTGTTTCCATGTAGGACCTGCATCAACAAGAACAACGCCATTTGCAGCATGTGAACCTATAGATCCTTCGAGCAAGTATAGCTGTAGAATAAGCACGGAACCTTACCATAACACTGGCGCCGTAACACTGAGCACTAGAAGGGACGCCCTTTAAGCACCCAGGCTGTTTAAACTGCTATGTGTGGCTTTCCTCCAAGGGCCACTGTCTATGCAGATGTGTGCTTCAGAAGTCATGTGCTCTTCACACAACTAGATGAGGTACTAGCTTTAAAAACCAGCCTTTCAGACAACACAAGCAGGTAACCGGAAGTCTCAGAGGAAAGAAGCTTGGAAGGTGAAACTCGTCATGTCAGTTTCTCACCACTAATTTTTCTGGGCCCTAAACTGAAGGATGAACTGAGCAACACTCTTGAGGTGCAAGTCACCCTGAAATTCCACAGAGGTGGAGAACAGGAGCTCTTGTCACGGCACTACTGAGCAGCACTCGGAGAGCCCTTCTGCTCCCCCTGAACAGACCCATGACAGAGAGCTAGACAGCCTTTCCCTAAAAGAACAGAACCTTTGAAGTGAATTTTGAGGTCTGCTTGTTTTTTTTGTTTTTATTAACTGGATTTACCATAAGGAATGGGCAATGGTTTTGAAAACATGTAGACCAAGTACAAAAATATTTTTTGTTAGCAAATTCAAAGCTTCCATGCATAAAGAGAACATTATTTTCCACCAATTATTTTTTTTTGGCCTCCAGGATTATTGCTGGGTGTTGGTACCTACACCACAAATCCACTGCTCCTGGAGGCCATTTCCCCCATTTCTGTTGCCCTTGTTACTGTTATTGCTGTCATAGCTGTTGTTGTTGGATAGGACAGAGAGAAACAGATTTAAAAACAAAGGGCTGTGGTACTTCTCAGCAGCTAGGTAGAGTGTGTGCATTACCATGGATGGGGTGTCCTGGTGAACCCCAGTATCAAATCAAATGGGAGGCCTGTGGACCGCACCACAGGAGCTCCAAGGATAATGGAGCAGTGCGCTGGTGTCTCTCTCACAAACACTCTCTTACAATATAGAATACAAATCAGGGGCATCTTTTCTCCTTAGGCACTCTTTACTTGAACTTCTGTCCATGAAAAAGAGATACAGTGTGGGTTTTTTGTTTGTTTTTAATATTTTACTTACATATTATTGGATAGAGACAGAACGAAATTTAAAGGGGAGAGGGAGATAGAGAAAGAGACAAAGACACCTGCATCCCTGCTTCATCTCCTGCAGGTGGGGGACCTTGCACACTATAATGTGTGTACCTAACCAGGTACGCCACCACCTGGGCCCTTTGTGTTTTATTAAGAGCAAGTGCTGCTCTTCCCTCCAACCTCTCTCTCCCCGGGGCTGCAAGAGCACAGAGGACAGGCGGACAAGAAGGCAGCAATATCTGTCAGCAATCAGGCACCCAACCTGTTGCATGCCTCTAAGAATTCTCCTTCATTGGTTGAGCTGCTGTTATTAGGCTGGTTGCTTCAAGGGAATCTTCTAAGCCCAACAGCTAGCCAAACCCTGCTTCAGGAAAAAGTGGAGAGAAGCTAATCAGGTCTGTTCCCCCAGACAGCTGAGAGAGAACTAGCAGTTCTTGGCTGGAAGTGAGCTGTAGGTAAGAGCTGGGTGGTATGAGGGTGGGGGGCCATGGATAGAACAGTGGGGTGGGGAGCCATGAACAGCTCACAGAGCCCCCCTGAGACAAGGCCTCGGAATGGAGCTTCGGAATTTTGAGCAGAAAGTAATAGACAAGCTCCTGTTCTATCAGGAAGCTAGTGACACAGATGCCTTCCATACTCCCCGCCTTCTCTCTTCATGCCTGGGGAGGAAGTGCTGTGGGAAGGGTCAGAGAAATCAGCAATTACTAAAAAATGGCCTGTGAAGCAAGTTCTCATGTGAGACTCCGCAGTGTTTTCAGTGAAGGCAGATCCAAATACTCTACCAGCAGCAGCTAAGTAGATGCAAAATAATAATAATAATAGTAACAATAGTAACAATAATAGTAATGAGTAGCTGTTCTTTAGAGAAGAACAATGGTGAATAAATGCCAGGTGTAGGGGGGATCCGCTTGCTGCAAACCAAAAACTAGGAGTTTGCAAACAGCATTAAATGCTTCTTGGTGGATTGCAAGAACATCTTGTTTCCAATAAACTTACCCAAAGTCATGTTAGTAAGTCCCTCTGATGAGAAATACAATATGAACCCAAGGAGTTTTAGAACTTTTGGCAGTCACTAAACCCAAGACTCCACATGCACGCCAACTGAGAGCTGAACTACGAAAGACGCTTCTTTGAGCTCAAGCACCAACACAGACCTATTCAAAATGTCCTGATGGTTCAGCAATCCACAGGCACCAGCTGCTCCCCCTGGTGGCTAAACACAGCTTTCACTTCCCCAGGACGTCATCAAAAGCGAATTTCCAAACCAAGTCCACTTTTTGCGGTCTGCGCTTGCTGTACATAACTCAAACCAAGTCCACAGAAGGGGAGAAAGAAGCCTACCTCCTGAAACTTTTGGACGGAAAGCTATGTTGATAAAAGGAACATGAGTCAACTGGCAAAGCAGACTTCCCGTGCTTTCATGAAGTGACCCTCAGAACCTCTAAGACGGTTGCTATTACTCAGAACTCTGACATCCAGGTTGCCACCTTTCTTTTCCTATGCACACTTATCTTATAACCCTCTTGCCAAGCAGGAGGATATTAACCACTCATTAAAAAATATTAAGGTGGGGGTCGGGCGGTGGCGCAGCGGGTTAAGCGCACGTGGCACAAAGCGCAAGGACCAGCATAAGGATCCCGGTTTGAGACCCCGGCTCCCCACCCGCAGGGGAGTCGCCTCACAGGCGGTGAGGCAGGTCTGCAGGTGTCTGTCTTTCTCTCCCCTTCTCTGTTTTCCCCTCCTCTCTCCATTTCTCTCTGTCCTATCCAATAACGAATAGCGTCAACAATGGCAATAATAATAACCACAACGAGGCTACAACAACAAGGGCAACAAAAGGGGAAAAAAATGGCCTCCAGGAGCAGTGGATTCATGGTGCAGGCACCGAGCCCAGTAATAACCCTGGAGGGGAAAAATATATATATATATTAAGGGGATTCGGCACCCCCCCAAAAAAAATTTGGCCCATACTCCCAGGGGGGAGAAATGATAGGGGTCAGATGACCAGAGGGCTCTGAACTCCAACTCTATCAGGACCCAGAGAGAGAAGAGGGAAAAGGGAGGGAAATTTGGATGTAGTAATTGGTGTTATGTGTGACTTGGAATGGAAAAGAAGATGGAACCATAGGAAAAAAACGGGGGGGGGAAGGGGCGCAAATATATACAAAAACAGACAGATAGTTGTAGGAAGAATAATTGACCCATATTTGCAACCTTGGGAATGGGGATACAGAACTCTGATGGTGGGAATAGTGTGGAGCTATGCCACTGTTATCCTGTAATTTTTTTCATTCTTCTTTTTACCAGAGCACTGCTCAGTTCTAGCTTATGGTGGTATGGGAGATTGAACCTGGAACTTTGGAGTCTCTGGTGTGAGAGTCTCTTTAAATAACCATTATGTTATCTATACTCATCCTTATCTTATAATTTTGTGAACCAATATTAGAGCACTGATAAAATTTAAAAAATAATTAAAAGTATTAAGGTGATAAAAGAGATGGTGCCAATAACCTGCCGCCTCCCCCCAAAAAAGCAATAGGTTTTTGTGAAAAGAACGATTAGTGGACCCCATTATCTGCAGGAGCCCTCTGCATCTCCATCACCCATAGGGCTGCGTGCGTGCTGCCCAGAGACAAACACGCTCATTTCCCTCACTGCTTCCATGAGTTTCTGAATGTGAATGAGAGTTGCCTGACAGCTGATAATGCAGCTCTCCAACTGCTCATTGCCTTCTCTTCATTAAAGCTTCTATTTACAGTTGCTTCAAAGGACAAAAAAAAAAAAAAAAAATTCCATGCTAAAAATGAAACAATGAAGCAAAATAAGAATGAACCATCTAGAAAGAAAACCCTTTCAGAACAGAAAAAGAAAAAAGAAGAAGAAGGAGAAGAGTAAAAAAAAAAAAGAGTGGGCTTTTTAAAGGTCTCAAGTCTCTTTCTGAACACGGGATGGCATTCTGCATGCAGATTGGCCAGGTTAATTCTGACTCGGCCTTGACTGTTTGAACCTTCCTTCTGGAATATTTCTTTACGTAAGTAACATGACAAGTTGTCCTGGCTTCTTTCAAGAGCCTAAATAAAGTACATCTGAAAAGCTATAAGAAATACAAAATTTGAGTTTAAAGCAGAGATCAGTAAACTTTGTCTATGAAAGACTAGACAGCCAGTCTTTGTCACAGTCCCTGTCACAACTCCTCACCTCTGTCACTGGAGCAGGGCAATGTGGACACGAATGAATAGTGCTGTGTCCCATTACAGACCCTAGCATTTGAATTCTATACACTATTGGCAGGCCATGAAAACTTCTGACGTTCCCCCCTACTGTTGAAAAAACCGCAAAAGCCATTCTTAGTTTGCAGCCATGGCAAACAAATGGTGATGGTGGTGGGCCAGATTAACCCTGCAGGTTGAAGTCTGCCCGTGCTCGCTCTAAAGCTATGCCTTGAACTGAAAAGAATAACCCGTCGGGGCGTAGGTTTCAAAAGGAGGTAGAACCAGCTCTCTGTGGTTTCTGTACATCACGGGAGATCTAGACTCTTCAAGTGACCTACATACCTCTCTCCTCACCCCACCCCGCTCCTTCCCTCTCTCTGCCTCTCAAGCACACCCCTCCCAAAACGAGATGCCCAGTGGCAGCTTACCTGCTCTTTGATTTCCTGGAGCTTCCGGCTCTGCTCCCTGATATCATGGAGGAGCTGCAGTGCTTTGTCATCTTCCTGAGACACCTCCATCCGTGCCTGCTCCAAACTTCGCTTTAAGCTCTGTGGAAAGCAAAAAATTTAATAGGGATGCCCTGTGGATCCTGCTCTGTTTGAAAAGATTCATTAAAGGAGCCATGAGCTGCTTCGCAGACACCAACAACGGTTCTGGGAGATGGACCAAAGTTGACAATTTCCAGTTGGTTGCTGGTTCCAGTGCTCATCCTGCAAAAACTCTGGGTTCAAGAAAACATCATTTCAATCTTGTGACCTTAAGGATCTAACCTGTAACTATCTCCTCTGACCATCTACCTGTTGTAGGAGATACTTACTTATGTGTTTGGGACTTCAAATAATAACACTCCTTAAGCTGTTGTCACCACCACTTGGATGGCCACAGTCTTTTTGCGGAACAGTAGTTATTCGTGGACTCTGATGTATATATCCCTCTCTCAAAGGGGCAATGGCTTAGTTATCTGCCCAGCGGCCATCTAAGATGCCCAACAGGCTGAGTGCACCTCCTAGCTTCTGCTTCATGGACACTTTTCATCCATAAGCTTCCCTCAATGCTTCAGTGACACGGAAATCTATAATCTGAAATACATAGCCGAATAGCATCACCCACCACTGCAAGGCAGCCAAATCTGGAAGGGAAACATAGCAGTTATTCTTAATCAGCCACATTCTCTAGATCTCTTCTCCCTTGTGAAGAAATAGAAAAATAAAGTAAAATAAAATAAATAAACTTGGAAAATGTGTGACTCAACTTCTCAAGACTGTTTCATTGGACAGATTTTAAAAAACACCTGAATGGAAATTACAACAAGACAATGGAAGAGAAGACAGTCTACTCTCATGAAGGGGGGGGGGGAGTCTCATGGTAAATAACTACAGAGGGTCTGGGCTTTTAAGGCTGAATTTTCTTGTCATGAATGCTGTTTGTGTTCAATGAAAAAGAAATGATCTCAGACAGATCAGAAATCTGTTTACTTGCTGGTATTTGGGAGGCTGGTTCGAGAGGCTGATTTGAGTCAGACACAGCATGGACCACATAGGCTGGGATGGGAGATGTTAGAACGTTTTCAGCTAACCCCATGGCCAGGCTCCATGGCCTACCTGGACTTTCTGGAGCCTCGGTTCTCTAGGCTCTCATGCCTGGCCCCAAGCTACCTTGCCAACCACCAACTGCGCTTCTGAACAATTCCTGTCTCTCTCCTTTCTGCTACTGGCTGTGATGTGCCTCATGGAGCCATCATGAAACAGGGTGAGACACACATAACAGGAAGTACCGCCTCCAGGGGCAAAGGCTCACACTGCATTCTGTGATGTAGGTAGCAAGGTCCTGCTCCAGGAGGGATCTCTGAGTCTCAGAGGCCTTCAGCTCCACCTCCTTCTGACTAAGCACAGCCTCCACCTCTGACACTCTCCGATGTAACCGGGTCATTTCCTGCTCCATCTGAAATAAACACATGGACAGGTTAAAAGGGCCCTGGGAGCTGTAGGGAGCAATAAAATCTCACAGCATTCTCCCAAACCAGCTGGTGGTCTGGGCTGGCCTAAGTTGACAAATGGTAGGGTGGAAATACCATTTTTTCTTCGCCCTGGAGTGCACAGTTCTTCGTGTAAGGACAGTCACCAGTGCTAAGTCACTCCTCTCATTCACAGCTTGGTTCACACTTGGTCACTTCTCTAACCCAGTGAGCCATCAAGCCACAGCCATCATCACTTTTCACTTGTTTGCTTTTTTTTTTTTTTTTTTTTTTTTGGCTTAGGGTTGGGTTTGTGTGTTTTTAAACAGGCGTCACTTTAAATTTTATCCCAAATCCATCTTGATCCCCCCCCATCTCCTTGCAAAGAGCTAGAGAACAGATCCAGAACCAGGTAAGGAGCTAGGAATTCGTCTGCACTCTCAGAAGTCCCAGGCCAGGAGTGGCTTGTTTTTTTATTTTATTTTTTTATGAGCTTCCAGAGAGCTGCCCCTGGGCAGGAAGAGTGAGCATTAAGAGACGTTGAGCATAAGCAACACCGTGGCCACAGTGACAGAAGCAGGAGTTTTGTGTGTGTTTTTTAAAGACTAGGAAGAGAGAGCTTCGCATCACTCAGAGCAGATGGGACGCGTTTCGGCCACAGGTGAGGGCCTGTGCCACCTGCCGGAAGAAGCAGACATCTGGCTGGGTCATGCTGAGGAACGGGGGTCTTTTTAAAGCCGGGGCCTCCGCTGAGTAAGATTTAAAGGATTTACAGCAACATCAAGGCCCGGATGCATGTCCCTCTGAGCTGCCGGAGGTGACTTCGGCGGGCTCTGCACGGATCAGGTGGCTCAGCGCCAGCGTCGGCCCCAGGCGGCTCCCTTGGCATAAAATGACGGGAGGATCCTGGAGCAAGGAGGGAGGCCGGCTGCGTAGATAAATACCTTGTGACACTTGTCCTGGGAGTCTTGCAGCTCTTTGCTTTTGATGAGGAGTTTCTTTTCCATGGAGCTAGTCTTGGCAGGGGAGTCCAGACCCGACACAACAGACCTGAGAGAGGAGAAAGCCAAGGTCAGAGTGGCCACTGAGGGTGGGGTTGTGAAGAGCTGCATTTGGAAACTGCTGCAGAGACCTCGGACTTGTCAGAGTTCTGTAGTTAGCCACAGAGTCGGTTCTGGTGGCTACCAATGCCATCCAGGAAGGAGGAAAGAAAGAGGAACTCTGGGAGCTGGAAGACCTCTGGGTATACCCAGCCCCCACCGACCTCAGCAACGATTCAGCCCCTCTGAGCCTCAGTCTCCATATCTGTGCAGTGACATGTTCATGAAGGCTGAGCACACCAGAGAGGATGACCACTAAAGGTAGAGTACTTAGCTAGGGATACAGCTTGCTAGTGCGCATGTGTGCCTGAAGCCCCAGATTCAACCCCAAGAGCACCACATATGTCAGAGATGAGAGGTGCTCCAATCTCTCTCTCTCTCTCTCTCTCTCTCTCTCTCACACACACACACACACACACTCATAAATAAATCTTTACAAAAAAATAAAGACAGGGCATTGTGCCTGCCCAGCTTCTTTTAGTCTCTCAATAGAAATGTGCCTGTACCATCTCAGTTCTAGAAGCTATTCCAGGTACTGCCATAGCAATAAATAAGATAGCTACGGTTCCTGTTCTCCTGGACAGTCACAGAGGACAGAGAGACAGTATCAGGCAGCTATAGAAGTAATGGGTGATGACATCTGGCAAAGAAGAAAATGAAATGATGTGATCAGGGGTGCTGAGGGAGGGCTTCTTTGAGGAGATGGTTTTGTAGAGGCCTGAAGGATAAGAGAGGACTGGTCATTGAAAGTCCTATCAATGGAAGGAAACCAGCTCCAGGGGGGGAGAAAACAGGTGCAAAGGTCCTGAGGCACAGAAAACTCAGCAGGAGTCCAACAAATGCTGTTAGCCACTGTACTGATCAAATTATCATTTATTCCATCCACATGCTAACCAGTTTGGTCCAGCTTCATTTAAAAAAAAAAAATTTTTTTAAAATATTTATTTATTCCTTTTTGTTGCCCTTCTTGTTTTATTGTTGTTGTTACTGATGCCGTTGTTGTTAGATAGGACAGAGAGAAATGGAGAGAGATGGGGAAGACAGAGAGGAGGAGAGAAAGATAGACACCTGCAGACCTGCTTCACCGCCTGTGAAGCGACTCCCCTGCATGTGGGGAGCCAGGGGCTCGAACCGGGATCCTTATGCCGGTCCTTGCTCTTTGCACCACCTGCGCTTAACCTGCTGTGCTACCACCGGACTCCCTCTGACTTCATTTTTTAAAAAATATATATTTATTTATTTTTCCCTTTTGTTGCCATTGTTGCTTTTTATTGTTGTAGCTATTATTGTTGTTGTTGTTTATGTTGTTGTTGTTGGATAGGAGAGAGAGAAATGGAGAGAGGAGGGGAAGACGGAGAGGAGAGAAAGACAGACAGACACCCGCAGACCTGCTTCACCACCTGTGAAGTCACTCCCCTGCAGGTGGAGAGCAGGGGGCTTGAACCGGGATCCTTATACTGGTCCTTCTGCTTTGCGCCACGTGTGCTTAACACGCTGCGCCACCGCCTGACTCCCCTGGCTTCATTTTTTAAGAACATCCAAAGCTTAGTGTGGTGGGCTGAATAATGGCCTCCCCAAGAAGGCCATGCCTGAATCCCTGGGTCCTGCAAAAGGACTTCGTAGAAGTGATTAGGGTATGGATCTTGAGCTGGGGGAACGATCCTAGGTTATTTGGACAGGTCCAGTGTCACCACAAATGTCCTTAAAAGCTGGAAACAAAGGAAGGGAGATGTGGCCACAGAAACAAGGTCAGAGAGAGAAAGAGAGGAAGAGGCCAGGAGCCAAGCAGTCTGGGCAGCCCGGAAGCTGGGAAAGGCAAGCGGAGCGTTTCTCCACTAGGAGCGGCCAGGAGGGCAGCCCTGAGTTCATCCCAGTGAAACCCATCTCAAACTTCAGACCTCTAGACATAGAAGAGCATTCGCACGTGAGCTTTTGTTTTTCAGAGACATCACAACACGGCCGCACCATCCGCGGAGCTCCCCCGGTGCCATCCGGGGAGCTCTCATGTGGTGCTCGGGCTTAAGCCCACAGTCTCACACACTACTGGGCAAGTGCTCAACCTGGTGAACTACCCCCAGCTCCATTCTTTCTTCTCCCCTAAAATATCGCTCTCTCACACAATGCAGAATTTAATACTGGGCCACAGAGGCTGGTGCCATCCATAACCCTCAGTTCATTCCATGGTACTACATTAAAAAAAAAAAGGCTCCCAGTTTAATATAGTCACTTGTTGTTTGATACACCTGTCCCCACTCTTGTTTCTCTGAAAAGCTTGATCACCTGCCTGAATAGATTAGAAAATGCTAAAAGGGTGTGTTTCCTTGGTAATCCTAGCCACGTGTGGACTGAGGAGGAAAACCAAAAAAGAGACATTTCTCGTAAATCAGCATATTAGTACTTTGATTAAGTTTCCTGCACACGGGTGATCTTCTAAGCCATTAAGTTGATGGTCATTTGTAACAGCAGTAAGAGGAGATGCAAACACTTCCTGAGCAATGACTACATGCCTGGTTCTGTCCTAAATTGAGACACCTTCATTCTCCACAGTTCTATAAGGCAGCTATGATGCCTCAACCTCAATTTAATAGGTAAGAACACTAAGGCCCAGAGAGGTTGAGCTATCTTGTCAGCTAATAAATGGTTTCTGTTGGTCTCCAAAAAGAACTGAGGCAGAGAGAAGGACTGACTTGATGTACCTGACAGAATTCTTGGGAAAAGTGTCACAAAAATGATGCGGGGGCCAGACAGGTGACTTAGTAAATGAAACACAAGACTCACCTGTGTGAGGTCCTTGGCTCCAGTCCTGGTATCACCTGTGCCAGAGCTGAGCTTTGTGCTCGCTCCAGTGCTCCCTCATTCGTAATATAAACAGCTCTTTAAAAAATTAATATTGTAGGGCTAGGGAGACAGCATAATGGTTCTGCAAAAAGCCTTTCAAGGCTGATGCACCACAAGTAGCAGGTTCAATCCCCAGCACCACCACAAACCAAAGCTGAGCAGTGCTCTGGTAATAAAAATAAAAGCAAAACAAAATTAATATTGCATACAAGAAAATGGCTCAGCAGGTAGCATGTAGGACTTGCATGTCTGAGGTTCCCAGTTCAGTCTCAGGCACTGCATGTCCAGGGGTGGTACCTTGGGCTCTGCTCTCTCTCTATGAAATTCTCATCAGAGAAAAGTCTTTTTATAACAACAATAATAATGCAGCATGACCCAGAGAGAGAGGACTAGGAGGATATTCTCTCCTAAACAAGGAAGTACTAGGCTGAAAAGAGAGCTCACCGGGTAGGACACCTGTTTTGTTTGTGGCCCAGGTTCAAACCCTGGCACGGGAGGTGTTATGGCATCAGAGGAAGCTGCAGTGCTGTGGTTTCTGTTTATCTGAACAAGTAGTCATGCTGCAGTCATGCATGTGTAGGGTCCTGGCTCAAAAAAAGAATGAGGAGATACTCACCCACCCAGGAATATATAACACACACATACTGCCTCACCCTGAGCACTTGTGAGATCTAAAAGACCATGACAGTCCTCTAGCAAGGCACCCTCTCTCACTGGCTGGCACCCTGGGCACAGACACTGGGTCTGGGCAAGGGCAGGACAAACTATCTCAAGCAGCAGAAGCATGGGCAGAGCCCACAGATGCCCCAGTGGCCCAGCATTGCTGCCTTGGCAATGGAATTGCAGGAGCTGAGTGTTCATGTCTTTCCAGCAAGTGACAAAGCTCCCTGCAGCAGCTCTGAACACCTTTCTCCCTGGACCTCCTCCCAGCCAGGTGACAAGAGGTGGCATAATTCTGCTGCACCCCAAATGACACCCACCTCCACCCATGCCGTCAAGGAGCCAGAAGAGTCCACAGTCCAAAGTCAGGCCACTCTGCTCAAACCCTGGTCCCACTGTTTGCTATTTGTGTAGCCTCTCTGAGCCTCAGTCTCCTCATCTGTGAAAACTGGGGTGACTCCCAATCAACCTCCAAGAGTTCCTGCAACAATGAAGTGGGCCGGCCTGTGTGAAGTCCTCAGCGTGGTGCTTGGCATCGTTCAGGGAGCCACCGAGTGCCAACATTCCTATGATCTCCATCCGTTTCAGCATCGCCACCCCTTCCACCTCGTAAGTAGCACATGAGCCTCGCAGGACTGAGGAAGCGGCTTGAAATAGCAAAACTCAGGGGACTGGATTTGCTCAGTACCATTATTCACATTCAAACAAATGTTGATTAATCATAGAAATGGGCAGCAGCCATTGAGATCCAGAAATAAATCTTTTTTTTTTTTGAAACCTCACTTGTGACTAGAATGTAACCAAGTTGTGTCCCCTCTTACTAACCAGCTTCCTACCTAAATCTGGTCAGTACAGGCAATGCTTTCTTGCTCTTGCTCTCTCTCTTCCATCAGAGATGAAATGGGTTGCTTGTCATGGCTTTTGAGCTGCCTGTACTGTTTTCACCTTCCAGCCTCTGCTCTGGTAGGTGTCTCGGAGAAGAACAGGGCCACACAGGGAAGGAGGGATGGCCCAGACTGGACCCCCCCACACACACACCCCCTGACCCTTCAGTCACCCAGAGACTCATACATCACTTGGGCTCCGGCAAAGGCATGAGTCAGGGATGACAGAGGCGACGGCTCTTTGTGCCCCAGCACAGAACTGGCAGAGCGAGAATGATCACATAGGTGCCACAATGGTGAGTGGGAAGGGCCTTTGAAAACTTCATGTCCCCTGGAGGGCAGCTGCCAGCTGGGTTTCATGGTTAGCTGCACTGTTGCAGGCATAAGGAAGAGCTGTTTCTCGGTCCCTCACTAGTGGGGCCCAGAAAGAAGGGGACGTGTAGCCCCCACTCACTGGCTCTTGGGGAGACTATGCAACAACCCTCCTGGTCCCCTAGGGCCAACTCCTTCATTCTGCTATTTTGATGCCTGACAAATGTTCACAGTTTAGAAATTCTAAGTATGGCAATTAAGAGCTCTTCAGAATAAAGGTGGGACAGAAGTTCTTTTTTTTTTTTCTAAGAATAAATAAAAAAAAAATCACATCTATAAAAAGCTGTGGTATGAGTGGTGAGACTAAATCTGGCTGGTGGCAACAACTGCCGAAATAACAATGGGACTGGAAGGTGAAGAGGAGAAAGGCCATCAGGATTCCCTGGATCTTCCCTGCGTGTCAACCTGGCTGCCGGGTAGGATGACCTGGGAATCTCCTGCAGAGCACCGACAGTGGGAGTGTCCTTTGTGGTAGTAGAATGGTGGCTGCTGCTCATGGTACTTTTCTCCTGAGCTGTAGAGTGACCCTAGTGTAAACCATGGACTCTGATGATGGTGGTGGGTCGGTGTAGATTCGTCCATTTTCCAAAGGTGCGCAACGCTGAGCCGGCAGGAGGCTGGGCATGTGTGAGGGCAGAGGGTGCTTGACGAGACCCTGTGCCTTTCTCTCAGTTTTGCTATAAATCTCAAACTGCCATGAAAAACTAGCTCTTTGGAAAAAATAATCAAGTCCAGGGCCCAACTAGACCGATTAAATCAGAAATAGACAGACAGCAGTAGGGCCTGGGCACTGCAGTGCTTACTATGTCCCCAGGTGACTCCAAGGCACAGACAGGATGCTAATGACAGAAGGCGACTCGGGGCTAAGGGCACAAACACTCATGTCCCCAATATTTGGATCCGAGTGGCATTCCGGCCAACACAGTTTTTTGTCTTTCTTTTTTAATATTTATTTATTCCCTTTTGTTGCCCTTTTTTTTTTACTGTTGTAGTTATTATTATTGTTATTGATGTCATTGTTGTTGGATAGGACAGAGAGAAATGGAGAGAGGAGGGGAAGACAGAGAGGGGGAGAGAAAGACAGACACCTGCAGACCTGCTTCACCGCCTGTGAAGTGAATCCCCTGCAGGTGGGGAGCCGGGGGCTCGAACCGGGATCCTTGTGCCGGTCCTTGCTCTTTGTGCCACGTGCGCTTAACCCGCTGCACTACAGCCCGACTCCTGGCCAACACATTTTTATCCAGTAACTCTGGGTCACTCTTTGAATGAGAATACAATTTATTTTTTATATATTTATTTCTGTTACTTTTTAATTTGATAGGGCAGAAAGAAGTTAAGAGGAAAGGGGGAGATGGAGAAGGAGAGAGAGAGATACCTGCAGCACTATTTCACCACTCATGAAGCTTCCCTCCACAGGTAGGGCCCAGGGACTTGACCCTGGATCTTTGTACATGGCAGCATGTGTGCTCAACTAGCCGCCAAGAAAAGAATTTAGAAGATTATATACTGGGGGACTGTAATTTCAGGTCAATGCACAAGTTTCAACATTGAGTAAAGAAGATTCAACCCAGCAACTTCAGTACTACAATTGTGATACACTAATCCCATGAATTTATGACTTGATTTTTATACATGTACATGTGTATGTGTATGTATATGTGTACATATACAATGAGCGGAGGGTATGTATGTTTGTGTGGCACGTATAGGCATACAAATGTTAATTCTGCTCCTTTTTTACATAGACATTTAACTCTCAATATGTAGTTCTTGAATGGCCAGATCCCCCAAATAGATATTCTCAGATACTATTTTCTTTATCTTAATCTAGGATTTTCACTTGCCATCCTTCTGATTTTCAAAGCAATGGCAACTTATTGCTGACCTTTGTATTGTTCCATATTTGGCCATAACGTAAACCACAGCTGGAGAGGCTGGACCCAAAGCTTGTCCTCTGAGCTACTAGACTGTTACCAAGCACAGTCCTGTCCTGTCCTGTCCTGTGCAAATGGTATCTCTGCTGGCTTAAATCACCCTGAAAGGTACTATCTCACCCAGAGTGATATCAAAGAGCTGATGTTACTACTGCTTTAAGGGAAATCTACAAAGGAAAAAAAAAAAGTTCTGTAACTGGTCAGAATTCTAAAACTAGAGGTGAGAGACCCAGAATTTCAGTAAGGAAAACTATCCAACAATAGATATATAGTTAAGTGGATAGACTTACAAAGGTGAATTGACATGAGTATACAAGCCTTTTATATTTGCATAAATATAAAAGCCCTGTGATCCCGTGAGAAGTTCTTGTAAGCCAGATGTTCTCAACCAGGGGCGATTTCGTCCCTGGGGAGGTATTTGGGGCTATCTGAAGACTGAGGGTGGGAGTGCTACTAACCTCTCATGGGTGGAGGCCAGGAGCCGCTCCAACTGCCGTAATTCACAGAGCAGCCACTCACAAGAACCAGTCAGCCCCAAATTTCCATAGTGGAAAGTTATGGAAGCTGCAATTCTGGCCCTCAAGCACGAAGCGACACGGGAGAGAGAATTCGTGTCACTGCCCGTAGCACGGACAGTGGTGCACATTCAGCAAGCACTTGCTACTGCCCTGCACTGTGCTCGGTGCTCTGTGGCTCACCTCTCTGAATCCTCCCAACAGTCCCACAAGTTGTCACTGAGCTCAGAGGTGTGCCCTCTTCTCCCGTGTCACATCATCATCATGCGTGTGGAGCAGGGGGGTCCAGACTTGGCTGGACTGTCCAACAGTCATTGCTTCAAAGCTCAACTCTGCTACTTCTTGGCTGCAGGGTCTTAGCCCAACCTGTGGAAAGTGCTGCAGAGGCTCAGAAGAGCGAGGTCATGGAGGACGGGGAGCTGGTTCACTCAAGGGAAGGGAACCTCTGCCTACGAGAGACTGTGTGTGAAGACGGAAGGGGAACTCTGAGCCTGAGCCCAGAGCAGCCTGGAGACCCCAGGAGAGCCACACTCTAGGTCAGTTCATCACCACCCCCGTACAAGAACGCTTCTACCTCGTCTCCCAGTGGCTCAGAGGGGCTAATTAAAGAGGAAGCGGGACAGATCTTAGAGGCCCAGGCTGGTTCATGCTCTGGGCTGGCTGAGAAGCAGTACAATAAGACTGCTAATAAAAGAACATGCAGCCTGCCCACACATCGCTTGCCTGCTCCTCCTGGCCACAGCTCGGTTACACAGCCAGTTATCCCCATGGAGAGAAAAGGCACTTGGGAACCCGGGAGCATGCAGTCACCCACCCACCCATACACAGCAGTGCTGTCTCTCCCCACACAGGGGCCACGTTTGGGTCCCCACCACCACCACCACCACCACCACCCCCGGCCCCAGCTTCTATTTTCTAAACAAATTTACTCTGAAATCAACATCTCTTCCTGATATACACATCTGCCTTATAATTATAGAGACCCAGAGAGCATGAATAGAGGTAATGGTGTCTGATACAGTGGGAAGGTCGGGCTTGGTCGGTACTGCTGCCACAGAGTTGAATGCCTTCACAAGACCTAAAAATTGTTTTGCATGTAACCTCAACATTTAAGGGGGGAAAAAAACAGAAACTGCAGTTTTCCTAATGTCTATAAATAATCCTCACAACTCACAGAAGCCCCTTAAGAAAGTCATTTGGAATACTTCCTATGAGAAGAGAATACAATCTGTACTTACATGTAAAAAGTAAGACTCTATGCTAAATACCCCCTACTCACTACTGATAACGACTAAGTGCTTCTGCACCCTGCCACCCGTCTAGGCCTTGAGGAAGGGGACTGGACTGCAAAAGATGCCACCAAATCACAGATATTCTTGGGATAATCCAGAATGGATACTGGAGGCTAAGATGAAGATACTGAAATTAGCTCAGATGAGGGCCCTACCTTAATTGTGGCCAACGGCACTAAAAATACATGGAAATGCAAGATGTAATATGGTGCAAAACAATTTTAAAAACTCATCATCATTCTGTTCCAAAAATATATTGGCTTTTAAGACAGAGCATTCTGAAACTTATGAACTAACTTCATAAACCTACCTAAAAATAAGTGGTGTCCATCATGACTTGTTAGAGGGAATCAATATACTGCTCTCTTAGAGAGTTTCAATCTAGCTAGCTTTGAGGTCCCCTCTACACACACACACACACACACACACACACACCCCTAGCAGTGCTCTCCAATAAGAGCATTTGTTTTGGCATGAGGAATACATAACTCAGGAGTCATTTACAAAAGCCACACCATTAATGAAAGGACGGCCTCCCGTGCGATGTCTAATACAGTCCCCATCTCAGAGCCAGTGCCTTCCTTTGAGGGCTAGTTTGATTGACATTCCTCCATCTCTTGTATAGATAGCTGCAAGACCCCATGTCTATCCCTGCACCCACTCCTGTCACCCTTCTATCTAGCCACTACAGCACACTCAGAGGGACTCTGTGTGAGATGAGAACCAGATCTTCCTTGTAAAAGCTTCCTTTCAATTCTTTGTGGCAACTGAAGCTAAAGTCAAACCCAGGTCCCTGCCTACCTCAGGTCCCCACACATCCCAAAGCTGCAGTGGCCTCTATGTGCTTTCTGTCCGCTGGACACCCACAGCCAGTCCCAGCCTCAGAGACTAAAACCCTATCATTCCTCATCTGGCTTCTGATTTCCTTTGAGCCCTTACCTGAGACTCTCTTACTTAAGAACTTATTTACCTTCTTCCCCCATCGCCAGCCACAGCAGAATGCTACCTTCTCCAGGAAAGGAACTTTGTCTTGTGCCAGTTATGCCACAAGACCAAGAACAATGTATATGAATGAATGAATGAATGAATGAATGAATGAATGAAGCGCGAGATATGGCAGTACTAGGTTAAAGGTCACAGTGGGACGCCAGAGTCCTAAACAAAGAGTGTGCTACAAACAATGCTGGCAAGAAAAAGCTTCTAGAATCTCACAAATATATAAAGAGGTGCCCAGTATTAGTTCTGGGACAGCAATGTCACACTGACACACATGTTCGCATACCCTGAGGAGACCCAAGCCCTCTGAGAAAGGGGATGGTGATGTGGAGGCTGGGCACAGCACACTTCCTGTTTTCCAGCACTGAGTTTCAGACCCACTGCAGGGCCGCTGGGTGGAAACCCTGAGCATGTTTTGTGGAAGGCAAGGCTTGACACATCACAGACTCCATTCAGAGTGAAAAATCAAATGGAGATATTAGGACATCTGTCAGGCACTCCATGCAGCGCCTGCTCCTCTCAATGAGCAGAATCCAGCAAGGTGTCTTTATAAAGCGGAAGCAGGGGAGAGAGTTGAAAGCACTCCCTGGCCCATCATTACCCCTAAATAGCAATAAAAAACAGAACACCATTTATATCACTCTGATCTGGACACTAAATGTACATGCTCTACATGTCGCCAGGACAAATCTAACAGAAGGTCACTGCTGTAACTCTCACTTATACATCAGGAATGGCAGCTGAGAAGAGATAGATGCTTGGTCCAGGTGGTGGCACACCTGGTTGAGCATACATACCACAATGCACAAGGGCCCCGGTTTAAGCCCCTACTCCCCACCTGCAGAAAGGACACTTCACGAGTGGTGAAGAGGTGCTGCAGTTGTTTCTCTCCCACTCTGTCTCTCCCTTCCCTCTCAATTTCTGTCTCTAGCATGTGTGTGTGTGTGTGTGTGTGTGTGTGTGTGCGTGTGTGTGTGTGTGTGTGGTGTTGCCTCATTCACACAGAGTGGGCTGGGTTCTACACTTGGACCTAGGTGTCTGATTGATCCCCAAAGCTGAACCTATAAAAAGTGTGCTATAGTTCATTCCAAACTGTCAAGACCACTTATATCCATTCTGAAGTTAAGAGATAGAAAGGCTGGCTCTCCTCTTACGTGTGCAAAGTGTGTGAGCTTGAGAAGTAACTCAAGCTGTTCAAATTTCTTATCAGTAAAACGGGTTGTGGCTGGGATTGAATTTGAGAATGCTTGTCAGGCACTGAGACAGCACAGAGTGAAGGCTCTGGAAAAGCAGCTCTTTCCTCTATTATTAGCTGAGTTCTGCAAAATCTAGGAAAGCCATGACTGCAAGAAGCAGGGCAATGCAATGGTCCTACAGGCACCTCCGGGTTTAAGTCTTAGGCCTGTTACAACCTGCTGGAAAAGAATTTGAGTCAGCTGAGCCTCGGCACTCTCACCGATAACGGGGCTCTGGCCAGTGGCTGAGACTGTGAGTACACAGTGAGGTAACACAAAGTGTTCGTGAGAGTTCTGGTCACACAGGAAGTGCTCCCCAGCTGACAGCTCCCAGAGGCAGAGAGATAAGCACAGAGGGAACTGACACAGTCTCTGGCCTTTTCAGTCTCATTCAATTTGACAGGTGTTCTCTGAAGACCTGCCAAGGGCAAGGAGCTGTCTCTGGCAGAAGGTGGCAGACTTGGTCCCTCCGAGCCTCAATGAGCAGTTAGAGATGGGCGGACCTGAGTGGCTTGGTCAGACACAGGAGACATGGAGGAGATCATGCCAGGGTGGGCTCCTGGCATGCCAGGCCTGAATACCAAGTTCAGGGCCAACCATTAATTCTGTGCACGATGTGATGCCACTGAAGGTCTGGGCTGGAGGATGACATCATTTGACCTGTGCTTTGGAAGAATTCCACCCACTGTGGAGAATGGATTAGAGCCAGGAAACAGGAGGCAGAAGATGAAGTTAGGAGGCCACTGCAGTTGTCCAGGTAAAAGTCAATGGGGTGGAGGTGCTGGACAAAAAGATGAGCGTGGGTTCGAATGTTATCCCAGAAGCAGAATTTAAAAGAACTTGGCAACCGAAGAGATGGTGCAGAAGAAAGGAAAGAAGAGAGTTGAAGAGGTCTTGGTTTTCTTGCAAAAAGGGTAGAGCAAGTAGCAGTTTCTTAAGTGAAACCCATACTAGCAATTAGTCGCTTACTGAGTGAGTGGGTGAGTTTGTCCATGTTGGGAGGGAACTGAGGAACAGGGTGGTGAGACAATGGCAGGACATCCTGCCAACGATGGGCATGAGGCAGGCTGATGGGAAGGCCACGGAAAAGTGAGAGCCAAAGTCAAGGAGTTCGGTGAGAACACCAAAAAGAGAGCAGAGAATGGAGGGAGGAACTTTCAGGTCTGGTGCCTATGTTCTAAGGGCCTGATGATGATGATGATGATGATGATGATGACAACCATGAAGGAGAGATAGAGGGAACCACACTTCCATCAGGAGAAAGAGAGGGAAAGAGTAAGTCTTCAGACGTGGCAGATGGTGGTATGGACGGAAATCAATGGATTTGGTGGTTAGGCACAACCAGGGGTCCTGAGATGGTCATCTCTGCAGACACTGACAAAGGGGCACAGAGAGCAGATAAGTTAGGAAGTTGGAGACAGAGAGGTAGGCGAGAGAGGTGAGGGGACAAGAGACGAGAGAAGTTGAGAGAACTGGGAGAAATCCAATTAGGCAAAGGAAGGCTTGCCAAACTGGCGCACGGTTTGGGAACATATAGCCCCATTTAGTCAATTACTGTCTTCTTCTTAAGGGATCCGAGGCAACCATGCAAATTAGCATGTGTAGGCCAGTAAGAGACGGCACTCGACAGAGCTGCTGGAGCCTAGTCTTCGGGGTTGGACTCCGATCGTCTGGATTCGATTTCTTAAAGGTATCTTTCAGACAGATGAGAAGGCAGGAGAATGGTCCTGCCAGGCCTGTGAGGCAAGCACGCACAGGCTAAATAGAGAGTAGAATAAGGCGAGTGGAACAAGATGTGCTTGCCCAAGAGAAAGAAGAAACGGAATGAGCAAGAGGGGAGAACTCAACACGCAGAGAGGCACATCAGACCTCTCAGTGGAACAAAGGTGGCATGGGGACAACTGGGCACTCTGGGCAGTTACTATGGGCAGAAGCTGGTTAGGGCTTTTTAACTCATTTAGGAAACGCAGAGGCTTTGTACCCTCATGTGCTAGGGCAAATTCTGCAATTGTTGCCAACTGTGTCTTAGAAAAATCAAAGCACAGATGAGGCTCGTTGCAAGAAGGAACTGGAGATAGCAAGCCGTGGGCTGAAGGTGGAAGGAAAGCATTCTTTTAGGAGTGATCTCTACCTTCTTCCTGAGTCTTTCAACAGAAAGGAAGAAAACTGGACTGGCTGGTGAGTCCAGACTGTCATTGGAACAAGCCCTCCCAGGATGCATGGCAAGTCAGCTAGAGGGACACCCCCCCACAAAAAAAACCTAGGTTTGAACAGATCCAGATCTTAAGAGTCATCAACATACCTAGAAGTGCAGCCACAAAACTGATTTGCATCAATGATCACCAAATGCTTACTGAGCAACCTGGCTGTGAGGGGCTTGAAGGTAAGATGGGGAGCAAGGCCATCTCGGTTCCCTGTCCTCACCAAGCTTGCACGTTAGCAAAAAAGAATGTTCAGGGAGAGAAGAGAATGTACTCTGCGTAACACACACACACACACACACACACACACACACACACACACACACACACACACACACACACGAGCAGCTGGGGAGGTGGCTGAGTGGGAGAACCCAGGACTTGCATGAGTGAGATCCCTGGTTTGATTCCCAGCACCACATCTGCAAGAGGGATGCACTGGTTCTCCCTCTCACTCGCTCATTCAAATAAAATGTCAGCACTTGGCCGGCTGGGTGAGCTCTCATCCATCCTGACCCTCCCCCACAGCTCAGCACTTCCTACAAGGAGCCTCCATTTCTGACGCACATGTGAAATCTATACAAGTTTCCTAATTTCTCCCACCTGAGGCCTTTATACTCCGTAGCAGAGCACAGGGCTGAAGACTACTTCCTCCCGAGCCACTCTGCCTGGCGTTCAAGTTCTGGCTAGCTACCTGAACGACAATGACCTTGGATGAGTTGTTAAATCTCTCCATGCCTGGGTTCCCTCAGAAGTAAGACGGGAATGTCAGTGGTGCCTTCATTATGGGCTGCTGGGCAAACTGAATGAGTTCATTTGTGTGCAGTGCTGGGAAGCAAGCTTGGCACAGACTTGGTGCCCTGCAAGGAGGAGTTGCTGTCACCACTCTGCCTGCCTGACACACTCTCTGCATCTCCCTCCACTCACCCAAACCCTCTGTCTCTTGAGAAGCAGAGTCAAGCATTTCACCTTCTGTTTCTATGCTTCTAGCTCAGTTCCAACACACGTATCTACTGAGTGCCTACAGGAGGAGTACGACACAGCCATGACCCGGAGATGCCATGCAACTCAGGGTGATGGGTGGACATTCCAGGCAAGACCCTCCTCATGACTGGGTAAGGGCTGTGAGCTGACATTACTAAGTGTCCGCCATGTTGGATTTTGCCTTTTCTGTTACTACTCTCCAAATGCAGTGAGCTTTGCGTTTTGTCCTGTGAGTTCCACAACCAAGGTGTTTCCTTTGTGCTCCCTGAGTTACTGCATACATGGATGTTTTGACCTGTTTCACTTGCTGAGAAGGAACATGTTCTGGAATTAGTGCCTTCTTTCTTTTTTAAATACATATTTTTTAAATATTTATTTATTTATTCCCTTTTGTTGCCCTTGTTGTTTTATTGTTGTAGTTATTACTGTTGTTATTGGTGTCATCGTTGTCGGATAGGACAGAGAGAAATGGAGAGAGGAGGGGAAGACAGAGAGGGAGAGGCCTGCTTCACCACCTGTGAAGTAGTTCCCCTCCAGGAGGGGAGCCGGGGGCTCAAACCAGGATCCTTACGCCAGTCCTTGCGTCTTGCATCACGTGCACTTAATCCGCTGCACTACCGCCCGACTCCCGAACTGTTGCCTTCTAACCCTGCCCTCCAGGTCATTTCACTCCATCCACCAGCTTTTGCCTAGAGCTATCTGGCAACTGCACAGTATGCTTTGGTTAGTCATTCTAGGGCAGAAAATACCCAGGGCCTGCAAAGCTGAGTTTCTGTTCAGGATTACTTAGTTATTGCTAAGTAAATACTTTCTATATGCTCCTGGGATAGAAGGGCGCTACACATAGAGAAAGCAGTGCATTAATAGTCACAAAGACAACAGTGAGCCTCTGAGACTCCCTTATGGCAGGCACTAGACCAAGTGCTGTATCTATTGAGCACAATCCCTGTGGCAGCCCTGAGAGGTGGGTTTCATCCTCACCCCGTTAAAGATGAGAGCGTCCTGTATGGCAAGGGAGAGGCGCCAAAGCCTGTTCTCTGAGAATCTGGAGAGGCAATGGTGGTAGCAATTTGTCACTTTGCCACAACGTTTGGATGGCTGGCTCCCAAAAGAAATTTCCAGATTCTCCCAAAAGGAAAGAAAAGACCTGAGTCAAAAGGAATAGGGAGTCCCTTTCCTAAACACAGCCTACCCAGTCTCTGTCATCCAAGGTCCCAGGCTCACTGAGCTCTCTGAAGATTTCCAAGTTCTCCGAAAGCATACAGCCAATGTGTACAAAACAAAAGGCAAAACAACTGTCTTTTCTCCTGCTGGAGTTTATACTGAGGGTTGAAGAAATGCCTGCTCTGTTTTGGCAAGGACTAAAATGAAGCAGTGCCTTGGATCTAGGGGGAAGGGGAAGGGGAAGGGTCTTAAGGAAATGGATCACATGCTGACAGGGAGGGTGAAGAGAGCCGGGCTCCTCTGTGTCTTTACACCTTTCACAGGATGGTTTCTGCTACTACTCTACTATTGTAATACCCAGCCGAGGCTCAGACGAACACCCCAACATGCAGAACCTGGAAAATTGGCTTGGGTTACCAGTGATTAAAAAAGAAAGAGAGGGGAAACAATTACAGAAGCCAGACCTTCCACCTTCTGCATCCCACAATGACCTTGGGTCCCTACTCCCAGAGGGATAAAGAATAGGAAAGCTATCAGGGGAGGGGATGGGATACGGAGAGCTGGTGGTGGGAATTGTGTGGAGTTGTATCCCTCTTATCCTATGGTTTTGTTAATGTCTCCTTTTTATAAATAAAAAAAGAAAGAGAGGCACCAGGCAGACACTCGCACTCCAGCACAGACCTGTCATAATCTCACCCCAAAGACAACTAAGACGGGTGCTGCAGAATCACCTCTGTTCTCTCCAACTCAGGCTGCAAGGAACTCCCACTGCAGCAGATCAGATGCGGAGCGCGGGGATCAAGCTTCTCGTGAAGCCTGGAATAACAGTGCACTCACTGGCTGACTTAAAAATAGTCTGGGATCCCTGAAACAGATCCTAAAAGGTAACAAGTGATTGCAACCAGTAAAAAAGTCATTCCTGCTGCCAGAGTCTCCATGCAAACGCCTTGTTCACTCAGCTCAGCCTCTGTGCATTGCATTCAATTCACTGGTGATAGACTCGGGGTCAGCCTGCCAAGAGTTGCATGGCAGCACTTGCAGTGTCCATGGTGTGTGTGAAAGAATGAGCCACGGCCTAGGTGACCGCTGTGTGTAAACAAAAACCTGTGATGCTGAAAAACTCAGGAAGAAGCTTAGGCCCTGCGGTGGTAGAGGTTCCCCCATAAAGAACCACCTCTACCTCCCAGTGAATTTTCTATCTGGCAATGAAGCAGCAGGAACTTCTAAGTAATTTTCTAAGGCATCTCTTTTAGTTAATTTAATAATCACCATCCAGAATGTCCACGGTCACCAATAACCCAACAGGTGGGGTCAATGTTTGACTCAAAGCTGAAGGTCTCACTGTCAGAGAGCTAGCAGGGGCAGAAGGACCAAGTCCAACAGCAAGTTCATATCAAAGGTTAGAGCAAAAGAAAATCTTTCTGGCCCCATCCCCAAACTGGGATACGGGAAAAGGCATGAAAATGCTCCATCCCCCAGAGACAGGAACACTCCAATTTCACCTTCCAGAGAAGAAATACATTCTTGTTTTCAAGGACCTTTCTCTTTTTTTCTTTCATGAGAACCTTATTAAGCATTCTGCTGGAGCACAAAAAAGCAGCCCATATTTTGTGCCCTAGAGATACATTCTCAACTACCAGAGAGGAAGTAGCTTATCTTCAAATACAGTGAGTGAGCAGAAAAGCACAATCTGGGGGAGAAGCATTGGGAGCAAATTAGATGAACTAATATTTGTCAAGTATCTGGGCCTTGACACTGAAATGCCCATTGGAGAGCTCGCTTCAGTGAGCTTTCTCTGGGAGGCAAAAAATAAATGAATAAATAAATAGATAGATAGATAGATAGATAGATAGATAGATAGATGCAATTAGAGTCTTCCTGAAAAATAACCAATTAATCACACACTGCTTCGGATTAATTGCAATGCTTGAGCCACCCACATCATTCTGTCTTCTGCCCCTGAAACTGAATCAATCCCCTTGCGTCTTCCTTGCATTTTCAGATGACTGATTAGCACCCTAACAAGCTTTCCTCTCACCCAGCCAGACCACTGCTGACCAGAACTAGGACTCTCCATGCATCTCCTTCCGATCTGATCCATGACCTTCTGGGTGCTGTGTGTGTCAAGGTTAAACTGCCCACTAACTATGCAGTCTTCATTGCCAGGCCTCCACTTCTGCCATACTCTTCAATGGCAGTGTAGAGCTCCCGGCCCTGCTGGGCCCTTTCAAAGCCATTCAAAGGTGTATTCAACAGCTAGAGAGCTTCCTGTCTCTCTTCCCGTCTTCCAGATTATTTGGGATTGCAGAACAAACCCACCAGAAAGGCACAGTCAACATTACCAAAACCTAACTAGAATTTTCAATCCAGGGGGAAGGGAGGGAGAGTGGGAGGAAGCATCATCACCTCAGCATCTTTCACCGTAAAATAAACAAACAAACAAACAAACAAACTCTCTCAGGTTCAATCACAACCCACAGCCCTATTTCAGATTAAGTGCCCAATCCCCCCCACAACAGTCGGAAATATTTTCAGGAACATTACTGTCAAAATAACACCCGTGGGAACACACCATCCAAGAACCAACGCGACATCCCTTCAAATCGATAGCTCAGCTACGAGCACAACAAACTGAAAATGAATGCTGCCAACAAGAAAATCAAATTCTGCTCAGCTCCTAAGCGGCCAGCAACTAATTACCCAACGTTACCCCACAAGCGTCCCAATGAGGGAGCCAGGGCACTGGGGGAAGATCCCAGCCAGTAGGAGCCCTGTTTGGGGAACTCGCACCTCTATAGTGCAGAATGGCATTGGCCCCTGAGAATGAAGCCAGACCCTGAGAGAAAATTCCAGGAGGCTGGAACCCAGGAACCTCTGGTCCCAAGTATTATGCTAACGCCTTTGGCATCTGCTTGTTTCAGGGATGGAAAAGGCATAGCAGTGGACCGTGGTGGGGCTGGTAGCTGCCTTTTCTAGACTCCTGGTGTGCTTGGTTCTCTCCCTCCCCACACCCCCACCCACCGAGCTCAGTTTCTGTGAATCAGTGACACACTCCCTCCCCGTGGATCTGGGGAGCGGGGCTTTCTCTGGCCGCTAGCGAGGCTGAGCTGCCAGAGCCCTGATCTTGCAGCAGACTTTGAGCGCAGCCGAGCCGAGCACCCTCTCTCTGCCGAGCCCTGGTACGACCACTTGCAGCTCAGCTGAGCCATCAGGAGCCCTTCGGATCAGAAGAGATGGATTTTTAGGACTCTGACAACCAAGCTAGCAACCTCCACCCACCCACCTGAGAGACAGAAAGAAGGAGAGATGGCCTGTCGGTCCATCTTAACCCTGCAGAGTTCTCCTTCCGCCAAGAATCTGCGCTGCTAGAAATCTCCCGCTACCTCCTCCCCTCTCTCCCAAGATTGGAAAACTAACCCAAAGTATCCGTGGATGGGAAGAGGCCCCTTAGACACAGTGAGAGGAGGTAATAGCAGTCTGTCCCCACCGGAGCCCAAGCAGGTAAATTGCTTTCCAAACGCAGGCTGACTAGCAGCTTCCCTCCACCACACTGCCCCCACCCCCTACCACCCCCCCTCCCACCAGCACCTTTGGGCTCTGGATGACCTGGCTTGCTGCAGGTCCCTTAGAAAGTCAGATGTGTCACTTACTCAGATCTACCAAGAATCCCCAGTGCCTTGCTGTATGAAAAGCCCACAAACGGCAGTTCTTCGCCCGAGAAACCCGAGGGGCTCAGCTGGCATGCAGAGGAGGAAACCCACAAATTCTTCTCTGGTTCATCAAAATTGGAGGTGTCATCGTCAGACTTGAGGGTGGGAACGAAGGGAGGAGGAGCTGGTTCGAGGAGAAAAAAAAAAAAGAAGAAGGGGGAATTCAGAGGGCTCCAACACTGTTGCGGAGAAAAGCGTCTTACTCCTCCGGCGTTTCCCGGCGGCACTGCAGCGCCTGCCTTCAATCTCGCTCACACAGGCAGCCCCAGCCACCGCTGCTCTTCCAGCAACAAGAGCTTAACCCCTTCCCCGCCAACATGGCCACCAACCCACAGCCAGGCTGCGTTCCCTGCTGGGGAAGACTGCAGGAGAAACTCAAACAGGTCACTGAGGGGAAGGCCAGCACTTTGGGGAACTCGGCTAGAGTGAGCCGCTGGCTCCTTCCGGATGCTTCCAGATTGCTTCAACAGGGCAGCAGCTGGCTGGGGCCAGGCTGCCAGGTGACCTGAACCTCGCTCTTCCCTGGCCCAGACACAATCTGAATGATCAACATTTTGCAGAGATGATGGGAATAGGTGGAAACTTCTGAAAACCTTTCGTGGATTGACAGCAAGGAGGGGAGGATAAGGGCAGGGGTTTGGGGAGGTGTGAGGATGGCACTGCAGTCTAGCTCATTCATAGCCCTGTGAGTATCCTCCCAGAGCTTATTAACCACTTTTTTTTTTAGTTCATTATCCCTCCTCCCCAGCTCACATGCCCCCCAAATCCACTGCAGTTTAATCAGCATAATGAAATACCAGCCAGATAAAAGTTCTAGCTGGTGATTTACAGCACCCCTGCGCAACACGGGAGGGAAGGCTCCCCCCTCAGGCTGCAGCGTCCTACCTCCTTAAGGCATGGCTCCCGGCTAGGGGCATCTTACATCTTCTCCACTTCCTGCAGACCTACTAAGCTCTCTCAGCTGGAGGGAAGTGGATGCTGGCCCATCCATCAGTGGGAGGCTGCCCATTTCGGTGGGCTCCGGGGGATGCAGCTGGCCAGACGTGTTACCATGGTTGCAGGCTCTGGCATGGGGGGCAGGCGGGTGGGGTGAGCTGGCGAGCGGAGCCGGGCATCACAGCCCCCGCAGTGCAGGCTTCAAGTGCGTGCGTGCTCTGGCTGGAACCCCACCTGGCTGCCTGCGAGGCAGGGGCCACTGCCCATCCAGTGACAGAGCAGCATGAGTCACTGCTGGGAGCTCGCCACAGCGCCCCCTAGGACAGCTGTCACAGCAGCTCTGGGTCCAGGGTTTTTTGTTTTTTTTAACTCTTCACTCTCTGGACAAAGTCATGAGCCAGATCTGAGCAGCAGTCTGATTTCTGCTCATAGGCTCCAAAGAATCTGCTGCTATCAAAGCTCCCCCAGTGACAACAGCATCCAAAGGAAGGAGAGTGGTGAAGGTATGTGGCAGGGAGAGGAGGCCAGAATGCTTCCTGGCACAGGCAAAGGAGCAACCAGGGCTTCAGGTGCTCTGGGCTGGCAAGTGGGGTATGTACAATATGCACTACCTGGAAACTACCTAAAATGCCTACAAGCTCCCCAAAGACCTCCATTCTGCCCTGGCAACACAAGAACAAACTGGCTCAGTAGTTTCAAATTTAACTGATGGAAAGGAAATTTTACATTAGATGCTTCAGCCCATATCCCATGTGCATTTCCATCAGTGCAGGCTCAGAGTGATCTGATTACTATCTCACAACCCGTTTTACTTTGAGAAAAAATAAATAAATAAAAGAGTAATGGAAATTCTATTTCAAAAATTGGAAAGAGATTTTTCCATCCCAAAGTAAAGAAAGACAAAAACTGAGAAAAATGTATGCAGAGACTGATAGATGATACTGTGTATTCACAGAAAGAAGCATCATAGTCAATGACACAGACTTTGGGATCTGACTGAATGTGTTCAACTCTTAGCTCCACCGTGTATTTACTTTAGTTCTGTGACCTTGGGAAACTCACTTCATCTCTCTGAGTCTGCATCAACAGAAGACTTCTTCAGCAGACTGCTGGGAAGTTTAAATGAACAAAGCCTCCATGAAGTGCAGAGAAGAGTTCTCGGTATATAGGAATTCTCCATACAGATCACTAACTATTGAGTCAGGGAGACATCATCGTGGTTTATACCTGCAGAGGTCCCAGGTTCAATCCCCAGCACCACAATAAACCAGAGCTGAGCAGTGTTCTGGGGATGGAGTGAGGAGAGAATACCTGCAGTTATGATTACTGCTCCCAGGACACCCCTGATTGGGGCAGAGCCTGCAGCTACTGGTGGCATGTCAGACACAGCAGGTTCCGTGCTGAAAAGTCCTGCCTTCAGCACCAGGCTCATGTGGATGTTTGTGTTAATCATATCAGATGCTTTAGCTCCTAGCAGAAGTTTAATTCCCTTTTCACTATATACTAATTTATCTTTAGGAGACAAAAATAGAATTCCATTTCTGAATGAGGAGTATGATTAATATAGGGGCAGGAGCCACGCTCCGTGAAATAATTATGATTTAGAAATTCAGTACTATAAAAGAAGATTCCTCGTTAAAACTCTGTCATGCTTCAAGCCAGCCCATGTAATCAAGATTCTTCAGGGGGACCAATCTTCAATAAAAGGACAAAGTCAACATAAAATCACTAGCAGATGACAGGCAAGATATTCACAGGACAGTAAAATCTGGGGCTTAGAATTTCGAGGCAGGGAACCAGGTGAGTACAGCAGGGACCTGAAGGGAAGGGCTTCTGAGGGCCACGTGTAGAAAAGAGCCACTGACTCAAGCCAAACAGAAGTGGGGGGCTGCAAAGTCTCTACTGCCAAAGTGACAGGAGGGCCTTGCCCAGGGACCTTTAGGGGAAACAAACAGGGTAGCTTTTCAAATTAGAACTCCAGGTGAGGTGTTTGTATTTACAGCCATGTGAGAACTACCAGCCTAAAAATTAGTATCAATACCAGCCCAGGGCCCAGGAGATAACTCACTATTCTTGAGGCCCTAGATTCAGTCCCTGATACCACATGGGAGACCATGGATGGCACTCAAAAGAACTCCAAGGATGTTAGAGTAGTGCTTAAGTATTCTTCTCCTTTCTTTCTACACCCCCCCCCCCCCCAGCTCCCAGTGAAGTAAAGAAAATACTAGAACAGGGAGGTTGCTCGGCAATACCAAACAAGCATGAGGTCCTCAAGTTCATTCCCTGGCGCTGCACAAAAGGAAAAAAACACCAAGATCACTGAGTCCTTACGGTACTGGCCGATATGAAGGAAACCTTAAGAGGTGTACGTGACTAACCCAAAGCACTCACTGACAAGCACACACACACACACTGTCTCAGAGATACACAATCCCTACTAGGAGTGAGTTCACACTAAATAATAATAAGAAGAAGAAGAAAGCCAACAGCTACATATAATGAGGAAAAATAGTCAACTCAAACTGCTGCGAAGGAACATCAGCAGGGACAGGAACTAGGAAATCTACCCCCTAAAAATTGTAGCTAAAAGAACAGTCTAAATTGGACCACAAACTAAAATTTAATTTGGTTCAAGGTAAATGAGTGGAAAGCCTACAAAAGATCAAAATATTCCTGAGAAGAAAAAGGAGCGAGTACATTTCAAAGGAATCAAATAGAACCTGTAAAAAAAGGGGGGGGGGGAGGCACCGTTAGTGGATCTATAGCTAAAAAAGAAAGCTGCTGGATGTGGTCAAAGGGCAGACTGGACCCAGGGGAAGAGATCAGATCTGAGGAAAATCACATGGAGCCACACTTCTAGGTGTGGCCACAGACTGTCAACACCCACCCCACCCACCCATCCGGGAAGAGGTCAGAAAGACAGGCGCTCCCTGTCCCTTACCCACTGCTTCTGGACCTGCATTCAAACAGGTTCCTGGGGTGGTTCATGAGCACACAACAGCTGGAGGAGCGCTCAGACAGAAAGACCTACACAGAGACAGTCAGGAGACACAGAAAGGGGACGGGAGATCCACACCCAACAGGAACGTGAGGGGGGTGGCACCAGCTCAAAACAGGGACACTGGAAGGCAACTCACTCACTAGAGCACACACTTTAGCAGGCCTGAGCAACACAGTTTGACACCTTTACCACTACCTGGGAGCACCATGCACAAGGGAAGCTTCACAAGCAGGAGAGACCAAGAAAGCAGTGCTGTGGTGTCTCTCTGTCCCTCTCACTTTCTCTATCTCTTAGCTTCCATGGGGGGGAGAGTTCGTGTGTGTGTGTGTGTGTGTGTGTGTGTGTGTGTGTGTGTGTGTGTGTGCGCGCGCACACGCACCGCGCACGCGCTGGAAATGCCACACCTTAAAGGAGTCTGTAAAACTTGGCTGAGTCTAAAGACCACCAAGAATGCAAACACATCTGTCTTGGTTGGGAGGACAGGAATAGCTCTTGTTTTTGTTGTTTTTTGTTATGCGGTACTACAAATATACCCAAGGCCTCACACATGTATGATAGCACTAAGAGAGCACTCTAGACCAATTTTTACTCTATATCCTTAGAGAGAAAGAGACACACAGAGAGGGTGAGAGACGCCAAGAGACTGAAAAAGGACAAAGGCTCACCACAGCACTTTGTTGCTCTACCATCCTTGGAGGTCTCTTTGGTGCTGTCCACGGTGCTCCCATGTGGGGCTGGGGATCAAACTCAGGGCCTGACACACAGCATGGAGGGAGCGCTACTCACTGAGTCGTCACCAGGCCCACCATTCTCTTTCTTATACCGTGTGGAACATTTCTCTTTACTGACCCTCATGAAAGGAGGTATGTATCGGAGTTTTGTTTTGCATTCTGCTTTTAAAAAAGAAAAGATATTTGTAGGTCACTGCGACCACTGCATTTAAGTCCATATTGCTGGAGGTAGAAGCACAGCACAGTGCCCAGCACATGACAAGTGCACAGCGGACACCTGCGCTCAGACCAACCGAAAACCTGAAAAGCAGGAGCCCAGCCCAACACCAGGCATGGCAGTGAAGAGGCTATAAAAGTCAAGATTGTTCTGTCTGAAAGATATGTTAATGAGTGCCCGTATTAATAATTTCTGACACAGCATCATGAGATCATCATCTCACCCCCACGGGCCCAGCACATCCGATAATGACAAATAAGGCATATATTCAGATCTGCTGTGCATTAGTAAAAGACACTAGGAGATACAGAAAGGACAAATAAAGCTTCCTCTGGAACTTTTTAGGCACGGCTGTCTGATCTGGAGGTCATGTCAGGATATATTCTCCTCCTAAGTGACACACGGGCTAGACAAGTAACAACTTTTTTTTTTTTTCCGAGTTATAAGATAGATGGCAGAGAAGGCTTCCCAAAACAAAAAGCCAACTTAAGAGCTGTACTTAATTTCTCTCCTATAAATTCCTGTTTTAAGTCCTAGCACTCATTAGAAGCATGGGGAGTTCAGGGAATGCACTGCATTAAAAAAAACACTAAGAACAAAGCGAAGGAAGAACCAAGTGTTTCTGTTGCCCGTGTCCTCTTGACCCTCCTTCCTTCTTACATGCTACAATGAGCTTCCTGAGCTTCATTCCTACTTTTCATTTTTTTCAGCACAACAAGCAGAAATTAACACTGAAAAAATAGGATTTCCTCATTATTGGGTTCGCAGCCTCCTCTCCCCCACTGCAACACAAGTACCGTGAGGAGGTGACTTTGTTACATTCACCATCATGACTGAACACCTAGAATGGTATCTGGTTGTGTTCACTTAATGTTTAACGTCTATCTCAGTTAAAGGAAGGCATGGCGCAAAGCGCAAGGACCAGCGTAAGGATCCTGGTTCGAGCCCCCGGCTCCCCACCTGTAGGAGGTCGCTTCGCAAGCGGTGAAGCAGGTCTGCAGGTATCTGTCTTTCTCTCCCCCTCTGTCTTCCCCTCCTCTCTCCATTTCTCTCTGTCCTATCCAACAACAACAACAGCTATGACAACAATAACAACTACAACAAGCACAACAATAAGAGCAACAAAATGGGAAACACAGCCTTCAGGAGTAGTGGATTCATAGTGCAGGCACCGAGCCCCAGCAATCTCTGGAGGCAAAAAAATAAATAAATAAAATAAAAATCTAAAAAAAAAAAAAAAAAAAAAAGGAAGGCGTGGGTGCTAAGAACCATGGATGTGGAATGACTCTTTAGACCTAATGGACTAATTCGTGCAGCAGGTCACTTTCGGGAACCGGAGCACCCAATTTTGTCATGAAGAACTGGCACATTAAAAAAGAAAAAGCCTGGGAGTCAGGCGGTGGCGCAGCGGGTTAAGCGCAGGTGGCGCGAAGCACAAGGACCGGCATAAGGACCCTGGTTTGAGCCCCCGGCTCCCCAACTGTAGGGGAGTCGCTTCACAAGCAGTGAAGCAGGTCTGCAGGTGTCTATCTTTCTCTCCTCCCCTCTGTCTTCCCCTCCTCTCTCTATTTCTCCATTTCTCTCTGTCCTATTCAACAACAATGACATCAATAACAAAGAACAACAATAATAACTACAACAATAAAATAACAAGAGCAATAAAAGGGAATAAATAAATATTTAAAAAAAAAAGAAAAGAAAAAAACCTGAGCCTTGGAGAGAGAGCTCATAAAACTCCTCTTGACTTTTCACCATCACTTCATGTTGCTGGTGTAGGGCCCAAGTGGCGCATGGCAGAAGATGAGTAACAGCATCACAGGCCAACAAGCACACAAGTAAATATTGTGTCATGGTGTTCTGATATAATAATCAGGTGGTAGCTGGAGCACAGTGGGCATTCAATAATATTTGATGAAAACATTTTCAATTTCATTCTAGCTACCACAATGCCCCACACACCTTTGGGGGAGGGGGCACTTAATTAACTAGATGCTCTAGATGTTGGAACTGAAAGGAAGAGCCAAAAAGTCAGCTACCTTCGAGTTGCTTAAAACCTGAGTCACCAATGTGATAGCACTTTTCTCCGCCATGAAGACTGAACGGCAGAGTAAATGAAGAGGCTACTGATGTCATTTAGCGACCAGGTTGTGAAAGGCAGAGAACACACAAATGGAGCGCTGGTGTGTTTCTCGAATGGGGATGCAGTGAGTTGTGTACATTGAGAGAAAGCATCAAGGAGATGATTGAATCTCAAGGGTTGGTTGAAAGGTATCTTTGTGAGATGGAGTGGGAAGGAGAGCTACTTTAGAAAATACCCAGGACAGCAGTCCCAGTGAGCGGAGGGGAATAAGGTTGGACAAGTGGAAGTCCACCTTGGCTGGGTTCCTGGAGGAGAGAGTGACCCCAGAGTGGACTGACAGAGGGATCGGTGAAGAGAGTTTTGGAGTGTGAGCTGGTGTCAGTGAAGAGCCTGATATAATCACTTCAGGAGCAATGGTCAGAAGAGGCTGATGCAAGCAACATCATTAAGACCAGTTTACAAGAGTCCACATGATGAACTCTGTACACAGGAAGTAGTGCCAGAAATAGGACATAGATGGACAGGTGACAAGCTACAGGAAGAATCCGCAAAATGTGACAACTGATACAAGAAACACTAACCGCAAACTCTGACAACGCAACAACTGCCAGAGAAAAAAGGAATACATAAAATAAAATAATAAAAGAAGACAAGATATATATATATATATGGGGGGGAGACTATAATCCCAGATGTTTAATACAATCTTGGATCTTTGGCCAAGTCATTTCCATGTTTATTTGAGTGTATCAGAAATCTCATGGGATGAACCAAGATGACAGAGGACAGTCAAATAGAGCTAGTCACTAAATACATGTAAGTAATTCAGCCCATGAGAATAGATTCTATTCCCTAAAGTTTCTCATAAACCCCCTATTTCCTCCCTCTGCATAGGGAGTGGTCAGGTATAACTGATCCAAACACTGAAAGTTTAAATGAAAACAAATCAGACTTACTTAAGTAAATTATCCCATTGGGGGTTCAATCCCCAGTACCGCATACAATGGTAGTGGGGTGCTCTATTCTCTCAATAAAAAATATTCTTGGGGGTCGGGCAGTAGCACAATGGGTTCAGTGCACATGGCATAAAGCACAAGGACCGGCTCAAGGATACTGGTTCAAGCTAAATAGTTGATACTGTGCACAATCTGGGTTTGAGCCCAGCTCCCCTCACGCTAAAGGAAGCTTCAGTGCCGTGGTCTCCCCCCCACCACCACCTCTCTATCAGAAACAAAATGAGGGAGAGGGGTGGAAGAGGGAGGAAAGGGAGGGAAAGTGAGTGCCTGTCGTGTGTGCTGCAACGCGTGCTGCGATGTAGAGGAGAGAGAGAGAGAAGATCCGGAGTGGAGAAGAAACACAATTCTTTATTCGCATGGGCACCTCAGAGTTGGGTGAGAGCCTAGTGGTTCGGGCCACGTGGAGCTAGCCTAAATGGCCGCCTCGCGCAGCACCCTTTTCTGCGTCTAACCACTGAGGTGAAAACCGGGCAAGAGAGAGAGGGGCAGAAGAAGAAGGGCTTTATAGGGCAAAAACCGGGAGTTATGAGCCGGGACAGGAATGGTTGGGAAGAGCACTTCGAGAATATTGTATTAACTCTCGCGGGAACTGGCACTAGCCTGAAACGACAACATGACGCTCCGAGAATGTCCCATGTCCCAACTCTCGCGGGAACTGACACTAGCCTGAGGGGACATCTGCACAGCAAGTGCCAGGTTTTGGAAGCTTCCTGTTTCACTGTTTCACTGACTAGTGCGCTCAATCCCCTGGCCACTCCCACCATCTTGATTCCCAGCAGGTTCCCTGTGGCAGGTGCCCCGTCCTGACAAATTCACCCTTCCTTCTCTGTTCAGCAGGCGCAGCACATTTACCAGAATTCTGCCCCAAAGGTTATCAAGTGCCTGTCTCACCAAAAAGAAAGCAAATGCTTTGGCCCCTATCTGGCAATCAGGTCTTTGTGTATATCCTTAGTTGATCCTAATTCTGAAGAACAGGAAGGGCTGGTCTCAGTTCTGTGCTGCAGCCTTTTCTTCCCATCACAAGGAATCATCAGTGTTGGCCTCACTTGTTTCCTCTCAAGCGAGACAACGGAAATCCTCTGAAAACCCTCAGTTGCTGCCACCCGCTCTTCCTCTTTGTCCTTAGACACGAATCTCTTTTGACTCCTGCCAACCGCCCTCTCTAGTTCCACCTCAACTTCATCCTCAGAAAATAAGCATAAGTGCAATCACCACACTTCACAGAAATGACTCAAAAGTTGGCTGCTGACTATAGCCCCAGATGTTTAATATGATTTTGAATCTTTGGCCAAATCATTTCCATGTTTATTTAGGTGTAAGAGGTTTTCCAGGAAGTGAGACTGGAAGGCTTGAGGAGTTCCAATTAATGAACTCTCTAGCAAACCTCTCCCTCCCATCTTCCTCCAGGGAAGGTACCCCTTTATCTCACTGAGGGTGAGTTAATCAACCTGGAGTTTAGCAGTGACTGTTGGCTTGCACTAAGAGGCACTACAAGACATCATCATGTGAAAAGTCACACAGGCATGTACTAGAGGAACGTGGGCCACATGTCACAAGGGGTCACATTTATGCAGAGCCCAGTGATGAAATTCCTCAGGGTTCTAGAACATTGGACCCAATGTTATTTGAGCAGAGCAGTCAGTCCAATTGTTTTCTCTTGGACTGGGGGAATCTCATAACTGTTTATTGTCTCCTTTTTTTGCTTTGGCCACTAGGAAAATGAGAATTTCCAAATCTGCTCCCTAGCAACTGACAAGATATTGCTTTTCCCTTTTGCCCTGGCTGTATTCCCTGGCCCTCTTGTGCTCTTCACCTAGAATTCTGTATTTATTTCTTTTTGTCCTTTTAATACTGAACTTATTTTTTGAAATAAGTCACCATGATTTACCTTGGAAAAAAATGCACTATTCGATATTTCTCACATTTCTGACTATTTGTAAATTTAAACTAGAAGACACGAAATCTTATAATCCAAATCCATAAATATTTAAACCTTTTAAACCTATTTTCTACTATTAATCACTTACTTTCTAAAATGAGAACAGCTCTCAAGATGCATACAATGTTTACCTGCCTATCCCATAGGAGCTGCTGACAACTCTTCATTCCACCTTGTTTGTGCTGTAGCAGCTGGTGCCCACAAGTTCCTGGTCTAGTAAGTGAAGTTTCTGTCATCGCTTCCATAGTATCCTCCCTTCTTCTAGCTTTCCCTCACGCCCATCTCCCAGACAACCACAGCTCTCCTTCATCCCTCCTCCTGTCCTGCAGTGACTGGGTGGGTATCAGACAGGAAGCTCTCTATTAGGACTAACCAAGGCTAACAGAGAAACATGCCTACCATCCTCCTCAAACTAGTTCAGAAAATAAAAACTGGATGGGTACCTGCTCAAATGACAGGAACCCCCAAACAAGCTGGCTTTGGAAAGCCCCAAAATACACACACTTTGGGAAACTGAGACTCAGGTGAAATGACTCAGTAGCTGGTACACACATGCATATGCATACATGTGCATACGTACACACACACACACACACACACACACACAATATGCTGAGCTACTGCCATTGTGATAATGCTCTTCTAACAGAAGCCCCATAAACAGGGGCCGGGTGGTGGCTCACCTGGTTGAGTGCACTTGTTACAATGCACAAGGATCTGGGTTCGAGCCCTTGGTCCCCACCTGCAAAGGGAAAGCTTTGCAAGTGCTGTAGGTGTATCTCTGCCTCTCTCCTTCTCTCTCTCTCTCTTCCCTCTCAATTTCTGGCTGTCTCTATCCAATAAATAAAGATTATACACACACACACACACACACATATATATACACCCATAAACAAATCTGTGTTAAAATCATCGAGGGTTTTTGTGTAAGAACAGAACATTGCTCATCAGAAATCATTGTCAGAGTGACAAATTTAATGGGTAAACACAGGAGTGTCTAAGAAAGACTTCTTCATTTCCTTCAATGATGCAGGAAAATAGCCCGACAATAAGAACACCTGGGAGGCTGCTAAGAGGCCAGGTGATGCCAATGTTTCTACTAGTGCAGAATATTCTAGAAGGTTCTGTAAGAAATTGATGATGGGGGTCAGGCGGTAGTACAGCGAAGTAAGCCCACATAGCACAAAGCACAAGGACCAGCATAAGGATCCCGGTTTGAGCCCCCGGCTCCCCACCTACAGGAGGGTCGCTTCACAAGTGGTACAGGTTTCTATCTCTCCCCCCTATGTCTTCCCCTCCTCTCTCCATTTCTCTCTGTCCTATCCAACATCAACAACAGCAAAGAGCTATAGCAACAACAATAATAACCACAACAATAAAACAAGGGCAACAAAAGAGAAAAAAATAGCCTTCAGGAGCAGTGGATTCGTGGTGCAGGCACTGAGCCTCAGCAATAACCCTGGAGGCAGAAAGAAAGAAAGAAAGAAAGAAAGAAAGAAAGAAAGAAAGAAAGAAAGGAAGGAAGGAAGAAAGAAAGAAAAAGAGAGAAAGAAAGAAGAAAGAAAGAAAGAAAGAAAGAAAGAAAGAAAGAAAGGGAAAGGAAAGAGAGGGGAGGAGAGGAGGGGTGAGGAGGGGTGAGGAGGGGAGAGGAGAGGAGAGAGGAGAGGAGAGGAGAGAGGAGAGGAGGGGAGGGGAGGGGAGGGGAGAGGAGAGGGGAAAAGAAAAAAGAAAAGAAAAGAAAAGAAAAGAAAAGAAAAGAAAAGAGAAGAAAAGAGAAATTGATGATAGTGGTTCACTTTGGGGAGGGACACAGCTTATGACAGGAAGGAAACATTTTGAACTTTCTATGCCACTTGAATTTTTTTTTAATGGACTGGACTAGTTTCCCAAGTAAATAAAAACAGAGAGGACTTGAAGTTGGGGATGACCCAGGTGTGATTCCTGCCACTATCAAATACTGACTCCGTGTTCTTAGTCAAGCGGCTTCCTCTCTTTTGGCCCGTGTCTCCTCTGCACTGTAGGACTGACTACAGTTCCTGCCTCACAGACAGCAGGGAAGAAGAAATATGTTTGGCAGTCCCTGGCACCTATCAGATGGCCAACAAATGATATCAGAATATAATATAAACAGTATTATTGACAATAATCTGGGGCTGGGAGAGAGCACAGTGGGTAGAGCACGCACCTGCCTGCGGGTCAAGCCCCCATTCTATACAGGGCACTGTGGACAGTGCCAAGGAACAGTGGAGCATCGGTGTCTCTCTCTGCCTGGTTCTGTAAATACAAAGAAGTTTTTCAAATTGGGTCAGCATGCCACTCAGCAGTAAGGGGCACCATGCAGTTAGTGCAAGGGCCTTGGTTCATTCCCCAGCACAGCAGTAAAATAATAATAATGTAGTCCATCCTTAATTAAAAGTATGGGATAATAGTAAGCTGGGGGGAAGAGTGTGGGAGGCACAAAAATGTTTGTTTCCAAACATTTATTGGCCACCAGAAGGTAGATATTAAGGGGAAACACCATCTTGAAAGTGATGAGGGCTGTAAAGTCCATCTGAGAGAAATGCTTTAAATTCCTAGAAGCAGAGTGTGAAATGTAATGTGTTCGAGCAGACTATGAAGCAGGTTTGCAGGTGTCTATCTTTCTCTCCCCCCTCTGTCTTCCCCATCTCTCTCCATTTCTCTCTATCCTAGCCAGCAGCGACGACATCAATAACAACAATAATAACTACAATAAGCAACAAGGGTGACAAAAGAGAATAAATACATAAATATTTAAAAAATTTTTTTTTAAAAAAAGAACTGCATAAGCTGTTGCTTCCCAGGCAACATCTGGGGTGTAGGAAGGGCAACAAGTTGGCAAAAAGAACTGGATGTTGTCTGTCCTGGAGGGGTCATAGTAATACTCTGTTGAACACTGAGCACGTGTGATTCAACAAGCAAGTGGGCAATCTACCCAACTTTCAAGTTTCTACCATTCTGTGGCCAGGAAGGGAGCTAGCTTAGTGTTAGAACCCAGGACTTGCAAGCCTGAGGTCCCTGAGGCTCCAGGTTTAATCCCCAGCACCATTACAAGCCAGAGCTGAGTGGTGCTCTGGTTGAGAAACTGTCTCTGTCTCTTATAAAAATAAACAGATCTTTAAGAGAAGGGAAAGAGACAAGAGGAGGAAAGAAAGAAGTGACCAGAAAATGGAGCAGCCACAGAACTTTCCCTCTGGCAGCAGCAGATTTGTGAAGCCAGGAAAGGTGGGTGTCACTCCCCAAAGCCCTAACGAGGAGCTCTGACTGACTTCAGCTTTCTACAGCTTTCCGGGAGCTCAGTCAAGTACCACTAGTCAGTTACCTGAAACAGCACCAGAACCACACAGCCCAGGCAGCTAGCACACTTAAGAAGGGCCCCACTGCAAGTTAGAAAAGTGGGCTTGAAGTCACAAGAACAAGCAGCTGGAAACTCAACCAAGCATCTGACTCTGAGGCTGGGAATTAAGGACTGTATGAGGCTGCAATTAGTTTGCAGAATGAGTGGCAATAACCCGTCATGGAGTCTGGCACTGCCTGGGAGGATAGGCATCTGAGTGAACTGGGTCAGGTACTCAGCTCCTGTGGTGGTGTGGGTTGCCCCTGGCAACCTAGGGGGCAGGCAGGGCCCAGAAGGGTGCAGATACCCTGTGGACCTCAATGCCAAAGCCAAGGCACGCCCTACTTTCTCTCAATAGCCATTCCCAAACCTGTCATTCATAAATTTGCCCAGACCCTTCTTAAATTACTTTTCTATATCCTGCCAGGACCACCCCTTACGAGAATGAGTTTTAGAAGATGACTACCTGCTGTGATAAGCAGTACTTCCTTTCACTGGTTACAACAAGAAAAAGAGTGAGGGATGAGATAGCAGAGAGGCTAATAGTGCTTGCATCAAAGGACAATCCTGTGTGTGCCAAGTGGAAATTGTCAAGAGCCCAGAACCAGGAGGCATTTCAGCAGTAAGCAGGAACTGAGTGACCTCAAGGGCTCTGGTTGATCAAAGTCACTCAATGTGCATTTATAAAGAAAAGGCCAGGGGGTCGGGCAGTGGCACACCAGGTTAAGTGCATATAATATGAAGTGTAAGGACCCACACAAAGATCCCAGTCCAAGCCCCCAACTCCCCAACTTCACTGCTTCGCAAGCAGTGAAGCAGGTCTGCAGGTGCCTATCTTTCTCTCTCCCTTTCTATCTTCCCTTCTGCTCTCAACTTCTCTCTGTACTACCCCCCAAAAAATAAATAAATAAATAAATAAATATAAAGAAAAGGGCATAATTTACGGTAGAGCTAGCTAGTTAGAAAATCTCTCAAACAGCATAGAGTCCAGCAATGTTTTCAATCATAAGAGTCTGAGTTGATTATAGATAGGCAGGGGCCAGAGGTAGAATCCAGGAAAGTCTGCTAGGAGACATTGACATGAACACAACGGGCCTTTCTCTGCAGAGAGAAGAATGCTGCAGAACCTCGGGGAAAGGCACCACCAACACTCAGTGTGCATGAAGGTCCCAGCTACTTAGTATAGCTCAGGGTCACTCCATCGACAGCAAACACTCTAATTGCAATGTAGTGCCCTGGACTCATTTCTGGAACTGCAAAGGGGCATGAAGAGGGAAAATCAGTGCAGTCCAGAAAAATTCTCAAGTTGAATCAATAGTAATTGCCCACATTAATCTCAGTTTTGACAAATGCAGCACAGTTATGAAAGACAGTAATGTAAAGGGAAACGGGAAGAGAGGTATGTGGGAACTCTCTGTGCTGTCTTTGCAAACTTTTCAATAAATCTAATATTATTTTTAAGGGAAGGCTTATGAAAAGTGAAAGAAAAAAATGTAAAGAAAACATTATTTTGGGGCCAGGAGGTAGCACAGCTGGTTGAGTGGACACGTTCAAGCTCTAGGTGCCACCTGCAGGGGAAAGCTTTGTGAGTGGTGAAACAGTGCTGCAGGTGTCTCTCTCTCTCCTGCTCTATCTCCCCCTACCCTCTTGATTTCTGGCTTTCTCTATACAATAAAAAAAGATTAATTTTTAAAAAATTAAAGAAGAAAACATTATTCCATGACTCTTTGGACTCTCTACTGTGAGTTACAAGTCCATAAAGATTAGCAAGAGTTCTCAGAATGAGTATGAAAGATTAAGGACATGAAAGGTGTTTTTCAAAAGAAGATAAACAGTTGGCCAACAAGTACCAGGAAGGTTCTCCACCTTACTGATCCACAGGGAAAGTGCAAATCAAAAATACAATGAGATAAGGACCCACTAATAATAAGACAAGAAAGAGCAGATCTGGGTGGAATGTGGGGAAATGGAACCCTTATGCAATACTGGGAAAATGGAAATTGGTATGACTGCTATTAGAAACAGTATGGAGTTTCCTAGAAAAATTAAAATTAGAACTGTCATATGACCCAGCAATCCCTCTTCTGGTATACATTCGAAGCAAATGAAATCAGTACCACTCCCATGTTCACAGCAGTGTTATTCACAGTAGTTACGGCACACAAAACACTCACTAGTAGACAGTCTGAGTAAACTGATGCTTTCAGGGGGGTGGGGGGTGGTGCATCAGGTTAAGTGCACACAGTACAAGGACTGTAGCAAGGATCCAGGTTCAAGCCCCCGGCTCCACACCTGCAGGGGGGTAGCTTCATAAGTAGTGAAGTGGGTCTGCAGGTGTCTATCTTTCCCTATCCATCTATCTATCTATCTATCTATCTATCTATCTATCTATCTATCTTCCCCTCCCCTCTCAATTTCTCTGTCCAATCAAAAAAAAAAAAAAACTGATGCTTTCATTCCCATCCCCCTATGGTCAGACGATTAAGTGATTTTTCAGCTGTTTGGTATTCTCATGACTTTACCCCACTTTTAACTTGCAGTGGGGGGGCCTCCTTAAGTGTCCCAGCTGGGCCATGTGGTTCTGATAAGTCAAGTATGGAGGTAACAAGTGTGAAGATGACCAAGACTACAGAGTCTCATCATCATCTAGTCACCCCAAAGATAATCGAGATTTTCCAAGAGACAGGCCTCAGGAGACCAATGACTCCCTTTCCACGGATACCCATCCTCTCTGGCATCTCTATAGCTTAAAAGGCAGTACTTAAACTTGTGAGCCCAGTCAGCTTGGGACCTATAAGAAGTCTGCTTAAAAAAAAAAAAAAAAAAAAAGAACAAAATTTGGAGATCTGACACAATGCCATGACAACATCAAGGTTTACCAAAACACAGAATAAAATTAGTTAATTAATTAATCACCATCCACTGACTGACTTGAGTGCAGATTATGTTGTTAGACACAATCAGCAAGTAGATGCATAAAAAAATTAACAGCGTATTCAAGAAGACCACGGGGATAAAAAGACAAGACAAGGAAAGATTAAGTACATGAACAGCATCTCAAAAGGACTGTAGCAAATCATTCTTAACGGAGAAAAAAAATAAGACTCCACTGAAAATGTTGCTGATTAAAAACTCTGAACCTTGAAGATCTGAGGGTTGATGTACAGAAACTGGAAGCAGGTGGGGGGGAGGATGTTTCTGTCAGAAGAAAGTATTGCCAACGTAAATTCAGGGAAATGCAGCCTACTTACATATTTTGGTGGAGGGTGTTAAAGAAATAAACAAAATGGCTTTCAACTGGACAGTTCAGATCTTAACTGAACTCACACATTTCAGCAAAAGAGGTGAAAAGCTCCAACAACAACACACCTCCATGCAGAACTCTGATTCTGACACACAGGGCTGAGTCCCATTTCCCCTTCTCCCCCACCACCAAAAACAAAGAACACTTGAATCTAACCTCTGTTAATAACTAGGCCAGGTCACTGACCACATTCAATCAATACCTTCAACAATAAAAAAATAAAAAATATATTTAATTCATGAGGGGGAAAAAAAAACACCCAACCATTTCGGTTTTGTTGATAAATAAATCAGGTATTTGTGTTTAATGAATGGAGTTTGCAGTCATTAATTATAAAGTGATATGTGAGTCAATTCATTGCATAGACATCATAGATTTTACATGCTTGGGAGCAAAGACAAATACTTTGGAAGGAAACAAATGAACACAGCAAGACATAATTAGTTTCAGTGAAGGCTTGGCCATTAGCAGAGCAACTTGGACATGCTGCCTCCTCTCAAGTCTTTTTACCTAATCTGTGAAGGAAATACCTAGGTTCATTTGTCCTCTGGAGAAAAAAGCTCTGTCAAATCAAGTGACAACCTTCGATCTCCATCAATCTGTACTTCGAATTTACTGATGGGTCATATTCCCCAAGCCACAAAAATAGAAAGTTTGATGAACAGCCCTTTCCTATACAAGCAATCTTAAAACAGAATCATTACTCAGTATCAGCCATGCTATTAGCCTTTCCGAACTCTGTGAATAATCGTAATAGTCTTATTTACATAAATTATGCCAGCTTCTGTGGGCTAGCATAATTCATTCGTAAGTGTTACTTAATCCCAACACCAGATTAGACAGAACTTGACTTACTGTTTCGAATGTTATTCCAGTCGATTTTAGAGAAGAAAGGATGGCAGCAAAGGCCTTCAAACTTCAGTCTCTCTTTCTGGCCACACAACAAACTTTGAATCAGATCAAGTAATGTGCTGCTAACTTTAGGATCATCTGGAAACTTCAAAAACCGCTGTTCCAGAAAATAAATAATAAAATCATTATTTCCTTAGAGAACTTAGCTTCTCAGGTCCTAAAGGTATGAAAGTATTTCTCACATACGAAAGTTTCCTTTCTATTACTTTTTTTAAAGAAGGGAAGTACTGTGCCCTCAACTTTGAATCAAAGGCATGTTCCTGAAATAAATGGCCTCTTCACATCAATAGGCCTCATTCTTCTGCGAGGCTGCAGTATCGTTCCTGACTCGACCATGCTCTCTCTCTCCCATCTCATCTTGCTCTACTCCCCACCTGGCTGGCTCTTTGCTGTCCAACAATGAGAAGCTATTTAGAGCTGCCTGAACAAGTCACTCTGTTCTCTCTATCTATAATGTCCTGCTCAATATATGTACCCCCCCTTGCCTCCTTCCTCTTCTACCTTGTCATTTCCTCCCCCATACCACTCTGATCCACTTTTACACATGCACCAGTGTATTTTGATTCTGTGTGAGGATGGACAGAGCGAGCCTTCTCCTGGGTAATCGGTGTAAACCTGGTACCTAACAGTGCCTACTGCAATTCACTCATTCTTGAATGAACAGGTTGAAATGAAGGAAATAAATCAGCCCTAACAATCACCTAAGGGAAATCTTTACTTCGAGAATGACAAATGATGTGTGTACACATGATACTTAAAAGTACTGAGCACTGCAAAAAGATGAGATTGGGATACATAGTTTAAAAAACCTGTAAAATAAATTCTTTTTCCTTTTGGTTTTACCATACTCTTTTTTTTTTCTTTTTCTTTTTTAATATTTATTTATTCCTTTTTGTTGCTTTTTTATTGTTGTAGTTGTTGTTGGATAGGACAGAGAAAAATGGAGAGGAGAGAAAGACAGACACCTGCAGACTTGCTTCACCGTCTGTGAAGTGACTCCCCTGCAGGTGGGGAGCCAGGGGCTCAAACTGGGGTCCTTACGCCGGTCCTTGTGCTTTGCGCCACCTGCGCTTAACACACTGCACTACCGCCCGACTCTCATACCATACTCTTAAGAAGTGAGTTTAGGGAAGGGGTAGAGAGCATAATAGTTATACAAAGAGACTCTCATGCCTCAGGCTCCAAAGTCCCAGGTTCAATCCCCTGCACCACCATAAGCCAGAGCTGAACCGTGCTCTGGTAAAAAAAAAAAAAAAAAAAAAAAAAAAAGTGAGTTTAGAGATAGGGACGTGGCCCACTAGCAGAGCACTTGCCTCCTTGCATGTGTGAGGTCTTAGGTTTGGTTCCCAGCACCACACAGGAGCAACAAAGACACCACCACCACCACCACCCCCCAAAAAAAGTAGAATTTCATCAATGGTGGAGCAGAGCTTTATGTGTTCTCTGCCTTACTCTTTCATTAAAAAAATAATAATTTTTAAAAAGGGTTTGACATGGTAGAAAGTAACCAGGAAACAATTTTCAGGACCAGGGAGACAGCCCAATGAGTTAGAGCACAGGATTTGCATAACCAAGGCCCCAAAGATCCCAAGTTCAACTCTGGGCACAACCATAAATCAGCATTGCACAATGCTCCAATTTTCCTCTCTTTTTCTCTCATAAAGATAAATGACTCTTGGGCAGGGGAGACAGCATAATGGTTACACAAAGAGACTCTCCTGCCTGAGGCTCCAAAGTCCCAGGTTCAATTCCCCGCACCACCATAAATCAGAGCTGAGCAGTGTTGTGGTAAAATAATAATAATTATAAGTAAATAAAAAATAGGTGAATCTAAAGAACAAGTTTAATTCATATATATTTTCTTATTTACGTTCTCATTCAATTTTACTGCCATATTCAACAGCTACCAATAACAGCATAAGATGCAGAGCATGAATTTCAAAGTCAAAGTGCCCGTGTTCATTCTGGCCAAGTTATTCAACCACCCTGTGCCTTAATTTCCTCATTTGTAAAATGAAAATATTAATAATTTCTACTTCACAGAGCTGAGGATTAGCCAAGTGAATACATTCTATTTCACCAATTCCAAGACTAACACTCACTTTGAACAGCCCTGAAATTCAAAATGCATTTTATAATCAATGAGATAACAGATTAATTGGCAGCCATTTGGCTTTCTTTAATTGTACATAAAATAATAGCGTAGGCTGACAATTACTGGCAGCTGAGAGTCAATGAAACACAATTAATAAAATGTTTACAACAGCTTTTGGCACAAAGTAAGTGCTACAGAAGTGTCTGTTATTATTATCCAATACTGCCAGTTTATAAACACTCATTGATACCCCTTTTATTTCTTTATTTATTCCCTTTTGTTGGCATTGTTTTATTGTTGTAGCTATTATTGTTGTTGTCATTGTTGGACAGGACAGAGAGAAATGGAGAGAGGAGGGGAAGACAGAGAAGGGGAAAGAAAGACAGACACCTGCAGGTGGGGAGCCCTGGGCTCAAACCAGGATCCTTATGCCAGTCCTTGCTCTTTGCGCCACCTGCACTTAACCCACTATGTTACCACCCAACTCCCAATACCTTTTTTTAAATGGCATCTCTCAATATTATTCAAAGTCTACAAGCGGCCCTTTACCTGGAAGTTCATGATGTTATTAAAGGTCCTGGCAGAGGTCCCCTCCGTGAATGGGGTCCGGCCATAAATCATCTCATAGGTGATCACGCCCACCGACCACCAGTCACAGTCCGGGCCATAGGCAGCGCCTTTGCCATCCCCGTTCATCACAGTCAGCACTTCAGGGGCCATGTAGTCTGGCGTCCCGATTGGGAGTTTGGCGGTCACCTGGAAGCCCATCAACAGAACGAGCACAGCAAACTGTCAATTACCCTCAAGAAGCCTGCCAGCAGCCCCACAGCAGACACAAACCACTTGCCGCTGATTGTGAGTCTCCCAGACACTTAGACCTTGTGTCGAGTGGCACGCTGTCAGGAAATGCAAATCACTTGCTAATTTTCTGAAAAGTACATAATGTAATCCAAAGCCAGTGGGGGAGGGGGCAAGATACTTAAGACCTTTGGTTACACAAACAAGAGGGCAAGGTGTCTGCGAGGTGTCTTTCCTGATACACATTACTGATGACAAGAAGGGTCTTACCTGTGAGAACAGCAGAGCGATACTAAATCGTAAAGATGAATCTGTAACATCTACACATTACTGGAAGAGTGGGCGGGCTAGCTGACAACTCAAGTCACAAGTGTGTTACGTCTTGAGTTTAAACATCTGGCACTGGCATTCCTACTTCAACCTACCCACAGGATAAGGCATGGTAACTCTCACCAAAGGCCAGATGTTAATGAGGTGGTCACTTCTCACCCCCAGCCCCTTCTCACTGCTCAGTAACCCAGGAGTCTCCAGTCCAAGGGAGCCCCAAGCACCTGACCCTGGCAAACAAAGACTAGGAGCGTGTGACAACTTTTTTTTAAATTATGTTTATTCATTTACTGGATAGAGGCAGCCAGAAATTGAGAGAAGGGGGGAGATAGAAAGGGAGAGAGAAACCTGCAACACGACCACTTGGGGCGTTTTCCCCCTACAGGTGTGGGCTGGGGGCTTGAACCCAGGTCTTTGATCACTGTAATGTGCACTAAACCAGGTGCCCCACCACCTGGCCCCATAAGGTGGCTTTTTTTTTTTTTTTGCCAACAGGATTATAGCTGGGGCTCAGTGTCTGCACTAAGAATCCACTGCTCCAGGATGCCTCCCCCCCATTTTGTTGCCTTTGCTATTGGATAGGACAGAGAGAAATCAAGAGGGGGGGAGAGATAGACACCTGCAGACCTGCTTCACCACTTGTGAAGCGATCCCCCGGCAGGTGGGGAGACGGGGACTCAAACCTGGATCCTTACGCCGTTGGTTCTTGCACTTCACACATGTGCACTTAACCCACTAGGCTACCGCCCAGCCCCCAGGAGGTCTTTTTATAAAGCTAACATAGTTCATTTAAATAACTGTTCCCTTTTTTCTAAGAATGTGTGATTCTGACTGCTTTAGTGCTTAAAAAGCTGCTTTGTGGACGAGCAAGGCAGTAGCACAGCCAGTTAAGTGCGCATAGTACTATGAACAAGGACCAGCGCAAGGACCTGGGTTCAAGCCTCAACTCCCCACCTGCAGGAGGAAAGCTTCATGAGTGGTAAAACAGGTCTCCAGGTGTCTCTCTGTCTCTCTCCTTCATTTCCCACTCTCCTCTCAATTTCTCTTTGTCCTATCAAAATTAAAAAAGGGGGGAATAGCCACCAGGAGAGGTAGGTAGATTCAGTGCTGGCACTGAGCCCCAGCAACAACCCTGGAGGGAAAAAAAAAAAAAAGGAAGCTGCTCTGCATCTTGAAATGATACTGATGAGAAGACGGCTTTCTGCCCCTCAACACCATTTCTTGATCAGTCAATCTATCGATATTATCTATCGATATATCGATATATCGATATAAACACCTGTTAGGTGTTTCAAATTGTTGTTGAGGTTTTATTAAGTTATGCAATCTTTTAAATTTTAAAAAAGACTTATTTGTGAGTTGGAGCAATAACTCATAAGTTACGGCACCTGCACTGCCGTGAGCACAGTCCAGGTTTGGGTTTGAGCCCCAGAATCACATAGCACCAGGCAAAAACTCCGGTGCTGTGGTAAATGGGAAATAAAATTACATATCTGAAAAAGTTGACTTGGAGGGAGGAAAGTGCCTGTGTGTAAGGTCGCAGAGATGACTCCTCCCCGCCCCCATCCTGGCAAAAATTTATTTTTATGAAAGAGAGAGACTAAAATACTACTCAGCACTGGCATATGGTGGGGCCAGGGATTAAACCTGGAGCCCACAGGCATTCAAGTTCCAAGCTCTACAGGAAACTCATTCATTCTCCTTCCTCCCCTCTCCTCACCCATTCAAGTCACAATCAACACAGACTCTTCCAAACCCTAAATCCAGAAGGCGCTGTGACAGTGTTCTTCCTGACACCAGCCATCGGCTGCTTTGGGTGAAAGAACGTCTGCTGCACGTGCCTATTTGCAAAAGCTCGATGGTGTCACCAACCATCATTCGGTACTGACGGATGAAAAGGCGACCGGGGACGCGGCACAGTGCCTAGAGCTCTGGACTTCAATGTATGAAGTCCTGATCCAAGCCCTAACATCGCACGTGTCAGTGTAATGTTCTGGTTTTCTTTCTCTCCTTCATAAATAAGTAATAATCTTAAAAAAAAAAAAAAGAGAGAGAGAGAGAGAGAAAGAGAAGAGAGAGAAAATTCATCTAAGACAGAATAAAAAGGACCTTTAAGCTTGCAGAACTTAAAATAAGGCAAGGGCTGGAGAGACAGTTGACACAGTGGGGTGCAAGCCTTGCCACATACATGGTCCAGGCTGGAGCCCTAACACCTCCTGGAAGATGGTTATGACACTGGCATCTCTCTGGCACTGTCTCTCTTCCTCTGATTTCTTTTTTTTTCCTGTTTATCTTAAGTCAAGAGGAATCCTTTATCTGGGGAAGTCTGAACCAAGACTGTGATTCTTGGGGGAATTGGACAAGGATCGAACCTAGGGCTTCATCTATGCAAAGCACCCACTCCACCACTGAGCTATATACAGCCCTGGTCCCGACGGTCTTTCAATGTATATGTGAAATGTCTGTGAGCTCAGCACAGTGTTAGGATTAAGCGACAGATTAAATGACAAGAACCCAATATAGGGAGTCGGGCAGTAGCGCAGTGGGTTAAGTGCATATGGCGCAAAGCGCAGGGACCGGCGTAAGGATCCCGGTTCGAGCCCCTGGCTCCCCACCTGCAGGGGAGTCGCTTCACAGGCGGTGAAGCAGATCTGCAGGTGTCTGTCTTTCTCTCCCCCTCTCTGTCTCCCCCTCCTCTCTCCATTTCTCTCTGTCCTACCCAACAATAACAACATCAGTAACAACAACAACAATACTACAACAATAAAACAAGGGCAACAAAAGGGAATAAATAAATAAAATAAATATTTTTTTAAAAAAAAGAATTTTCTAAGTTGTATTCATTTACACTGGGGGGGGGAGTTACCCTCTCACTTGCATTTTGTACATCTTGTTCTAAAGTTAAAAATAATTAACGAAGGTTTTTGATGATAATTAATGATGACTACGTTTTCCATTAGTTACCGACCTCCAAGCACATTAAAGCTGTTCAACACAAAACTTCACAGGTCCGGTGTGGATCTTGCAAGATTCTCCTCTGGTGCCACTTATGGTCAACTAGTAGGAGTGAGACACCAAAAACGGAGTGTGTACGAAGACCCCAAACTGAGAACATTTGGCAGTCCCCAGTATTGCTGAATTTCAACTAGTTTTCACTGTATCAACAGGGAAGGAAATGCACCAGCTTAGCAGGAATCATTCAGAAAACAAAAGAAGAAATGCCAGTCATATTTTGGGAAGCAGAGAAGGTGGGGGAAAAGGGGAAAAGAATTAACTCATCAAATATTTTTACAAGCAGAAAGCAAATAAGATGAAAACTACTGTCATCCTCTTTCCAATCCCCTTTCCATCAAATCAAAACCAGTTTGACTTGTCCTCCGCATTAAATCAAATAAAAACCCCTGCAGAAGCAGAAGGAACCAATCTTCTCTAGGCTGTTCCCCCTTGTGAAAATGAACACCTTTTCACTCCTACATCAATCTCCAAAAGGACTACCTCCTAAGGGAGTCCAGCCCAATTGGGACTGGCGATAACTCAACATGCTACAGTCACCTGATGGCTGTTTCCCGAGAGAGCTGAGCAAGACGGGTTGGGAAGTGCTACCTGTTTGCCATTCTTAGAGATTCTAAGTGACATGGCAAATCACTGACGTGTCTCAGCTCACCACCCAAAGCCCTAGACAGTGTGGTCCCGTGGTGTTCGCTAACAAGACTACTCCAGAGCAAGATTCTAACTAGCAAGCTGTAAGGACAGAAAACTCAACAGTCTAAGGTTCACAAATATTCAGGACTCACAGATATTATTCGGGAGGCTAGGGAAAAGAACCAAGTGATCTGGGATAAAACAGTAATTTCAATAAATGTGTATTGTATTCCATTTAATAAAGTCAGTATTAAAAAAAATTTTAGAACTTACTTATGTCCTATCAAATATTCTACTTAAGTAACCACATTTTTAACCCATCACCATTGACCAAAAATACCAAAAAAAAAAAAAAAATATATATATATATATATATATATATATATATATATGATTCTATATTTGTGCTGGACTTGATTTAAATTGCAGGGTTTGGGTTTCCTATAGTAAAAAGGCCTTTGCAATTAAACAATTCTAAAAATACCTTCTTATCTGCTTCTCACATTCTGGCCCTAAAAGCAGAAAGATCTGGAGAAGCAATTCTCTTTCCAGTGTGTGTGTGGAGAGGCACTTCTTTCTCTCTCCCTCTTCCCCCCACCCCCGGGGTGTGTGTGTGTGTGTGTGTGTGTGTGTGTGTGTGTGTGTTGCACAAATTCTCAAGTGTGAGAAACCGAGTGTCATAGCTCCTTGACCGAAATGATCAGGGGTTGAGCACAAAGCTGCAGATAAATCTGAGAGGCTCTGGGAGGCTCCCTGCCTGGAATGAAGGCTGTTACAGTTAAGAGTGTCTGAAAAGGGCAGCCTGAAGCCCTGACAAACAGAAAACTGGAAGGAATCAGAGCCAGTCTATCCACCGAGGACTCTGAAGGCAGAGCCTGCAGACCAGAACATAGGCCTTGCTCCTGATGCCCACTCATTTGCCAAGCAGAGACTCTGGGTCTTAATCTAGTGTTCTGACTGGGTGTGCTCACTGCAAAAAAATACTGCTGACTCTCATTAATTAGCTTCCTGGTACTTCTCAGTTTTCTGGAATGATTGAACTAGGAGTGATTTTGCATCTCAAAAGACATTTGGCAATGTCTGGAGGCACATTTGGATGCCAAAATATGGGAGCATGGCATTGCATCCAGTGGGTAGAGACTAGTGTAGCAGCCAGCCATAACATAATACGTAAGCCAGCTCCCCACAAAAAAGAACTGTCCACACCAGGGGCTGGGCAGTGGTGCTCCTGGTTGAATGCACACGTTGCCATGCATAAGGAGCAGGGTTCAAGCCCCTGGCCCCCCACCTGCAAAAGGAATGTTTCGTGAGCAGTTACGGAATGCTACAGGTATGTTTCTCTTTCCTCCCTATCTTCCATCCCCTCTCAATTTCCCTCTGTCATATCAAATAAAAGAAGGAGAGAAGGAGAGAGACTGAGAGAAAAGGCTTCCAGGAACTGTGGATTCATTAAGCCCCAGAAGTAAGGAGGGTGGCAATTAAAAAAAAAAAAAAAAAGAATTGTCCATATCAAAATTATTGATAGCTTATATTATTAGACTATGTATCTGTGCATAGTATAGATGCAAGGATTTATTAAGAACACCGATGCAATGTACAAATTTTAGGGTTCTACATGATAAAATTTGCTTTATTTATATTTACTTATTTGTTTATTTATTTTTAAGGCAGAGACAGAGAGGCAGAGAGAGGGACAGAGAATGAAAGGGACCATGACACCAAAGCTTCCTCCAGGGTGGTGAGGCCAGGCTGGAAACTGGGTCATGGACATGGCAAAGCAGTGCGCTAGCCAATTGAGCTATTTTTCTGACCCTGCATTATTCAGCTTTATTGCTGTGTTTTATTCCACTAATTTCAGTATGTAAGTTTCCAAGCCTGTTGCTGAATTGGACATAATGTTAAAATATCAAATACTTTAGATTCTATAATGTATTTATTTTTGCTGAGGCTCCGTGCTTACACAATGACTCTACTGTTTCCAGCAGTGATTTGTCTAGAGACGGCGAGAGGCAGAGAGGAGGGAGAGGGAGAGAGGAGACGGAGAGACACCTGCAGGACTGCTCCACCACATGGGAACCGTCCTCCCTGCAGGCGGGGACAGCGGGCTTGAACCTGGGTCCTCCAAGACAGTAACATGTATGCTTACTGGGTGAGCCACCACCCAGCAACTAGTCTAATTCTTAATGTAATGATCAAGTCATATACGCTTTAAGAAAAAGGCTGGGGGGGTAAGGGAAAGGAGGAAGGGTGGGTGGGTGCTAGTTTGAGGAATTCTGGCCCCAGACAGCAGAAGCACCCTATTTCTTCAAGGTCCTGAATATCAGGTAAATTCTCTCAAGTCAGCCTCAGTCTATAGAACAGAGAGGTCAGACCCTGGAGTGCAAAGAGCTAACAAACTCCAAGACTTTTTCCTAATATCCATCTAATAATAACCACCTTTCCTCCAAGTAACTCTAGTGGGGAAAGGCAAAAGTACATATTGTCCTTTATACAAAGGACTCAATTCTTACAGGTGGAGGGGGAGGTTTTGGAAGAGCCATTTCTCTAATCTCTCAATCAGTACATTTCAAGTAGAGCCAGTATTATCTAGAGAAAGGACATAAGAACGAGATCCTATGGGTTTATCTAGGCCACTAAGTGGCTAAGTTATGAAACTAGTATGAAAACCTAAGTCAGTTTCTCAGTAGGCCCACCATTTTTTGCATAGTCAACATCAAAATTCTTATTTTAGTATGCACCAACTTTATTAGAAGCATTTTTAAATTTGGCTTTTTGGGGAGTCGGGCTGTAGCGCAGCGGGTTAAGCACAGGTGGCGCTAAGCTCAAGGACCGGCGTCAGGATCCTGGTTCGAGCCCCCAGCTCCCCACCTGCAGGCAGGTCCCTTCATAGGCAGTGAAGCAGGTCTGCAGGTGTCTGTCTTTCTCTCCCCCTCTCTGTCTTCCCCTCCTCTCTCCATTTCTCTCTGTCCTATCCAACAATGACAACATCAACAATAACTACAACAATAAAACAACAAGGGCAACAAAAGGGAATAAATAAATAAAATAAAATAAAATAAAATAAAATAAAAAAAGAAAATAGTAGAAAACTACATTTCTAGACTTGGTAGAAAATTGAGCAATAAAACTTAAAAAAAAAATTTTGGCTTTTTGGGTTTTTGTTTGTTTGTTTTGTTTTGTTTTACTGCATCAACTTTTCCCTAAAGTATTCTTGCTTTTGATCTCAAAAGCTACCCTTTCCCCTTCCTAATTAGAACATAGAACACAACTGAATTTTTTATCAGAGGTCCAGAGCTTAGATTTGACATTTTGAGCACTTGGCTCTTAACACTTAAGAATATTTAGCTCAAATGCTCTAGGGATTAATTTCGATTGTGCTGCATAGGAAACAGAGGATCAGACATACAGAAGGTTACATTTCACCAAGTATTTTTCTTTTTTTTTAATGTTTATTTATTTATTGCCTTTTGTTGCCCTTGTTGTTTTATTGTTGTAGTTATTGTTGATGTTGTCGTTGTTGGATAGGACAGAGAGAAATGGAGAGAGGAGGGGAAGACAGAAAGGAGCAGAGAAAGAGACACCTGCAGACCTGTGTCACCGCTTGTGAAGTGACTCCCCTGCAGGGGGGGAGCCAGGGGTTCGAACCAGGATCCTTACACCGGTCCTTACGCTTTGCGCCATGTGTGCTTAACCTGCTGTGCTACTGCCCAACTCTCTCACCAAGTACTTTTCAAGAATGAAAGATAATGCAACAGAAGACAGTCTTAGCAGGCAAGAAAAAATAAGGAAAGAGCAAAATAACCAGTTTTTCTTTCTTTTTATAACCAACAGAAAAATGTGCCTTTAAAAAAAATGTTTTGTAAGGTTTTATATACAAAATAAATCCAAGTCTACAAAATAGCTGTGGTCCCATCCCCACAAAAGGAAGTCACTTGGTACATTGACAGGAGGTTCCAAAATGTCCCTCAACCTTAGCCTCCATTTCCCAAAACTTACAGATACCAAAGAATACATTTTTGTTGTTTTACCATTTTATTTGAGTTGAGCTTAGCAGCTGATCCAAAATCCACCAGCTTGAGGTGTCCTGTTCGGTCAATGAGAATGTTCTCTGGTTTGATGTCTCTGTAAGGAAAGTGGGGCCAGAGTTCTGAGAGGCCCATGATAAGGCAGAGAGAAAGACATCCCTGAGGAAAGTAACCAGAGATTTCAGAGAGATGCCGTGTAGGTCTGGGCCCAGTATTTATGGCTAAGATTAGGATTCCAGGTGAAGTGGCCCATCACTAGCCAAAACAGCCAAACTAGGGAAGCTTGTCTCTTGCCACCATCCAGTTTCTGTAGCCCACTCACTATCTTATAGGTTCTAACTTCCTCCCAGCTGTTGAGGCCTTGAAGGCCAGTTATACAGTAACTGAATAACCATTACATAATCTGCTGGACTTAAGTCTAGTTGGCTTATCTATGGTGTCCAGCCTTGAGTCAAGAAATACTTAAGTTTTAGAGAAGCCCAAGTTTAGCTCAAGGGTCTTTTCAGTGTTAGCTTGATAGTTACAATAAGGTATCTTAGGTGTTAAAACTCTGTCCTCTGATTAAGACTGCCCCACTCTGAAGAGAGACTGGGTCACTCTACTCTGTCACTCGAGGAAAAGGCAGTCAAGCAACCTACAGACACGGCCCCAGCTGTGACCACAGAGTGAGCCTAAACTGACAGGGACCCAGAGGTCATATAGACTCCTTGGTCAATATTAATAGACACAGGACCCAGGTTAGACTGATGCAGTATATTAATTATAAATATGTCTTTTTATTTCAGTCTGGGGGCCACTCTACGTTAATCCAGTTCTCAAGTCCCACTCTAATGCCATCCTCCCAGATATTTCTCAATCCTGCCTTTATGGCAATAATTCAAAGTTCATTATAGAGTCCTAATATCTTAATGATGTGTATATCTAAATAGATATTAGAGCTACCTCTCATCCTGAGTTTCTTAGTTTCTAATTGACTCTACTCTTATACTCTGGCCCCCTATTTATTAAATATTTGTATGCCTTGCTACCTTTCAGCCATCAAGCCCCAGATGCTGCCATGACCCCCACCCTGACCTCCCCACACAGGTGACCACCTGGTGAAGTGTCCAGACAGAGCCCTACCCTACTAGGGAAATGTTAGGGACAGTACAGGTGTGTCTAGGAGTATGGATCAACCAGGCAACTGCTCACATGGCAGCAGGAAGCAGTTACAGAAGCACGAAACCCGGTCCTTCCAACACCCCAAAAAGAATTTTGGGTCCATACTCCTAGAGAGGGGAATGTTGAAGGAGAGAAGGCACCACCCAGAAATAGGAGTGGTTGCAGGTATAGGTGGGACCTTTGGCTTTAAAGGGGTGAACCTCTGGGAGCACTGCCGCTTGCTGTCTCCTGAGACCACCATGTGACCATAAAGCTTGTGAATCCTCTTCTCTCTTTATCTCTCTCTCTCTCTCCCTAACATGTTTTGTTTTCAATAAAAGTTTAGTTTACCTGAAAAAAAAAGAAAGAAAAAAAGAAAAGTGAGGCCACAAATGTGTCAGCATCTCCAAGGCAATCAGAGCAACTGCAAGCCTCCAGACCAAGAAGTTTAGTGTCTGTATCCCACTATACAGGCCCACCTACTCATGGGTATAGATGATGAAGCGCACACTTTGCAAGAACAGAAGCCTGAGGGTGCTAAATTCAGATCAATTCTAGGGCTGGTGTTTGTGCACCTGCTTGAGCCCACGTTACAATACGTAAGGACATGGGTTCAAACCCCCAGCCCCCACCTACAGGGGGGAAGCTATGCGAGTGGTGAAGTAGTGTTGCAGGTGTCGCTCTGGCTGTCTCCCTCTCTACCACCCCCTCCCCTCTTGATTTCTGTCTGTCTCCATCCAATAAATGAATAAAGATAATAAAAAATTTTTAAATAAATTCAAATCTACTTCACTATTAAATAGGTAAGCTCTGAAATGTCTGCCATTTTGGAAAAGTAACTCTCAGTTGGTTAAAGTTAAGGCCAGATTAAAACAAAACAAACAAACAAACAAAAACACACAGCTGAAGTGAGCATTCCTTTGATATTGAAATCATTCATCCACACTCTCTCAGGAACTCAGGAGGTGCAGATAAATTCAGTACACAGCAGAGTCTCTTACCGATGCACATATCCCATCTGATGAATGCTGTGAACAGCCAAAATCAGCTCGGCAAGGTAAAACTGAATCATATTTTCATCTAATTGGTCTTCGTATCTATTCAAAAGTGACAGCAAGTCCCCTCCAGGCTGGTATTCCATGACCTGCAGAGAATGCCAAAGTTATTAATTTTTCACACACACACACCCCAAAAAGGGAATGTTTCAATAACATCCTCAAATACCATCTGACGTGTTATAATTACAACGTCTCCACAAAGCAATGAAGATGTGTGAGACGTATTGTAAACCATGTAGGATGAGGTCCCTGCCCCGAGGAAATTACATCCATTACCCCAGAGAATCAATATAATGAAAGACTAGGCTCAGACGCCGTGCACGGTGTTTGCAAGGCAAGCTTGGCAAGTCGAATGCAATCCACCCACCCACCCAAGCCGACACCCTAGACGGTTCCCTGTTCCCTGGCATTAGGTACACAGCAGCAATGGAAATTGCTGGAGGGCAACTTGCACCCTTTTATGCATTCTGCTCAGCACTCAGTGGGGTACAGAAGGCACGCACCAAATGTGACTTAGTGCCCTCATTTAATAATGAGGGGGGCCAGCTGACTCGACTACACATTTGTATTTGTGCGTGTGTGCGTGTGTGTGTGTGTGTGTGTGTGTGTGTGAGAGAGAGAGAGAGAGAGAGAGAGATGGTATAGTGGTTATGTAAAAACCTCTCATGTCTGGTTCTGACATCCCAGCTTCAGTCCCTCACACAACTATATGCCGGAGCTATTAATGTGGGGGACAGGAGATAGTTCGCCTGGTAGAGCGCACAGCTTACAGCAGGTGAGGTCCTAGATTCGAAGCCTGGCACCACATCGCAGCACCAGGGACAGTACTGAGGGAGCTCCCTGGATGGTGCAGTGCTGTGCTGTCTCATGGCACCAGGGGATGAACTCAGGGTCTTGCAATGCCCTGGTTCACTGCACAGCACCATGAAAAAGGAAAAAGCAGTGTGAACATATACCCGCTGACCTAGTAATCCCACTCCTGATGATGTGTTGTATGGGAACTTGCAATAGTGACATTTTTTTTATAACAGGGAAAACAAAAGGATGAGAAAATCACTCAACTATTCAATGCATTCCTACTGCTATAAAAAAAAGGGGGGAAATAGCTATCTGTGATAAAGTGAGAGTCTATGTAGGATAAAGAAAAATCCCTTTTTTTAATTAGGAAAAAAAAAAGTATTACATTTGTTAGTATATACTGACACATGCGCGTGTGCGCGCGCACACACACACACACATGACAAAATCTGGAAGATGAATATAAAATACCACCTCAGATAAAATGTCTGATTAACAAAGCATTTTTCTTCCCTGAGGAACTGACATTCTCCCCATTTGGAAGATAAGCAGCTATGATATTCCTGAGTCAACACATGACTTTGAGACCAGTTTGCCTGGTGGCTTCATACTCCTGTCTGGTGCTCTCATCTCTCTGAGGTCCCCTGGTTCCACCCTCTGTAAATGAGACCAAAGCCTCAGAGGGTCGGGCCCAGTCCTCTGTGTCATTCAGGCCTTGCCTCGCTCGCCCTTCTGGGCCTAACCCTTCCTGCTCAGCTGGGAGAGGCTTGGGCCCATTCAGACCTTCTTTGCAACCACATCAACCACCACTGAGTTGTCCACCTTGTCTTTGTTCTGGCTTCTCATTTTGTTTTTGCTAAGAGCTAGAGAGTGAGGAGAGACAGAAAGATGGCAAGAGAGGGAGACAGAACAACACTGCTCAGCTCTGGCGGATGGTGGTGCCATGAGTAGAACCTAGGGCCTCTGAGCTCCTGTGCTCTAATGCTGAGCTCTCTTCCCAGCCCTTGCTTTCCCATAGTCACCAAAAAAAAAAAGTAATGCAAACCTTTTAAGTTGCCTCACATCCTTAGGTGGGAAAGAGGCAAGATACAAATAAATGTACTAAAAACAAAAATGCAGGAATTGGAGATAGTTCGGCGGTCAAGTGCACGTTTTGCCAAGTTCAGGGGCCCAGGCTCCAGCACTGGCCTCCACACGGAGCACCAGGCACCAAGCAGAGCAGCACAAGCAGTGGAGCAATGCCGCAGGGTCCTTCTCTGTCTCTCTCTCCCTCTCTGTCTCTCACCCTCTATCTGGAAAGAAGAAAGGGAAAAACACATTTGTTGGGAACAATGGAACCTCAAAGGTGTGAGTGAAGCCCCAGCAAAGCCCTGGCAGCAGGGAAAAAAAAGGAGGAGGGAAGTAACTAACTAACTAAATAAATCATTTGAACTTCTCTGTCCACACTTAGCATCATCAATAGCTTATTGGAAAAGTGAGCCCTTGAGCAAAACAATGTGCATGTAACAAAAGCAGCTCCGCCAAATAATTCCATGGCATCTACTTCAGGTGGATTTGCTTTGGTCTTTGTTCCCACCCACTGTAGAGACCCCATGGGGGTCGGTGACTGGCATGTCCTCCCAAGGGCCTCAAGTCTTTGGGTGGCACTTCCTTTCCCATGCAAGGATCACTCAAACAAATACTGGGCAAGGTGAAGAGCAAGGGCACACTGGCTCTGTGATTGATGGAGAAACTAACAAGAACAAAGACACAGGCTTGACTTCCCCACGTCTCAGCAGACATAAACCACCAGACCCAGTCCTTGAATCGCCATGGAAGCCACTGGCAGCCTAAGGCTCACTCACACCTCCCTGCCTAGTTCTCCACAGGCCCCGCATATGTGGGTGAGAGCTAATTTTTACGTCTGTTTTAAATATATATACACCATTGAAAAGGTCTTAAATAGCCAGGCCACTGGGGGTAGGGGGGGAAAGAAACAGGGAAAGAAAATCACAGATAAAAACAGAAAGTGCTCACGCTTTTAGAACTGAAATATCTTAAAATAAGAACAATGCATACTTATGATGACATGTCGCAGCTGTAAATTCTCTAATCTGCCTCTATTAGAGATCTAGAGGAAAAAAGAAAGAGAGAGAGAGAGAGAGAGGACAGCTTGTTAAGCTGAAGGATGAGAAAGTCAACCATCACAGTTGCCAGCACCCTGGGAAAGCCCCAAACTGACCACTGACTAGTGTGGTCACAGAGTTGCTCCGGAAGATGCTATTTGTCATGACCAGTAAAATTATTCAGTTGGGAAAAGAACCATTTCTTAGAAAGGCTAGAAAAATATATATATCCTTTGCTTCTACTCAGAAGAGTGAAAGGACCAGCATAAGGATCCCGGTTCGAGCCCCCAGCTCCCCACCTGCAGGGGAGTCGCTTCACAGGCGGTGAAGCAGGTCTGCAGGTGTCTGTCTTTCTCTCCCCACCTCTGTCTTCCCTCCTCTCTCCATTTCTCTCTGTCCTATCCAACAACAATAATAACTACAACAATAAAACAAGGGCAACAAAAGGGAATAAACAAATAAACATTTTTTTAATTAATAAAAAAAGAAAAGAAAAGCAATAAAAATTACAACAGCTGGGGGTCAGGTGGCAGCGCAGTGGGTTAAGCGCACTTAGCACACTGTGCAAGGGCTGGCGCAAGGGCCGGTTTAAGGATCCAGGTTCTAGACCACAGCTCCCCACCTGCAGGGGGGTTGCTTCACAGGCGGTGAAGCAGGTCTGCAGGTGTCTATCTTTCTCTCCCCCTCTGTCTTTCCCTCCTCTCTCAGTTTCTCTGTCCTGCCCAGCAACAACAGCAATAACAATAACAACAACAACAACAACAACAATGGGCAACAAAAAGGAAAAAACAGCCTCCAGGAGCAGTGGATTCGTAGAGCAGGCACTGAGCACCAGTGATAACCCTGGAGACAAAAAAACAACAAAAAAAATTACAATAGCTGCTAAAGAGATTGCTCCACAAGATGAGGTTGAAATAAGCAAACGAGAAGACAGGTCTCTAAACGGACAGTCCTTATCAAAGGACCTAATCAAACTTGACCCACCAGCACATCATATTGCACACTAGGAATTCCAGCTGTGCCCCTTCAGAAGAACTTAGTTTCTTAATTTACTCAGTCAATTTCACCATCTCAAGATGTTATGCCTAACCCCAAAACTACCCTACAGGGGTACAGTGGCCCTTTCTGAGCTCCTGGAGGAAATGGGTGGAGTGTGGCCAACTCAAGCTTAACAATCATCTTGTTGAACTGAAAAACACAATTTAGGGTCGGAGAGAACATGCCACAATAGAGCAAAGAATTTGTGTGCAAGGGGTCCCAGGTTCAATCCACAGTGCACTGACAGATATATGATGTGATTTCTAACCAGGACTGGAGTGCTTTCAGGAAATACCCTGGGACATTACCAAAGTCCAAGACTTGCATTCTCAGTCACAGAGCTTCCAGGTCTGAGTCTCAGCACTGCTGTATGCCAGAGCTGAACTGTGCTCTCATCTTTTCTCTCTCATAACAAATAAATCTTAAATAAAAAGTAAAGCAGGGGGGCTGGCAGTGGCACCTCGGGTTAAGTGTACACAGTGTGAAGCGCAAGGATCTCAGTTCGAGCCCCTGGCTCCCCACCTGCAAGGGAGTCACTTCACAAGCGGTGAAGCAGGTCTGCAGGTGTCTGTCTTTCTCTCCCCCTCTCTGTCTTCCCCTCCTCTCTCCGTTTCTCTCTGTCCTATCCAACAACGACAGCAACAACAGCGATTGGGAAAAAGATGGCCTCCAGGAGCAATGGATTCATAGGGCTGGTAATGAGCCCCAGAGATAACCCTGGAGGCAAAAAATATATATAATAAAACAGATGATACCAAATCAAGAAACTCTAAAAACATGATCAAAAATAAGAAACAAAGAATGCCTGAGTCCTTTTCATAGCAACATGCTGTGAACCGGGGTCGGGAGGACACTAGGAAGAAGTTAAAGCGGAAGCCTCCACTCAGGTGATGCCAGTCGTTACCACATCATCCATAATGTGGGCACATTTCACCCACCCATGTTACTCCGTCCCTAAGTGTTGCTACTCAGAGATGTCCGGTGAGGTGCTCAACTCCCAACTCCCACAGTGTAGCTTCCAATCCAAAAAGGCTAAGGGCTTCTCAGATCTGCCTGCCCACCAGAAACCGGTGGGGAAGCTTTTTTATGTGGAGCCAGGGGGTGACCTGAAGATGTCACACAGAAGCCAGATATTGCCGAGTAGCCTCGCCAGCACAACATGTTTTTAAATTCTCCATCCGTGGTGAGCAGGAGGCACCACTGCACCCCCCCATCCATGGAGCCCCACCTAGGGCTGTGCCTAGCGCTCCAATCGAGGGTCCCATACACGGTAAGACACACACTCTCCCCACCTCGTCTCTTGGAAGCTTTTTTTTAATGGAGAAAATGGGCAGGGAAGATAGCATGACGCTTATGCAAAACAACTTTCATGTCTTAGGCACCAGAGGCCCCAGGTTGAATCCCAGTACTATCATAAGCCAGAGCCAAGCAGTACCCTGGTAAAAAATTAAATATAATAACTAAACGGATGGGGTGGAGTCCCTGGATGAGCGCACACACATTACCATGCACAAAGACCTGGGTTCACGTTCCTAGGCCCCACCTGCAGGGGAGAAGCTTCACAAGTGGTGAAGCAGTGCTGCATTGTAAGTATCTCTTCTCGCTCCCTTTCTATCTCCCCCAACCCTCGCTAGGTCTCTCTGTCCTAGCAATTCAAATAGATATAAATAAATATGTAAATAAATAAACAGAGAAAAATACACCCATCTCAATAGTCAAGTGTCTAATACGTACCAAGCAGGTCTGAGTATTAATTAGGAAAACAGCAGTGACGGAAAGAGACAAAATTTCCCACCTTCATGGAGATGGAACTCTAATGGAATGAAAAAGGACTGTAAAGGGAGCCGTGTGGTGGCTAAGTGCACATGTTACAATGTGCAAGGACTTGGGTTCTTCACGAGTGGTGAAGCAGGGCTGCAGGTGTCTGTTTCTCTTCCTTTCTATCTCGCCTACTCCTCTCGACATCTGGCTGTCTCTATCAAATAAATAAAGATAATAACATTTAAAAATAGAAAAGGATTTTTAAAAGATGAAAGACTACACATATGAAAGGTCAAGGGAGTTAGTCAGAAATGAAGATACCAGGGCTGGGCGATAGCTCCACAGGTCAAGCTCACTCACCACCACATGGGAGGACCCCGGTTCCAGCCACCAGCCCCAAACACACACACTGCAGCAGGAGACAGTCTCTGAACAGTGGAGCGGTGCTGTGGTGTTACTCCTCCTCTATCTTTTCCTCTCTGTTCGGGGACCCAAGCCAAACTCTGTGGCTCAAGGTCTGTTGGAGAGGCCAAGAAAATTTTTTTTATTTTTTTTATTTTTACCAGTGTAACACTCAGCTCTGTCATATAATATCAGGGATTGAACCTTGCAAGCAAATCCTATGTGCTTTCTCCCAGTCCAGAATCTGCATTCAAATTTTAAAAAATATATATTTTATTTATTTGATTTTTTTATATTTATTTATTCCCTTTTGTTGCCCTTGTTGTTTAATCGTTGTAGTTATTGATGCCATCACTGCTGGATCGAACAGAGAGAAATGGAGAGAGAAGGGGAAGACAGAGGGGGAGAGAAAGACAGACACCTGCAGACCTGCTTCACTGCCTGTGAAGTGACGCCCCTGCAGGTGGGGAGCTGGGGGCTCAAACTGGGATCCTTATGCCGGTCCTTGTGCCTTGTGCCACCTGCGCTTAACCCGCTGCAGTACCACCCGATTCCCCTATTTGATTATTTTTAACCAGGGCACTGCTCAACTCTGGCTTATGGTGGTGTGGGGGGCATGTAAATCTGGGACTCTGGAGGCACGCGAGTGCCTTTGTAGAACCACTATGCTATCTACACTCACCCACCCGAGATTCTGCATTTTTAAGGAGCCATCAAAGCAGTTCTGGTACAGCCAGCCCAGCACTGGATTGAGACTGACTGCTGGTGAGTTTGAGGAGCCGACTCTCCTCCAAGCAAAAGAAAAGTCCCAGTGGAACAGGGGTGTCGTGGTGCGAAACCCAGCTCTAAACAGCTGTCCCTCTCTGGTGACCACCTTACCTGCCCAACAAGACCAGCTCACTGTCAATAAAGGACTGAAGACTACCCAGCACTGGTCCCTCAGCCCCGAAGCAATGCTCCTCAGCCTTGCCCAGGGCAGACGATGGCCCTGTACACAAAACAGCTGCAGGTAACTCAAATGACAGTCACCAAGATCTGGTCACCAAAAGCCAGGAACACGGGAGTAGGAAAGAGAATCCTAAGGCAAAAACAGGATGACAAGCCTGCAATGGCAACCAGGACACAGCAGCAAACAGTGAGCCTGGCGGGAGGCCTGCCCTTTGAGAGTGAAGACGCCAGGGCCAGCAGAGCCGGGCCTTTCTGAGGGCAGCAGCTGCAAACTCTAATTGAAGGGTACATCCGACATGTGTTCAGCTCGGAAGGGGCGGCTGTTTCTCTGTTGGTGTTTGTATCGAAACCCCAAGAACTGGGCCAGCAATTCCCATCAGTTGTGCTGTGTTTGAAATAGGACCAGAGTGTGTGTGTGTGTGTGTGTGTGTGTCCTCATGCACACATGCTTGTGCACATACATTCAGACTTGCACACACATGTGTGCATGCTCAGGGAGCGTGGAGCTTGACTGGTCCTTTACGACTCTGTCGATTTGCATAGTGTCACTAGATGCTGGCTGTACTGGCCACCTCTCAGCAGCTTGTCCTTGAAACACCTGCACTCCAATCAGAAGGCTCCAAGTGCCATGAGAATGTAATGATGCCGGTGCATCATTATCTGGGGAGGAGGGAAGGGATCCTCCAGGCAGTGAGTGGCCCCTTGGCAGAGGAGCCAAATTATTCTTCTTGAAGGGCAAGGTGACCAAGAAGAAGAGAGGTGAGGGGTGGGGGGAGAAGGATTTTGATTTCCGCAAATATGAATGCTGGCCTGATTCATCCATCTATTCTAAAAAGATCCTCTCTGAACACTGAGTCACTCAGTCTTGGCAAAAACAGACAGCTGGCTGGAACTAGGTAATTGGAGGAGATTAATTAACAAAGGGGCGACTGACAGGTGCGGGCAAGGTTAATGGAGACAAGCAGGGTGTGGTGCTAGACCCCAGGGCTGGTGACGTAGGGGGAAAGGTAGCATTCCTTGGTCTCCAAGCAGGGGAAGGTGTACTCGAGCTAAAGCTACAGGGTCCCCAGGCCAGCAGTGGCACCTGGGAACCAGGAAGAAAGGTGAATCTGCATGGCCAGGGAGGGGTTCAAGAGTAGGGCAAAGAACTTACACACACAAGGCATCACATTTTCTCTCATTATGTAACTGAGTAAGTCTTGGGCTGGGTGATAGTGTTAGGGCACAGTGCATGTATGCCTGAGGCCCCAGAGGCCCCAAGTTCCATCACCAGCACCACCTTATGCCAGAGCTGAGCAGCACTCTGGTCAGTTTCCCTCCCCCCCCCCTCATAAAAATAAATAAAGCTATCTTTTTCTAGAAATCTCTAGGAAGGAAAAGAATGCAAATCTGTGGATCACATCACAGGCCCACTGAATCAGAAACTCCGGTGGCAGGGCCGGGCAAACCGGGACAACAGAACTAGCCTGTGACTGCTTGAATGGTGCGCTCACTTGAAATTTGTCTCAAAAGACCAAGACACAAAAACAATTTCAAAGGCATGGAACTCCAAGAGCCTCCGCCCTCAGGCAATAACACACTCAGACACTGAATTGGAGTCAACGAGAGACACTCATGTCTCATTTGACCCATGAGACAGACAACTGAAGCCAGGAAAGCCAAGCACTCGGGGGAGACTGGGGAAGGAATGGGAACAAGTCTGAGCAGCAGCTTCCTCCTGATGGGCAGCCAGCTCCCAAGCCCTGGCTTTTCAAACAGCAACTGCCGACGTGCTGGTGAGCTCTGAGACGTGCCTGCAAACTGGATAATCTTACCCAAGAGCTCAAAACAGCACATGTCTTGCTGTCAAAACTCTCGTAAGCTGCCACTTCTCACTGAAATAAACAATGAGGTAGTAGTATTCACTAAGTTTCTCCAAGGCTTCGAGGCAGTGGCATAGGCTGGTGTTCACACAGGCTCTGGGGGGCACAGCCAAGGGGAGACCCTCCTTCTAGATGGCCCCTATGCAGGAAAGAAACAGGGTTCATGAACTTGCAGGCGGGTGGGGTGAAAGTGAGATGGGAAATAGAAGCATTCTTATCTAATGCCATACCACCCTGGACACGCCCAATCTTGTCTGATGTGGGAAGCCACACAGGGTCAAGCCTGGTTAGTACTGGGATGGGGCAAGTATTCTCAGGCAGGAGCTCAGGACCAGGCTCCTTTCACAAGTGGTTTGGGAAACCTGCACCATAGACAGCACCACAGCTACTGGAGTAGTGCTATGGCGTCTCTTGGCTCTTCCTCTCTCTCTCTCTCTCTCTCTCTCTCTCTCTCTCTCTCTTTGACTGTTTAACCAAGTCCTACTCCATTTAGCTCCTGAGATCAGAAGAATTCGGGTGCATACAAGGTGGCATGGCCACAGACTTCTCTGTCAAAGAAGTAAAGAAATGAGGGCCTGGTGGTGGAGCACCTGGTTGAGTGTGTACATTAGTGTGTAAGGACCCAGATTCAAGCTCTGGTCCCACTTGAAGGGAGGGGGGGAGATTCACAAGCTGTGAAACGTTGTTGCAGGCATCTCTCTCGCCCTCTACCTCTCTATCACCCCCATTCCCTCTCAGTTTATGTCTGTCTTATAAAATGTTTTAAAATGGGCTGGGCAGTAGCAGCAGGTTAAGCACACATGGTACAAAGCACAAGGGCCAGTGTAAGGATCCCAGTTCGAGCTCCCAGCTCCCCAACTGCAAGGGAGTCGCTTCTCCCCCATTCTCTGTCTTCCCCTCCTCTTTCAATTTCTCTCTGTCCTATCCAACAGTGATGACAGCAATAAATAACAACAAAAATAAACAACAACAAAATAAATAAATAAACAAATAAACAAGAGCAACAAAGGGAAAAAATAGCCTCCAGGAGCAGTGGATTCATAGTGCAGGCACCGAGCCCCAGCAATAACCCTGGAGGCAAAACAAATTTTAAAAAATACATACATACATACATATATTCTTAAACAATTCAAACGAGCACCAAAAAAAGACCTTCTCATAAAATCTGAAAGTTTTAGGGACACATGAAGAATCGTGCAAATACAACAAGGCAACAAAGCAGAGAGCTTCAGAACAGTCTCCTCTACAGAACGTGCAGCTCCTTCGTGGAAGGACACTGGTGAAAACATCGGTTATGCAGATCGGAGCAGATTTTACCATGGACCAGCAGTTTCAGCTGAGCAGTTTCTGTGGGCTGCCTGCCAGAATGCAGACCAGCCCTGTTAGCCAGAAGCAGATGTTACAATGGACTCCACTACAATCTTTACATGCCTGGTATGTCCCTACAAACTGGCAATTTTTAACCATCAAAATTCAAGAGCCCAAGTTCAATTTCCTGGCATTGCGCTCAAATTTTGAGATCTCGGGGGGGGGGGGGGCATCTTGAATTCTATGCACTAGAGAGTAAAGATCACACTGCTAACATGATAGGATTTCCATCACATGATAAAGAAATTTGCATGCAAATGAAATTTCTGTGAGATTCATCATATATTTCTCCGATAAGTTGTTCCTTTTCTTTTTTTTTTTAATAGAGAGAAACATAGCACCAAAGCTCCCCCTCAATGGGGGAGAGGAGGATGGGGGGTGGGGGAGGCACGCCAGGCTCAAACCTGGGATGTGTGCGAGGCAAAGCAAGTTATGTTGCCAGCCCGGACAGGTATCTCCTCAGCATTCACTTGGGGAACTACTGAAAGCAAAGGAGACATAGTTGCTCCCTGCACGAGGGAGCAGCCTGGTGGAGGAAACCAACACACGCCGGGAGTGAAGGGCACGGGGCGCACATGAGAACATAACACCAGAACTCAGGAGACGGCGCTCCAGTAGCGCACAGGACTTACACGTCAGGGTCCCAGGTTCGATTCTGGGGACCAGCCATAACCAGAGCTGAGGGGTGCTCTGGTCAGTTAAAATAAATAAAAATAAAAAACCTGAAGGCTCCAGGAAGGATTCCTGGAAGAAGTAGCGATCTGGTCCCAGAAGTCCCAGAAGGAGAAACAGGGGTTGGTCAGTAAGTAGGGAAAGAATAGAGAAAGGTCACAAGCCAAGATCAAAGGCCCCAAGGACGTGCAGAACAGATGTAAAACAAATGGAGTCCAGCAAGACTGGAGCCCCTGCGTGAAAGGCCTAGTGAGCCCCGTGGAGGAGCCTGGCCTTCACCAGAGGGGAGCAGGGAGCCTTGGAGGGTTTTGAAAGCGGTGTGACCTGGCAGTGGTGCATAGAAGGCCTGGGGTGGGGGGAGTCGGGCAGTAGCGCAGCAGGTTTAGTGCACGTGGCGCGAAGCACAAGGGCCGGCGTAAGGATCCTGGTTTGAGCCCCCGGCTCCCCACCTGCAGGGGAGTCGCTTCACAGGCGGTGAAGCAGGTCTGCAGGTGTCTCTCTTTCTCCCCCTGTCTGTCTTCCCCTCCTCTCTCCATTTCTCTCTTTCCTATCGAACAGTGGCATCGATAACAACAATAACTACAACAACAATAAAAAAACAACAAGGGCAACAAAAAAGAAAATAAATAAGATTTAAAAAAAAGAAGGCCTGGGGGAAGGACAGGACAGATGGCAGGAAGGCCACTTAGGAGGTGATAATAGCAGTGCAGACTGTGGAAGAGGGCGGCAGGAGCTCACACAGCAGGAAAGGGCCGGAGAGGAGATGGGGCCGGGTTTGGAGAGCACACATTATAATGCGTGAGGACCCAGGTTCAAGCCCCTGGTCCCCACCTGCTGGGGGGAAGCTTCATGAGTGGTGAAGCAGGGCTGCAGGTATCTGTCTCTCTATCCCCCTTCCTCTCAATATCTGGCTGTCTCTATCCAATAAATAAATAAAGATAAAAAAATTAAAAAAAAAAAAAAAAAAACATAACTTCAGGAGCAGGAAGATCAATCCATGGGCCTTGCATGCAAGAGGCCCCCAATCCAATCCCTGGCACCACCAATAGCCAAAGCTGAGTAGTGTTCAGGCCAAAAATAAAATAAAATAAGAGTAGGAGACATAGCTCAGAGAGTAAAGCAGGGGCCTTATCATCAGCACAACCCAGGTTCAAGTTACAGCAACACATGGGAGGAGCAATACCACCAGAGGAAGCTCTGAGGCTGAGGCTGTGGTCTCGGTCGGTCTGGTCAGTGACCGACCGACTGACTGACTGACTCTCTCTCCCTACCCCCCCATACATACACACACACACACACACACACACACACACACACACACCAAAGTCTGGCCTCCACCACACTGGAGGAAGGTTTGGTGCTATGAGGTCTTCCCTTCTTTGTGTGTCTGTATCTCTATCTGAAAAAGTCAGCCTAGAGGGTGCAAGACTGGTGACAACAAAAGAAAGAATGGGGAGAGGGAGAAGGGAGATGACCAAATTGACGAACGCCCAGAATGACGAAATCATCCATGTAAGAGGCCCCAGATACACAAAACAAAGAAATGTATCCTCAAGGAAACTGCATTTCTATTACAGATTATTGATTACCATTAGATTGTTCCCCAAACTTAAAAAGTTGAGTGATCTCTAAGTTGTGTATAACCTCAACAGTGTGTCAGTACTTTATAACGATGATATGGATTCTCTTGTCCTCCTTATCTTGTGGCAGAATGTATTTCCAGATTCAGAAATGTTGAGACTTTAGAAAGGCAAAATGGAGGGGGTCAGGCGGTAACGCAGTAGGTTAAGCGCACATGGTGCAAAGCGCAAGGACCAGCGTAAGGATCCTGGGCTGAGACCCCGGTTCCCCACCTACAGGGAGGTCACTTCACAAGCGGTGAAGCAGGTCTGCAGGTGTCTGTCTTTCTCTGCTCCTCTCTGTCTTCCCCTCCTCTCTCCATTTCTCTCTGTCCTATCCAAAAAAAAAAGAAAGGCAAAATGGTACACGTGCCTCTATGATGCGACACCCACAGGCAGAGCCTGGTATCTCACCCTGTAATCAAACACATTCACAGTACTGCAGAGAGAGTTCAATCCAGGCTTTGCTGCCAAGTGAAAAACAAAAGGAGCTGAGGCTATTCAGAGCTCTGGGGATTTCAGAACTGCAAGTAAGGGGTGGTGGATCTATGTAAGCACATCTTAATTTCTATGTTTACACTTTTAATATGAAAACTTCCTATCAAAAAGCATTTTGCTCCAAAGCACTTGAGAAGAAAATGCAGACAAGGAAATAATCACAACATCCCATCAGTAATAACCACCAGAGCGACTAAAGAAGGGAGCAAAAATGTCACTGCACCCAGGTGTCAGTGAGGCCACCAGAACCACAGAGAACAGCTGCTCTATGAACATTCCCGTCTTGCAAGGTGGCAGGTGGGAAACCAGAGATGACTGCTAATGAAGGGTGACAATGCCAGGAATAAAATCCAGCCAAAAGGCCCCCGGAGAAGAAAAAAACCCCAAGCTGGGAGCCTGTCCTAACATAGAAATGGCACAGACCCCCAATCTGAAAGGCAGTCCAGGAAGGCCAGGCCTGTGACTACTGACATGGAAAGTTACTTGGAATAAATTACTGAGAGGCAAGGAGTAAACCAACGAGCAGAGTGGACTGATCCAGCATTTTTGTGAAACACGCTCAGTACATGTGTTGTAGACATAGAATATTTCTTCCACAAGGCACAGTGAAGAGCCAAGGACATCAACAACCTCTGGCATTTGCTTCTCTAGAGAGAACTTCTATTTGCTGTGTTTCCTTTTCTCGGCTTTTTAAAGTTCCATACTTTTCTGGAGTGTTTGCACTCCCTTGTAAGAACTATGCACTCTTTTCACAACTTTTAAAAATTAAACCAAGAACCTAGAAGTAATAAGGTCACTCACAAATAAATGACTTCTCACTACTATCCTTTAAGCCACAGTGAGAAGAGTCAGTGATGATGTGGCTAGCCCGTAACCTCTTGGACAAGAACAGGAAGACACTTGAAAGTCAGAAAAGCTAGCAGCGGGCTAAGCGCAGGTGGCGCAAAGCACAAAGACCGGCATAAGGATCCCGGTTCGAACCCCGGCTCCCCACCTGCAGGGGAGTTGCTTCACAGGTGGTGAAGCAGGTCTGCAGGTGTCTATCTTTCTCTCCTCCTCTCTGTCTTCCCCTCCCTCTCTCCATTTCTCTCTGTCCTATCCAACAACGACAACAACAATAATAACTACAACAATAAAACAACAAGGGCAACAAAAGGGAAAAAATAAAAATTAAATAAATATAAAAAAAAAAAAGAAAGTCAGAAAAGCAACTGAATGAGTGAGAGGAGTCAGGGACCACATTAGCAAGAGCACAGTCAATTCTATGACTGTGATATTTGAGCACCACAGCACCAGGCTAGATCCAGACAGACAGGGTATAAATAAAGTCTTACCAGATAAAGGTTACTCTTGTCCTGAAAAGCGTATTGTAACTGGGGGATCCAAGGGCTTGTGCTCCTAGATAATATGTTCCGTTCTTCCTCAAAAAATGAGACCTGGGGAGGGAAAAAAAAAACACTTCAGATGATTATAATGTGAGGATCAAAGTCTGAGGGGGTAAGAGAGGGGGAGCAAGGAGAAACACTTTCAACTCTCTCTTCAAACCTAAACAGATTCTGATAGTTAAAAAAAATAATAATAAAGTTAAAAACACATCAATGTGCTCAACATTTCATAAAACTTACTCACCATCAAGTTTACTCAACTTTTGCCAGATCCAGTTTAATTAACTTAGCGTCTTTCTTAAAGTCACTTGTTTTAGCAGCTGGGGAAGTGGTTCAATGGTAAAACACAAGACTTGCATGCATGAGGTGTCAAGCTCCACCTCCAGCATCACATCTGCAGGGCTGATGCTCTGCTTCTGCCAGGGAGAGGCTGCAGTGTTAGTGCACCGAGCTTTTAGTTTCTGAGGCTCCTGAGGTCCCAGGTTCAATTCCTGGCCCTGCCACAGGCCAAACCTGAGCCCCATGGACACCATCTTTAGAAGAGTAAATGTCAAGAAAAATACCAGTAAGTGTCTGCATGTGGCTATTTTGAGCACAATGGTATCTGTGAAAGTCTCAGGGTTTGCTATAATACTAATGCTAAATCGGTAATGTTTTCAAGTAGTCTGTCCACTTACCAGCTAAAATCGCCTATCTGTGCACCACTGGTGATGCTCCTCACAGACTAGGGAACCCCCACCACCAACCCCCCTAAGTAATGGCACCTCACTTGCTGCTCCATCTTTCTTTTCTGATACATAAAAGGTGTTCACTGAAGGCTGTCTGAGCTTAAAAGACTAAGCCTGCCCTTGCTCATGGCTATGTTCATCTCTAACCCCCGGTGCTTCTCTGATGGCCTCTTCCGGTTCCCAGAGTGCAGGGCGGGTGTGCTGGCGGCTCCTGGATGACATTTCCTTTCACTCACTTCCTGTGCTAGCTTCTCTTCTCACACCCTCACATTCCGAAGTCGTGCACTGGCTCAGTAAAGGCCGCCACTCTGCTTTATAGTCACCCTCTTAAGGACTGTATGTGTGGCTTTAGTTAGCCTCTGTATAAGAAAATTCTATTTTAAAAAAAAAAGTCAGGTTTATTGGAATGATAACTCCTGCCACTGTTGGTTCAAATGGTAATAAAGTTTTTTTCCTTTTTGTTAAAAAGAGAGAAATAGAGATAAAGAGAAAGAGAGAAAAGAGAGGAAGGGAGGGGAGGGAAGGGGAGGGGAGGGAGGGGAGGGGAGGGAGGGGAGGGGAGGAGAGGGGAGGGGAGGGGAGGGGAGGAGAGGAGAGGAGAGGAGAGGAGAGGAGAGGAGAGGAGAGGAGAGGAGAGGAGAGGAGAGGAGAGGAGAGGAGAGGAGAGGAGAGAGACCAGCCCACAACCTTACACGGGATCTTCTCAGTCCAGTCACTAAAGGAAGGTACAGGGGCACAGGGTTTTCAGCAAGATGGCATACTAGCATGAAATCCTGCTGGCCTGCTTCCAGTCTAGAGAATTTTTAACAAACTTGCACACACGCGCACACACACACACACACACACCTACAGCTCAGAGGAAGACTGCATTGAGGGAAGACACGCCTACTTGGACACCTATATTGCTTGCCTGCAGCACTGTTAAGATTCTTTTCAAATGTACTATTTCTCATAAGGCTAGACTCCCATTTCATGCTTCTTCCCAAGGACTAAAAATCCCAACAAGTATAACAGGTACTTAGCAGGTGGGCATGGATAGCAGGTGGCTCAGAGGTGTGGGAAGGATCAGTGAGCAGTTCACAGCTCTCGCCCTGGGGACTGGCACCATCTTGTCACTCTTCCTTTCTGTGAAGCAGATCTTTCATCCCTAGAAACAGGCCAATTCTAGACCCTAACAAGTAGCTTCCTCTTTTGCTGCTTTGATTGGTGGCCACAGTCACTGAAGTCCTGAGACTCTGATCCCGACCACCTCCAAGAAACCCAGCCACCTCACAAAGTAAACCGGAATTCTAAAAATCTATTCTTGGACAGAAGGGAGAACACTAAGCAGAACTTGGACTGGGTTTGGTGTATTGCACCAAAGTAAAAGACTCTGGGGTGGTGGGGAGGGTTCAGGTCCTGGAACAGGATGATAGAAGAGAACCTAGTGGGGGTTGTATTGTTATGTGGAAAACTGAGAAATGTTACACATGTACAAACTACTGTATTTTACTGTTGACTGTAAACCATTAATCCTCCCAATAAAGGGACAAAAAAAACTGTGACACTGTTGTTAGGGAGATGGAGTGTTAGTGACTGCTTACAGGAATAGTGTTTCTGTCTGGCACAATGAAAATATTCTAGAAGCAGACAGGAGTGTACTTCGTACTGCTGAAGCACACCTTAAAAATGGCTGAATGGTAAATTTCATATGATGTATATTTTGCCAAAAAAAAAAAGGGGGGGTGGTGATGCTTGAGATTTCCTGTGAATAACTCCAACCTACCCACCCAAATGACCTTATTTCTCCCTGATTCAGTCTATTTGCTTTAACCCACTACAAACAGGTCACTGGTGCGGTGGCAGAGCCTATGATTTACAAGCATGAGGTACTAAGTCTGATTCCTGGCACTGCTTGTGCCAGATTGATGCTCTGGTTCTCTCTCTTATTAATTCCTAAGTAGATCTGGGAAAAAAAAAAATTAATCTTTTAAATTCCCAAGTGCTGGGGATTGAACCTGGGACTTGGGTGCCTCGGGCCTTTTAAAAGTCCCTTTGCACAGTCGTTATGCTTTCACCCCAGTCCTCATCTAGTATTCTGTATTTTCAAACCTCCAGAATGGCCCCACATCATCATGTGTGTGCCCAATGCTGCTCTCTGCCCAGAACAACTGTGTAAACCGTCCCTAACTGTCCCTGGGTCACCCAGAGCTCTCCTCTCTCCATCACTGGCGACTTTGCTAGCTGGTCTCCCCTTCTATGATGCTTTAGCCAGTCGCCATCTGTTTCATAATGTTTACCTTCTTCCTCCATTTTCCAAGGTTGTTTAAACTCTGAAACTAACAGTCATGGTGCTTCAATTTTTATGCAGGTTTCCCACGGAGCTGGCGACATTACCAGACACATGATGTGCACTCGAAGGTCTGTAACTAATAAATTACTCTCTGAAATACAAGGCTGACGGCCGTCTCTCTAGAAACACAGCAAATGAATTGATACGTCTGCAGCAGCAGCCTTGTTTAAAAAGAGAAAAAATATCACTGTCGACAAGCTAACTTCTTGCCTACTGTCAAACAAGCAGCTCCCTAGCCATTTAGCAATTTTATTTAATTTCTTTAAAGGTCTATTTTGAAGTCAAATACACATGCCCACATCATAGATACAAAAAAAAAAGTGTATAAAAGTGAATACTATCTGAATCACCCCACAATATGCATATGCCCGAGTCCCCCGTGGAAACGGTCATGACAGATGATCTTAAATTCATTAGTGGAAAGGCCAGTTGGCCTGAATAAAATGCAACTGCAGAATCTTGGTCAAGGGACCAAGGGATGCTGGTGAGCCTTCAAAATCAGTCAACATCATTTCAAAAGAGAAGAGTTCAGGATGCCAGACCTTTTTGTCCATGCAACCAAGATCAGCTGCAGAGTGACATGGGAAAAATGAGCCCCTCAAATATAGGTGCCAATTCTGCCAACAGTCTGCAATGAATACAAGTGCAGGAAGGGGAAAGGGTGTGACAGGAAAAGCTTCCTACCTGCTCCTGGGCCAACAAGGCCTTCTTCTTCATGACTTTCATGGCGTAGATGTCCCCCGTGGCTTTCTCTCTGACCACCTGCACTTCTGCAAAGTGACCACAGCCTACAAGACTACGGACTTCAAAATCCTTTGCCGAGGGCTGGAGCCCCTGAAGCTCAGCTATGGTGTCAGAATCTGCAAAAGATGGAAGAGGTACTCCCAGGTAAACGAGGCACTTCAAATACATGCGGCTTTGTGAACAAAAGGAGCGTTCCGATGTCTTCCCTCACTGTCAAAAGACATTTAGTCACTTTCTCATCCATCATGAATAATTATAAAATCAGCACAGAAATGTTTTTTCTAGGGCTCCAGAAATTCCAAAGCTCAGTTTCCATGGTAGCTATGATTTGAATTCCGTCGACTCAGAAAATAGGGGACAGAGAATCATGTTTCTTCCTCCTCTCTGAAGGCTGCGAGGATGTGTTTAGGCAAACAGGCTTTTAGAATAATGTAGTGTGGCATGAGTCTCACCTTAATCTCCTGTGGGGCTGGCTTCTAGATCATTCTATTCTGAATACCTCAGGTCTGCTCTTCTCCCACTGGTCCATTTTATTACCCTCAGCTTGTGGAGAATGTGTCAGTGTTGTGGCCATGGAAATAGCTCAGATGGGAGAATACCAGACCTGCATGCTGAAGGCTCCTGGCTTGATCCCTGAGGCTGCATGTACCGGAGAGGTGTTCTGGCTTGTCTCTCTCGTGTGGCATTCTCTATCTTGTAAAAAATGAAATTTTAAATATGCATGAATGATGCCAAAAATAAACAAATAAATAAATGCAGCCCAACGAGCCAAGTGTACCCCTGACATTTGCTCTGCAGAGCTGGTATGTCTCACATCTGGAGAAGGCTGCAATCATCAGTGTCTTAACTCAGCCTGATTCCTTTTGCTAGTGTAATGTCTCAGCATCTTGGGCTCTTTGGGCCGCGACAACAAAACGCCACGTGGGGTAGCTTCAACAGCAGGCCTGAAGCTCCAGCAGGCTGAGAGGTCCAAGATTAACCTGCCTGCAGACAGGTTAGTAGCTGGGGAGGCCCCACTCCTGGCTTCCAGACAAGCTGCCTTCTTATCTCACATGGTAAAAAGGGCAGAGTGTCTCTCCCTCTTGTCATAAGGATACTCATCTTATATCAGGGGCCTCACACTCATGATCTCATCCAACTCTAGTTCCCCAAGGATCCACCTCCAATGTCATGCCATGTTGGGGGTCAATGCCTCAACATTTGAGTTTGCAGAGGACAGAAACGTTCACTCTCTAACAGAGGGTGATCCTCAAAAGTCTAAACCCAGTGGAAGGAGGGGCTTTGGAATCTAGCACATTTTCATTCATCCTCTAAGAACACTACACTGCTGGATATGCAATGACTCTAATGATCTGGGAGAATGGAGAACAGCTGGGACTGATGGAAAACTTCCATCTGCACATTACAGGGAAACTGAAACAACATGGGGAAGACACACGTGGGGAAAACACAAGGCAAGACACACGTATAAGAAAAAAAAAAAGAAAGAAAGAAAGCTAGTGGCCCAGGAGGTAGCACAGTGGATAAGGCCTTGGACTCTCAAGGTCCTAAATTTGACCCGCAGTATTGCATGGGCCAGAGTTATGCTCTGGCTCTTTTACTCCTCTCACTCTCTCTTTCATAAATCTTAAAATATGAGAGACCTGCACATTCCTTGTAAAACAAAATACTGAAAGTATAAAAAAAAAATATGAACAGTAAAGATTTCTTTTTTAAAAAAAGAAAGAAATCTAACTCCATGTGAAAGTAAAATCCACCACTGCGAGATAGTTTCCTTCCGCTTTAGCATCACTGCGCCAGGCCCTATCTTTTCCAAGTTTCCTTCAAAGGAAGTACTTGAGTTTTGAATTAAAATGCCCCAAATATGCTGGCTTGCAATTTTCTGGGTTGACCTTGATTTCCATACTGCTTACACACAAGGCCAGTCTCTCTTATGCCATTGGCATTGTCCAACTTCATAACTCCAGGTCTGTTACTAGTCACCACCATGCATTTCAATCACATAAGTGGACAAACTGAGAGACAAAACTACCAGGACACTTTCCTAATTCTTTTTTTTAATATTTATTTTATTTATTTATTTCCTTTTGTTGCCCTTGTATTGTTGTTGTTATTGATGTCGTCGTTGTTGGATAGGACAGAGAGAAATGGAGAGAGGAGGGGAAGACAGAGAGGGGGAGAGAGAGACAGATACCTGCAGACCTGCCTCACCGCCTGTGAAGCGACTCCCCTGCAGGTGGGGAGCCGGGGTTCGAACTGGGATCCTTATGCTGGTCCTTGTGCTTTGCGCCACCTGCGCTTAACCCGCTGCGCTACAGCCCGACTCCCGACACTTTCCTAATTCTAAGAAACCCAAATCTCAGAGTCCTTATCCAAAGACTCTGGGTTAGTAAAAAGAACAAGTCACATTCAATCTCAAGCTATAGTTTAAAAAAAAAAAAAATCTGGGGTGGGTCAGTGATGCACACGGTTGAGCAGACACATTACAGTGCACGAGGACCCCAGTTCAAGCCCCCAGTCTCCACCTGTAGGGGGAAAGCTTCACGAGCAGTAAACAGTGCTGCTGGTGTCTCTCTCTATCTACCTGTATCTCCCTCTCTCCTCTCAATTTCTCTGTCTCTATCCAAAATTTTTTTTAAGTCTGGGGCATAAGAGCTCACCAGGTAGAGCAATGGTCTTACTGTGTGTGAACACCTGGATTTGAGAAGCAGCATCATACGGGAGTTCCATGGACAGCTCCAGCTGTGGTGGCTCCCTTCCGTCTCTGATTGTCTCTAAGTAGAAAACTGGGCAAAGTTAGGCCCGGGAGGCAGCTCAGTGGAACTGCATGTGTGCAATGCCCTGAGTTTATTCACCACATAAAATAAATAAAAATGTTCATAACTTCTCTCCACATCACCCTTCATCCCAGCCTACCTACAGTCCTGGAATTCAGAGCTCAGTGGGTCCAGACTCTGGAAGTGAAGAGAAAGACCCACAGCACTAAACTGGAAAATTAAGTCAAATGACCTTGGAAGATCAACACGGGAGGGGAGGAGCTGGGGAGGTGGTTCAGGTGGTAGAAAGCATGCCTTTTGGGGGTCGGGCAGTGGCGCAGTGGGTTAAGCGCATGTGGCGCAAAGCGCAGGGACCGGAGTAAGGATCCCGGTTCGAGCCCCAGGCTCCCCACCTACAGGGGAGTCGCTTCACAGGCGATGAAGCAGGTCTGCAGGTGTCTATCTTTCTCTCCCCTTCTCTGTCTTCCCCTCCTCTCTCCATTTCTCTCTGTCGTATCCAACAACGAATTGCGTCAACAAGGGCAATAACAATAACCACAACGAAGCTACAACAAGGGCAACAAAAGGGGGGGGGAAAATGGCCTCCAGGAGCGGTGGATTCATGGTGCAGGCACCGAGCCCAGCAATAACCCTGGAGGAAAAAAAAAAAAAGAAAGCATGCCTTTTAAACATGAGGCCCTGGGTTCAATCAACGGTACCACATTTTTTACAAAAATATGCTTTTTGTTCCTTCAGGGTTATCGAGGGGGCTCAGTGTCAGCACTATGAATCCACTGCTCCTGGTGGCCAGAGAATCTGAGAGAAGGGGGAGATAGAGAAGAGAAAGAGAAGACACCTGCAGACCTGCTACACCACTTGTGAAACATCCCCCCTGCTTGTGGGGATCCAGGGACTCAAACCCAGATCCTTGTGCAGGTCCTTGAGCTTTGTACTATGTGCACTTAGCCGGGTGTGCCACTGGCTAGCCCCCAAAAGATAAATATTTGGATGCAGCTACATGGCTTCATTTTTTGCATTGCTTAGTTCTCTTAGTTTCCTCCGTCCCCCACCCCCACCCCTCTCTCTCTCACACACACACACAGAGCCAAGAAGGTGGCTCAGCAGGAGAGCACACACAAACCTAGCATGTATGAAGCCCTGGGTTTGATCTCTGGCACTGCATTTTTTTTTGGGGGGGGAGGAAAGAAAAAAAAGTCATATTAATGTAATTACTCTTTCTCAATTATAGCTTCACTCAACTGTACACACCAAGAAGCCTCTTCAAAAAACATAAGGCAATTCCCTGGAAGAGGATTCTATCAAAAAAACCTACACTTCACTAGGAACCCTAGCTCCCCAATTATTGAATGAGTCCAGAAGAGAATAGTGAGTAAATGCCCCCAAGCACATTCTGAAGTGAAAAATACACGATACATATATGCAGCATTGTTGACATGTGTGGCTCTCACTGTTGGGCCACACTTAGTCAGGGTCTCTAAGTACCAGGATGGTCTTACACTAACTCATTCAAGCCCCACACAGTCCTACCAGACATACATTCTCCCCATTTTGCTGAGGAAACAACTGAGAATAGACAAGATGCACATAAATGCCAGAGGTCACTGGAGTGAACAAATACTGATTCTGCCAGCCCCAAACTCCTGGCTCTTTTGGGTGCTTTCACATCACCCATATCCCATGAAGTCCTGGGCACCCACACCAGACTGATCACAGTTTATCACACCCTGGCCCAGGAAGCAGCCAACAGCTGGGCCCATGACCCACAGCAAAGCCAATGAGAATCTTCCCTGAGGTCGTGATATCAGAGACAGTGGAAGATAAGCATCAATCAGGGCAAGACCGTCCATCTCCAAAGATGGGGCCAGTGAGCCATACCTCCAGTGTGGGCAGCCCTGTGAATCGCTTCAGACACCAACTTCCTATCCACACCTGAACCCTGAGCAGGACTGGCAGCTGACACTCTGTGGTTTTTGGAAACCCTGAGCTGCCACATTGGGACCCATGACCTCTCTGCTAGATAGACTGCGTACAGCAGAGGTCGGGAAGCTTCTTCAAAGGGCCAGGTAGCAAGTATTTTAGGCTTTGGAGGCCACACGTGGTTGTGACCACCTACATGCTAACCAGTGTAAATCAGCCAAGAGCAGTGCAAGCAAAGGCTGTGTTCCAGGAAGCAGAGGAGCCATGGTGGTATTGAGCCCCAGCAATAATCCTGGTGAACACAGATTACACCAGCACAAAGGGTATAATCTAGAGCCATTGTACATTACTACTATGTTCATGTACTTCTTATGATTTTTAAAGCAGATTAAGATCACACTAAGTAAAATAAATCAGGACCCAGGAGCTAACTCAACATGTCAGAGTGTGGGAATTGCACGCCTGAGGCCCCAGCATGACCATAAGCCAGAGCTAAGCAGTGCTTTGGTGTGTGTGCGCGTCTCTTTCTCTCTTTTATGAAAATAAATAAATCGTGGGTCAGGCAGTGGCACACCCAGTTAAAGGCTCATGTTACCATGCGCAAGGACCCAGGTTCAAGCCCCCTCCCACCACCACATACAGGAAGAAAGCTTCACAAGCAGTGAAGCAGGTCTGCAGGTATCTCTCTTTCTCTCTCCCTCTCTATCTCCCGCTTCCTTCTCAATTTTTCTCTGTCCTATCTAATTTTTAAAAAGGTAGGGACAGGTGGTGGTGCACCTAGTTCAGCCCACATGTTACATGTGGAAGTATCGAGGTTCAAGCCCCCAGTCCCACCTGCATGAGGAAAGTTTCACAAGTGGTGAAGCAGGGCTGTGTCTCTCTGTCTCTGTCTCTCTCTCAATCTCCCTCCTTCCTCTCAATTTCTGGATGTTTCTATCAAATAAATAAAGATAATTAAAAGAGAGAAAGGGAGCTAGGGAGATAGCACAATGGCTATGTCAAGAGACTTTCATGCCTGAGGCACCAAAGGTCAGAGGTTCAATCCCCAGCACTAACATAAACCAGAGCTGAGCAGTGCTCCGATGAAAACCAGGTTGAGAAACACACATTACAGTGCACAAGAACCCAAGTTCAAACCCACAGTCCCCACCTGCAGGGGGAAACTGCATGAGTGGTGAAGCAGAGCTGCAGGTTTTTCTCTCTCTCTCCCAATTCCTCTGTTCTCTCAAATTAAAATCAATAAATTAAAGGGGGGGCAGCGGGTTAAACGCACATGGTTCAAAGCACAGGGACCAGCACAAGGATCCCAGTCTGAGCCCCCAGCTCCCCACCTGCAGAGGTGTCACTTAACAAGCAGTGAAGCAGGTCTACAGGTGTCTTTCTCTCTCCCCCTCCGTCTTGCCCTCCTCTCCCAATTTCTCTCTGCCCTATCCAACAACAATCGGGAAAAAGATGGCCACCAGGAGGAGTGGATTTATAGTGCTGGCACTGAGCCCCAGTGATAAGCCTGATGGGAGAGGGAGAGAAAATCTTTTTTTTTTTTTTTTTTAACCAGAGAACTGCTGAGCTCTGGCTTTTGGTGGTGTGGGGGACTGAGCCTGGGACTTTGGAGCCTCAGGCATGAGTCTCTTTGCATAACCATGATGCTATCTACCCCGCCTGAAAATCTTTCTACATAAATAAATTCAATGTATTACATATTGTGGGCCCTAAGCTGACTAGTGACACTAGGTAAGCACAAGGATGTGACCAGAGGACACCACTGAAGTCTTGGCTTAAAAGGTGAGTCAACCCTGGTTTTTCTATCTCATGAGTCAATTAATACTTTTTTTTTTTTTTTTGTCCTAAGCTCATATCAGCTTAGTTTCTGTCCCAAAGGGGCTGACCTTCCCCACCTCCTGAACATAGCATCTGGGAGGTCCAGCTGAGTCTGTGCCCATCAACCCAACCACTAACTCATTCGGTCCCCGTGGGACAGACGGTTTTTCAAGATCAATCTCTCCAGACTCACACTTCCGGACAAAGTTGTTCACGTGCTTCATCTTCATCATCGCAGGCTGACTGCACTCTTCAAAGAGAACAAAGAGGGCGTCTAACACCCCTTCCCGGGAGAGAGGAGACACCTGCTGTTGAGTCATGAAGGGTGGTTTCCCCTAAAAACAGCAAACAGCAGATGGAGACACTGTCAATAAGGAAAAGCTTGGATCAATAACATCCACACAGAGTAAACTACAAGCCACCAACTCAACTAGCTGCTCACGACACATGCTAACAGCACAGTTCTGCAGATTCATTCGTTAAAGTGACATCAATTGATGGTCGTTAAGTAATCATTTGTATGCATCCGTTACTGTGGGCTCCTGGGAAGAATGACTTCCCAGCCCACGGTATTAATAAGAAAAGACCCTTCACTGTTCATGTTCTGAGGTTCTGGCACACTGCTACTCTGGACCCTGCTGGTTCTGACACGTTCCCATGTCTCTGACAGGAGAAAAAGAAAAAAAAAAAAAGGTAGCTGCCTCCTTCATGAGTGCCCATTAATTTGGTACTCCAGTTCCAGTCTCTTCAATGCTCTGGAACAATCTCGGGTAGTGCGGGTAGAGAGACTACACTAAAGTTACATTTATTCCTGATCTGGAGCAACAGTTGCAAACTGGCAGACGGTCTCTAGCCCACAGACATGTTTTGTTTGGTCTGTAGTATTTATCTGCTGGGTTATCTGCCAATATTGAGACATCAGATTCTATTTTAAAAGGGGGGGAGGGGAGGGGTGGGACTTCCAACTTCTTTTGAAACAATGGTGGATTCATCATTGCCCCCCCCCCATTCCTGCCTGGTGGCTTGGAGCTACAGCTGAGTAATGCTATCACATGGATGGCATTTAAATGTGTCCTGCATTGCATTGCAGACTCAATTCAGTCTCCCATCTGGTCCACTTGACTCACTCAAGACTCAGCATCTGCCCCCCAAAACAGGAGTTTGCAACCCCTACTCCAGGGCAGTGATTCCCAAGTGCCAGGTCTAGAGGTTTCTCTGCAAATACCACCACCACGGTTCTCCTCTGGCTCTAAGGAACCAGCTGCTGCCCTCAAGAGCTATAGTCTCTGGACCAGGTGATGGCGCACCTGGTTGAGTGCACATTACAATGCACAAGGACCCGGGTTCAAACCCCCAGTCCCCACCTGCAGGGGAAAAGCTTCCAAAGTGATGAAGTAGTGCTGCAGGTTTCTCTCTCTCCTCCTCCCCTCTGTCTTCCCCTGACCCCTACCACTAATTTCTGGTCATCTCTATCAAATAAAGATAATTAAAAAAAAAAAAAAAGAGCTAGTCTCTACAGTGGTTTCTTTGGGAGGTGGGGACACAGAACTCCGCTGCTGAGTGTGTTGAGGAGCCAAACAACTGTAATCTTACAATCTTGTAACATCCTATTAAACACAAATTAAAAAATTAAATTAAAAAAAAAAAAAAAGAGCTAGAGTCTACGTCCCTTCCAGTAAAGCCTGTGACCCGTGAGCCAACAGAACCTGTCACAAGTCATACTGCACCGCTTTGGGGCAGAGTCCTTCAACAGCTTCTGCTATACCCATTTTGAGAAAAGAGCAGCCAGGCAAAGAAGCGTGAACTGAACCAGGGTCAGCAAACTAGAGAACCGCAGGCCAAATCCAGCCCAACACCTGTCCTTTTTATATATATGTATCACTTCTTTTATTAGTGACTTAGTGATGATGGACAAGATTGGGAGGTCTGGCTTCTGTAATTGCTTCCCTGCTGGACAAGGGCGTTGACAGGTCAATCCATCCCCCAAGCCTGTTTCTCTTTCCCTAGTGGGGCAGGGTTCTGGAGAGGCCACCACCTGTTCTTAAGCATAAAGTTTTATTGGAACATAGTCACACCCATTGAGTTACGTATTGTCCCTAGCTGCAGTGCTGCTGTGCTACAAGGGCAGAGCTGAGTAGTTGCAACAGAGATCATAGGGCCTACAGAGCCTAAAATCATTACTGTTTCTAGGAAGAGAAAACACATGGCAAGTTCTGAGCTAGAACACTGACTAGTAAAAGGCCTCATAGGAAAGAAAGATGAGATGTATAACCCCGGCTGGCATCAGAGGGTAGAAAAGAACTTTATCACTGAGTCCTCTTAAGTCAGATTCCTAATAGAATAATGATAGCAAATTACTGTTCCCTTATTCCTTTAGGAATGCTTTGTTAAACCAACCACTGGAAAACAGAAACAGACTGACTGCAATTGAATCGCCAAGAGAATGTGAGAAGTGGGGAGCGGGGGGTGCACCTGGTTGGGCGTACATGTTGCACTGCACAAAGACCCGGGTTCAAGCCCCCAGTCCCCTGCAGGTAAAGCTTTGCGAGTGGTAAATAAAACAGTGTTGCAGGTGTCTCTCTGTCTCTCTCCCTCTCTATCTCCCCCACCCTCTTAATTTCTGGCTGTCCCTATCCAATAAATAAGGATAATAAAAAAAAATGTTTTTCTTTAAAGGGAAAGAGAATATGAGAACTGGAAGGAAAAAAAAAAAAAAACACAGATTCTCGGGTCCAATTCCTAACCTAAGGAATTAGAATTTTCTGGATTGTAGTTTAGAATCTATTGCTCTGACAAGTTCTCCAAGAGACTCAACCCTCAGGCAGGTTTGTGAAATACTGGGTCACAAAGCCACCATATCTGTGAAATGAGCAATTTGTCATTAACTCCAAAGTCTAGTAAGATTCTTTGTTTCTTCTGATCATTAATTTAACTAACTGCAACAGCAGTCCCCAAATACAGTAGTGACTCTTAGCAAAGTTTTTAAATGTGTCGTGGAATGAGAAAAAAAGTAAATAACTATATAATGACTGTTCTAAAGCTAAATGCATCCTAACTTTCAAATGATCCTTTACTCTGAAATGATGCTCTCTCTCTTAATGATTCTTATATGTCCTTTTTTTTTTTATGAAATAAAAGGACGAGAAGATAGTAGGGTTGTGTGTGTGTGTAGTAGGGTGTGTGTGTGTGTGTGTGTGTGTGTGTGTGTGTGTGTGTAACATTTGTTACTTGGGAAATTAAAAATTGGCAAACTTAGGTCAGCCATGCAAATATGTGAAATTCTGCTGGTTGGAAAATCTAAAAGTCTGCTGAGCACCAGTCTAGAGCTCATTGGAAAGTATACAAAATAGGAACAAAAAGGCAAACTGAGATTCAGTAGGATGAGTGGAAAGTAAAATTGCTACTCTGTCTAAGCCTCATTAAAAAAGGTCTGCATGGGAAGAGAACAGTATCCTTTCCAGCCTGTAGGAGGCAAATACTGGGTGTCAAGTACACTTACAACTGATAGCTTTCCTGTGGACATGGAGGAACTCACCATTAAAAGAGAGGAACTGAGGATTTACCCCCAATCCTTGCTGTTATAATGATGCTTAAATACAGGATGCACTTAATAAATTCTGACAGCTTGTGGTAAGGTTGCCCTGTCTTTGAAGTCAGACAGCCCCAAAATGGAGTCTGGCTCTGACATATGCAAGCTGAATGATCTTAGGCAAGTCCTTAACTCCCTGTTAAGATCTTTTACCTTGGGAGTCAGCGGTAGCACAGTGGGTTAAGCACAGGTGGCGCAAAGCGCAAGGACCAGTGTAAGGATCCCGGTTCAAGCCCCCTGGCTCCCCACCTACAGAGAAGTCGCTTCACAGGCGGTGAAGCAGGTCTGCAGGTGTCTATCTTTCTCTGTCCCTCTCTGTCTTCTCCTGCTCTCCCCATTTCTCTCTGTCCTATCCAACAACGCCTGACGACATCAATAGTAACTACAAAAACAAAACAACAAGGGCAACAAAAGTGAATAAGTAAATAAATAAATATTTAAAAAAAAAAAAAAGATCTTTTACCTTCTATTTAAAATTATATATAAGAGGGCCAGGGACGTGGCTTCATGGATGAGTGCATGCCTGGCAAACACAAGGCCCTAGGCTCAATTGGCATAGCTCATAACAACAAGAAAGACAAAATGAATTTAGAACATCACAAATGGTGAAATGGTGCTCTCCTTTCTGTCTCTCTCCTTGGACTCTTTCATTAAAAAGGGGGGGGGGGTGTTGAAAGAGGGAAACTAGATAGTCTTCTCATTTTAATAATTAAAAATGTAGTAGTAAATAAGAATAGGGTAGGGAAGATAGTGTGATGGTTATGCAAAAAGACATTCATGCATGAGGTTCCAAAGTCTCAAGTTCAATTCCTCACACCACCATAAGTCAGAGTTGAGCAGTGCTCTGGTAAAAATAATATTAATGGGCCAGGTGGTGGTGTACTTGGTTGAGCACACGTTACAAAGTGCAACGATCCAGGTTCAAGCCCCCAGTCCCCACCTATAGGGGGAAAGCTTTTTGAGTGATGAAGCAGTGTTGCAGGTGTCTCTCTGTCTGTCTGTCTGTCTGTCTCTCTCTCTAACACCCCCTTCCCTCTCAATTTATGGCTGTCTCTATCCAATAAAAAAATAAAGATTAATATAAAAAAAAATTTAAAGAAGGAAGAGGTATCCTCAAACACCAAAATTCAGGGGGTGGGGACATTAAGAACATATTAGTATTTGTCATATATGTGCCCTACATAAATACCTCCCTAAGTCTAATTACTGCTAAGTGAAAGTTAAGTTTATTCATAATGACTAATATTACTTCTGTGCTTAGTATTAACAATAAATACTACTTATAGAGTTGGGCAAGGTCCTGTGGACTTTATGTAGTTTGTCTCATTTAACTTTATTTAATTTTATTTTATTGCCTCCAGGGTTATTGCTGGGACTTGGTGCCTGCACTACAAATCTACTGCTCCTGGAGGCTATTTTTTCCTTTTAGTTGCCCTTGTTGTTTATCATTGTTGTTGTTATTGCAGTAGTTGTTGTTGGATAGGACAGAGAGAAGTCGAGAGAGGAGGGGAAGACAAAGGGGGAGAGAAAAACACCTGCAGACTTGCTTCATCACCTATGAAGCAACCCCCTGTAGGTGGGGAGCCGGGGTCTCGAACCCAGATCCTTGTGCCGGTCCTTGCACTTTGCACCCATGTGCCTCATTTAATTTTTATGCTTACGGGTCGCTCATATGTCTTCTTTTTTAAGAGTGGCAAATGGATGCAGAGGATGCAACTGTATCACCCAAGATAACAGCTAAGAAATGCTAAGACCATAAAAATTTAAATCTTCACCACTATTTATATTGTTTCCTGGCCTGTGAATACACAAGTTAAACAAGGACTTCTACAGTGTTCCACTTACAGCAGAAACCAAAGAACTAGAGGACCACTTGGTTTTAATGCTTATGGGGTAAATAAATAAACATTTTATAGTATAGTGTTATAAGTGGCTTTAGAGACATGATATTTATAAAAATCGCTTTTTAGGGAGTCAGGCAGTAGCACAGCGGGTTAAACACAGGTGTCGCAAAGCACAAGAACTGGTGTAAGGATCCCAGTTGGAGCCCCCGGCTCCCCACCTGCAGGGAGTCACTTCACAAGTGGTGAAGCAGGTCTGTAGGTGTCTATCTTTCTCTCCCCTCTCTGTCTTCCCCTCCTCTCTCCATTTCTCGCTGTCCTATCCAACAACGACGATATCAATACCAACAATAATAACTACAACAATAAAAAAGGGTAATAAAAGGGAATAAATGAATATTTTTAAAAATTGCTTTTTAATTTAAACATAAACATCCTTCAAGTGAAAAAGAAAAAGGATTACACCTACAGTAATCTTGCTCAAAGAAGTGCTTTTGGTTAAAAAAAAAAAAATGCCTTTGTTCATTTGCTTTCCTTGATAAAAGGACACACACATGAAATATAATATATATAGAAAGTGAAAGGGGGGATCATGAGGATCTCCCTTCAAGGGCAAGTGCAGCTATCTACTCCTTTCTGTCCAGCAGGTTCTTTTCTCAGTACTACCAGTGCACATAAGATGCCCAGGGCGGTTTCTCCTGAAATACAAGCATCAATCCTACAACAAAAGCAAAAAAAGTTAGTGACAAGAAAACAAAGACTAGTAAGGAGAGTTGGCAGAGGAACCAATACCTGGAAGAAAAGATTCAGTCTGGAGGCTCGGCTAGTGATGGGCTCAGCAGCCCCGACATCCTGTGGATTCCGTGTTCCATACTTAAACTTCAGCATCTCCCCCGGTGCTGATGGGAGAAAGCAAGAGATTAAAGAGTGAGCTGTCCACCCCAGCAGAGAGGGCTTCAGCAAGCCTGATCCCCTTCCAGATCATGTGACATGGGGGGGGGGGGGTCAGAAGGAGCACCACATCTGTCTTGAGGAGTCAGTCTGCCCATGGTGATTTAAAAACCAGATTTTAGAGAGTTGGGCAGTAGCACAGTGGGTTAAGCACAAGTGGCACAAAGCGCAAGGACTGGCCTAAGGATCCCGGTTCGAGCCCCCGGCTCCCCGCCTGCAGGGGAGTCGCTTCAAAAGCAGTGAAGCAGGTCTACAGGTGTCTTATCTTTCTCTCCCCCTGTCTTCCCCTTCTTTCTCCATTTCTCTCTGTCCTATCCAACAACAACAACAACAACTACTACAACAATAAAACAAGGGCTACAAAAGGAAATAAATAAAATTTAAAAACAGATAAATAAAAATTAAAAAAATATATATCATCCCCTCCCCCCTGCTCCCGTGTGAACGCCACAAGGACAGGGATTGTCGTCCTCACATAGTGGGAACACACAGGCCCTGGAAAACTGCACATGCTCATAGTTATTGAAAGACAGGCTGAAAACCGCCAATCACACGTGCTGTTTGTCAGGAGATGTGTTCTGGAGGAAAGCACAACTGTGCCAAGTGAGGACAAGCGGTGCATCAGTGTGAGAGTGCGACCTGTAGCCGTGCAGCCAGAGCGGACTTCACTGAGAAGCTAACATCCGAGCCCACACCAGAATGTCGTGAGCAGAAAAGGATCCCAGGCAAAAAAGAAGCAGGCGTAGGATTCTGGGGCAACTTCTCCACTTGCAGCTGGGAGGCCCCCGGGGCAGGAGCAACTGAAGCAGGAAGTAGGAGGTGGTGGTGGATGGCTACCTGGACGACGCCAACACTGGAAGGGCTGAGAAGAAATAAAGACCCACACAGAGGGAGACTCGTGCTACAAGTAACGCCGGCAGAAGCCGGGGCAGAAAGCGCGCAGAGTAAAGCGGGCACGCCCCTCCCCGCAGGCCCCTGGACGCGCATCTTTCCCGGGAAGACCCTCGCGGCCCCGGCAGCCCGGGGAACCCGGTCTCCGCCCCCTGCCCGCTGCTCAAGGAAAGCTGCCGGGCCTGGTGCCAGTGCAGAGACGGCTACGGAGACCTGGGAGTCGGGGGGGCTCGCACTCACGCTCAGCAAGGCCCCCCAAGTTCGCGCAGTGTTCCACTTGGCCCCCGCGCGTCCCGCCGCCACGTTTGAACCGAACACGACGCGGGTGGGGCCGGTCGTGGTTGGACCAATCAGCGTGCACGCTGCTACGATAGACAGCTACGTCATTGCTGAGAGCCGCCCAGGTCCTTAAAGGGAACGGAGGAAGTGAAAGAATGAGCCAATCACATGGTGACTGGCTTTGATTGGCGACCAATGGGAGAAGGGGAAGGGCAAACTCGGCAGGGCTGGTTTTGCAAGTTTGAAATTGGCGGTTAAGCGGGATGTCCTTGGCGGGGGCGCGGCGGCTGTTTAGTTCTGGGATCCCTGGACGTTGTTCCCGGCTTTCTCGGTTACCAGCGAGGAGGAAGCAGCCAGCAACTCTGCCTAGTATGTTAGTTCCTTAGATCTGGCTGAAGTCTAAGTACTTGCTACCTAGTGGAACAAGAGGTGTCCTGCTACAGCGAAGCTGCAAAGGTTGTGAACTGAGCTTCTACCTGTCTGGGTTTCTGCACCCGACTGATTGTTCTGCAATGAGTAAGTGAAAGTTGTGCGAAAGGACATTATAAATCAATGAAACGCAAGTTGTTGTTTTTTTTTTTAAAGTCACTTTATTACAGAGGACGTCCAAATAGTCAGGAAAAGTAGAAGATGCTCACTCACATGTGATCATGAAATGTAAAAAAATATGTATACCCATAGCGAGATACAACTTTAGGCGCTCAGGGTAGGCAAAAGGGGTGGTAGGGTGGGACTTGGCAGTGTGACACCACACCCACTCATACGCAAGTGATGGGTGGGTAAAACAGTGCAGTATTTTTGAAAAAGAATTTAGAACTATTTTTTTATTTTTATTATCTTTATTAATTAGATAGAGACAGCCAGAAATCGAGGGAGTAGGGGGTAATAGAGAGGCAGAGAGACACCTGCAACAATGCTTCACCACTTGCAAAGCTTTCTCCCTGCAGGTGGGGACCAGGGGCTTGAACCTGAGTCCTTGCGCATTGTAACATATGAACTCAACCTGGTACGCCACCACCCAGCCCCGAACTATTTTCTAAAATTGAACACATGCACATTTTATGACTCGTATGCACAAGGATGTGCAAACAGTATTATACATAGTGGTAAAAAAAATAAATAAATAAAGCAATCCAAATGTCCATCAATAGTAGGAAGAATAAATGTTGTTTTTTTTTTACTACAGTGTTTTCATATATAGCAGTGAAGAAGAATTAAACTACAGCTAAATACATAAGGACATAATGAATTGTTGGGATTTGTTTGTTTTAAAATGTGGCAGGTATTGAACCCAAGACCTTGAGTATGCACACTGTACCACTGGGCCACCTCCTGGTCCAAGTTGTAATCTGAATTTTATTGAATGGAAGGACAGATAGGAAAAAGAAGAAGAGACACCAAAGCACCACTTCACCATTAATGGAGTTCCCCCTGGTGCAGTCCATGGTATGCCAGTGAGGTGCCAGGGTTCAAACCTAGGGTCAGAGGCACAGGAAGGTACTTGTTCTACCCTCTGAGTCACCTCCCAGACCTTAATAAGTCTTAAACAATGCTGAATGAAGGCCACAAGATAGTAAAGTATAATTTTATTAATGAAATATTCTAAATGGGAGAAAATAGCAATGTTTCTTAAAGGCGAGAAAAAACACAAAGAAAGCAAAAGTCAAGGTAGTGGTTACCTGGCGTTGAAATAGATGCCTTTCAGGTGGTTGGAACGTTGGATTATTTATTTACGTATTTATTGGATAAAGACAGAAATTGAGAGGGAAAGAGACACCTGTAGCACTGCTTCACCACTCATGAAGTTTCTCCCAGCAGGTGGGGACCAAGGTCTGGAACCTATAAACTAGTGCTTAAACCCAGTTCATTGCACATGGCAATATGTGCATTCTACCAATAATAATAGCAACTATTTAAGAAGCCCTCTTCCTTTTTTTTTTTTAATCAAATACCTTTTTATTTTTGCATTACTTTACATAACCCTGAAAGAGAGGCGCTATAGCCCACATTTTATAAGCGGAGAAACTGAAGCTGAGAACGGGAATAAGTGATATGGGCCATTCTGCTTTACATTGTGGAACTAGATTTGGAACATCTGGAATATCTGACTCCAGTTCCTTTCTGCTGCTCAAAAATCCAGCCTCTGCATTTTACATGCTGCAAGGACCAACTCAGTCCACCAGAATGCACACAAGTAAGAAATGCCTCTAATTCATGAAATTTGGGGCAGCAATGTGAGGAGAGAGGGAAAATGAGTTGTAGCCAGCTGTTGAGTTGATAATACCTAGAAGCTCAGAAAAAGTGTGAAAATGCATCTTAGAAGTCAAAGCTTCAACTGATTTTTTTTTCCTAGTCCAGACAAACGTGTTAGTTTCCAGGTATCAAAAAATAGAAACATTTACCCGAATCTTGGGACTTATTCATACAAAATTAGAATGCAGTGTTCACAACACTCTTTTAGCACTGTCCTGGATCCTGCCTAGCTATTCTGCTAATTTCCCACTAGAACAATTACTGGCCTCTGACAGTCCTTTGTGAAGCAAGACAGGAAGCAAACAATAAAAGTTAAATGAATAAAGGAACGTAAAGAAGAAGCCACATTAACTCCTTCAGTTTTCTTTCATGAGTAGTAACTGCGCAGAAAGTGGATGAGGGCGGAAGGAGAGAACCGACAGCGGTCTGGGTGACACAAAAGGATGAGAACATCGCCAAATAGTGTAGATGGCCATTGGGACCAGACTGGCCATTGGGAAGCCAGTCCTTGTGCCTGTTCGCATACAAGATAAAAATAGTGGACAGGCTCTTCCGCCGTGTCGGGCCCGAGCGGGTGGCAGCGTGTCGGTCGCGGACTTCGGGCAGGTCGCGGCACTCGGAGCTGCAGCGATGGCGGGCAGGCTGTGGTGCAAGGCCACCTTTGCGGGATACAAGCGCGGCCTGCGCGACCAGCGGGAGCACACGGCGCTGCTGAAGATTGAGGGCGTGTGTGCGCGCACAGACACGGACTTCTACCTGGGCAAGAGATGCGCCTACGTGTACAAGGCCAAGAACAACACGGTGACACCGGGTGGGAAGCCTAACAAGACCAGAGTGATACGGGGAAAGGTGACGCGGGCTCACGGCAACAGCGGCATGGTGCGCGCCAAGTTCCGCAGCAACCTTCCTGCCAAGGCCATCGGGCACAGGATCCGGGTGATGCTGTATCCATCGAGGATTTAGATTTACTGAAAAATAAATAAAATTAGAGATTGAAAAAAAAAAAATAGTGGACAGCCAGTCCAGAGCTGAACATGAATCCACAATGGTTATTGTGAAGGGAGGCTTTGCAAGAGCACCCTGATGGACATCGTGATGTTCTCATATTCCACCATTTGTTTATTTAAAAAAAAGAACAAGAAAAAAGAAAAAATATCTATTGCGCTAAGCACTGGGGGTACTGAAATGAAAAAAATACCCTTGTTTGTTCACTCAAAGCCAAGTATGGAAGGTGGAGTCGTGGCGCACCTGGTTAAGCATACACGATGCAAAGTGCAAGGATCTGAGTTTGAGCCCCCGGCTACCTACCTGCAGGGAGTCGCTTCACAGGCAGCTCTGCAGGTGTCTGTCCTTCTCACCCCTCTCTATCTTCCCCTCCCCTCTCAATTTCTGACTGTCCTAGCCAACAACAAATGGGAAAAAAATGGCTGCTAGGAGCTGTGGATTTGTAGTGCAGGTACCAAGCCCCAGTGATAAGGGGGGGGGGGGGCTGGGGGGAGGAAGCCAAGAATGTGGGGGAAACAGGACTAGGATCCAACAATTACGGCACGTTGTGACTAATTCCTATAGCAGCTGGGACAGCTGAGGGCTGTGACCGCCAAGGAAGGGGAGAAATCCTTTCGAATCTGTGTTTTCATGTCCTTAGTGTAAATGCCTCTGAGTGATATTGCAGGAACATAGATGTATGTTTCCGTCTTTATTTTTCTAAGGACTCTCCATAGGGGCCATAGGGACTGGTGAGTTCTAGACAATGACAGTAACTACAGTCAGCTGGTGTTTTCTAAGAATCAGGCGTTACCTCCTTCTCAGCAATGTGTCCCCACCACTGATGTGAGAGACACATTCAGGTCACACACAAATGTCATTTACTGTTTGAATTATATATTGTGCTATCTGCTAGGAAAAATTATAGTCATTACATCAAACCCGAGATTTCATAATATCTCTTGGGGTGAAGTTAAAGGACATATTTAAGAGGAAAATGAGTGAATAAAAAAATATGTTATGTCAACAGCTTACAAGTGGTACAGGGATATAATTTTGTTTAAATCTTGAAACTTGAAAAACATTATTTAGCCTCATTGAATCTAAATATATGCCTAGTTGTTGTGTTATTTAAGAGCTGAGCGATGTGAAAATGCTTTGTGAAATCTAAAACCAGCAACTCCCAGACTGGGAGAAAATATTTGTAAATCATAAATTTGATAATCTGGAATGTGTGAAATGTGCTTTCAACCCAACAATAAAAAGATAATAGCCCAACATCAAAATAAAAAGAAAAAACTGAATGGGCATTTCTCCAAGGAAGACATGCAAATGACCAGTAAGCGGCCCAAAATGCTCACATCATGAGTCATCAAATGAATGACTCACGCAAATCAAAACCACAATGAGATCTCACTTCAAACGAACTAGGGTGATTGTAATCAAAAAGACAGATAATAGCAGGTATTGGGAGTATGCAGGAAAAAATGGAACCCTTCTCTGCTGCTGGTGAGAACTGAAAATGAGATAGCCACTTTGGGAAAAAAAAAAAAAAGAGTTTGGCAGTTTCTCAGAAAGTTTAAGAACTAACCCGGAGGTGGGACCCTGGCTAAAGCACTGGACCTAAGAGAATGAGGTCATGAATGAGTTCAGTCCCTGGCATCGAAAGTATCATAGTGATATTCTGGAATTCTCCCCCCAGGACCTCGTGCATGTGCCCAATTTCCCATTCTTTACTTGTTTGAGACAGGGAAAGAGGAGAGAGGGAGAGACACCCTAGCACTGCTCCACCATCAATGGAGCTCCCCCGGTGCCATCATGGTGCTCCCATGTGGTGCTGGGGTTCCAACCCAGGGTCATGCACACAGAAAATTGTGTGCTCTAACCGGTGCACTACCTCCCACCCTACATTTTAAATTATTCTGATGACTTCCACTAAATGTTAGAACTTCTGTTATGACATTACGACTCTCTAAATGTTTTCTCCTAGCTTCAATAAATGATTTCCTCTCATTTTTTTTCTTCTGACCTTAAACAAAGCTTCTAACAAGAAAAGATAAAATTTCAAAAACTCAATTAAATGGCAATTAGCCTTCTTGCCTGCCATTTGATTCTAGACAACTTCTCTATGACGCTTGGGCATGTCGGTTAATTGTGTTTCTTCACAAATGTTATAAACTGTAAAATACACCTTTAATCCTTCAACCTGCTGCCTTTGGGAATGTTTTGTAATCGCCAACCCATTTATAACACAAGAAATCCAGGCACCTGGCTCACAGTAACTGTCCTCTAGGGAAAACTAGAAAAAAATATCCAATCCCTATAAGCAGTCAAGAGGATGAAAAGATGAGTCTCAGCCTAGAAGAAAATGCTTGTCAAAGGTATACCTGATAAAGGACTGTCACTCTTAAAAAAAAAAAAAATCAACACTAAGAAAACAACTCAATTTAAAAGTGGACCTAAACAGAGACGAGATAGCTTAGCTGGAAGGTTTTTCTGTGCCGCAGGACTCAAGTTTGAGCCATATGGTGGCACCATGCACACACCAAGGGAAGAATCCATGAGTGATGGCGCAGTGCTGGGCTGTGCTGTGCTGTCTCTCCTCTCTGCATCTCTTTCCAGCTGAAATTTAAAGAAAAAAAAAGAAAGAAAGAAAGAAAGAAAGAAAGAAAGAAAGAAAGAAAGAAAATGTCTGCTGGGAGCAGTGGAATTGTGCAGGCAAGAGGCCCTTTCACAACAAGGGCAACAAAAGGGGGAAAAAATGGCCTCCAGGAGCAGTGGATTCATAGTGCAGGCACTGAGCCCCAGCAGTAACCCAGGAGGCAAAAAAAAAAAAAAAAAAAGAGGCCCTTCTTGCAGCAAAATGAATAAATAATAAAAATGGGCCAAAGAGACCCAGGAGATGGCTCACCCAGTGGGTGGCACCAGAGGGGCATGGTGGGTTTTCAAACAGTGTTGTGCTGCCTCCCCCCTCTCTCCCTCTCTGTTTCTGTCACTTGATACCTCTCTCTCTCAAAAAGAAAATATATATATATAATAAAAATTAGGTCATGGAGGCCACCAGGTGGTATAGTTCATGAGCAAAGTCCTCATTCTCTGACCTCACCAAAAAAAAAAAAGAGAGAACTATGGGAGAACTACTGTAGTTTCCAATGGAGGGAATGGGGCCATAGACTCGTGATGAGAAGGGTGTGGAATTATACCCCTGTTATCTTATAATTTTGTAAATCAATGTTAAATCATATATATATATATATATAGTCTGCAGGGTTACCACTGGGGCGTGGAGCCGGCACTACGAATCCACACAAATACACTGCTCCTGTAGCCCATTTCTTCCATTTTATTGGATAGAACAGAGAGAAATTGAGAGAGAGGTGGGGGAGAGAGAGAGAGAGAGAGAGAGAAAAGACACCTACAGACCTGCTTCACCACTTGTGAAGTGTTCCCGCTGCAGATGTGGAGCCAGTGGCTCAAACCCGGATGTTTGAGTGGGTCCTTACACTAGTACTATGTGCTCTCTTTATTTACTTATTTATAAAAAGGAAACACTGACAAAACCACAGGATAAGAGGGGTACCACTCCACACAGTTCCCACCACCAGATCTCCATATCCCATGCCCTCCCCTGATAGCTTTCCTATTCTTTATCCCTCTGATTATATGGACCCAAGGTCATTGTGGGTTGCAGAAGGTGGAAGGTCTAGCTTCTGTAATTGCTTCCCTGCTAAACATGGGCGTTGACAGGTCCATTTATACTCCCAGCCTGTCTCTTTCCCTAGTAAGGTTGGGCTATGGGGAAGCGGAGCTCCAGGACACACTGGTGGGGTTGTCTGTCCAGGGAAGTCTGGTTGGCATCATGCTGACATCTGGAACCTGGTGGCTGAAAAGAGAGTTAACATACAAAGCCAAACAAATTGTCGATTAATCATGAACCTAAAGTCTGGGATAGCACAGATAAAGAGTTGGGGGGGTCCTCCATTTTGTAGATAGCTAGTAGGCATATTTTAGTTATATTCCAAAGGGACTGTGGCTAGTTTTTTTTTTTTCCCCGGAGCCTGAAATCTGATATGCAGATGGATCCAATTATAGGGAGATGATGTCATGGCTGGAAAAAAAGACCAGAAAGTTGGATCAGGGAAGAGAGTAGTTCCCTAATATGGGGAAGGGGTATAAATATTGTTGACTGAACTATGTGCCCTAACTAGATGCACCACTACCCAGCCCCCCTAATGTAAAAGTTAAAAAAAAAAAAAATCTAAGACCTTCAGAGGTACATCACTAAAAGTTTTATCAGCTACAGGTGGGAAAACACACGAAAAAGTTCCACATCATATATCATCAGAAAAATGCAGATGAAAACAACCATGAGATGCCACTATACACTTACTAGAGTGGCCACATTCTGAACTCCGACAACATCACCATCTACTCCTAACCCGAAAACCTGGGAAACATTTGGTTTTGAGGCTTAGGACATGGACGTCTTTCTTTGGCAGAGGAGTCACTTTTAGGGTCTTTCACAGGCAGCAAGTTTGAAAAGTGAATTAGCATAGATAATCTTTTCATAGCATAAGAATAATCTTTTCATTTTGAAGTATATACCTCAGCGGGTTTGGCTGCATTCACATCTCCAACTCCAGCAGTGTCTGCATCCTACAAAACTGAAGCTCTGTGGTCCGGGAGGTGGTGCAGTGGCTAAGGCACTAGACTCTCAAGCATCAGGTCCCGAGTTTGATCCCCGGCAGCACATGTACCAGAGTGATGGCTGGATCTTTCTCTCCTATCTTTCTCATGAATAAATAAATTATTAAAAAAAAAACTGAAGCTCTATTATCCCCATTACACGGTAGACCCCCCCCCCACTCTTCCCAGTCCCTGGACCCCCTGTTCTTTGTCTTTCTTTGAGTTTGTTTGTTCTGGGCACCTCTTATAGAATATTTATACCTTTGCCTCTAGTTTAGTATCATTTTCCCCGGGTTTGTTCATGTTCCAGTCTCTGTCAGAGCTTCATTTCCTTTCTACAGCTGAGTAACATTCCATTGTCCAGACAGACCACGTTCTGCTTACACACCTATCCCCTGATAGGCCACAGGACCATTTCTGCTTTCTAGCTGGTGAATAATGGAACCTCTGAAATGAGTGTGCACATATCTGTTTGGAGTCTGTGCTCTCATTTATTTATTTGCCTCTAGGGTTGTTGCAGGGGCTTGGTACCTGCACCACAAATCCACTGCTTCTGGGGGCCACTTCCCCCCCCCCCTTTGTTGCCCTTGTTCGCTCTCATTTATTTTTAAGGATATTCCTAGGAGTGGAACTACTGCATGATACTGTTAATTCTAAGTTTAACTATTTGAAGAAAAGTCGAATTGTTTTCCACAGTAATTACGCTATTTTGCATTCCCGCCAGTGATGCATGGGGTTCCAATTTCTCCACATCTTCAACGTTCGTTATTTTCCAGACTTTTTGTTTTTTTGTCTTAAATAATAGCTTTCCTAATGGTTCTGAAGTGGTATTTCATTATGCCTATTTACTTTTCCTTTCTTTGATAACACTGGTTTTTTTTTTCAAGTGAAATGCAAGCATTTCTCCAGATCACACTTTTTTTTTTTTGCCTCCAAGGTTATCACTGGGGTGCCAGCACTATGAATCCACTGCTCCTGGAGGCCATCCCCCACCCCCTTTTTAATTGGATAGGACAGGGAGAAGTTGAGGGAGGAGGGGAAAATACAGAGGGGGAGAGAAAGACACCTGCAGACCTGCTTCACTGCTTGTGAAGTGAGGCCCCTTCAGGTGGGGAGCCGGGGCCTTAAATCCGGATCCGGATCCTTGAGCCGGTCCTTGCGTTTTGTAATGTGTGCGCTTAACCCGGTGCGCTACCGCCAGGCCCCCAGATCACACTCATTTTACACCTGTACTTCACTTCCTAAACCTTTTGTTTTCTGCCTTCAAACTTCTCCCGTAACTTCTTCATCTTCAAAGCAACTAAGGCACTTGCTTTGCATTTTGCCTCACCGAAGTGGAAGCGCTATCTAGTGGTCCAACCGAGTAACTGCAGATGCCCCCCCCCCCCCCCACTTAAGCCTGTCCTAACACAGAATCCTACTAACTTTGTCATGTCCATCTAGTAGTATCATGAGAGGCAAAATCCAAATCCAGTTCAGAAAGGGATAGTTTTGAGGCCAGGTGGTGGTGCCTTTAGTAGAGCACAAACTCTACAATGTGCAAGGGCCCAGGTTCAAGCCCTGGCTCCCCACCTGCAGGAAATCTTCATGAGCCTTGAAGCAGTGCTGAGGTGTCTCTCTTTTCTCCCTCTCTATCTCACCCTCCCCCCTCAATTTCTCTGTCTCTATCCAAAACATCACTCTGGCATATATGATGTTTATGATTAAACTTAAACCTCATGCTTTCAAATCCAGAGCTCTAGCCACTGAGTCACCTTCAGGCTGCTACCTGGACTTTAAAAAAATATTCAGGGAGTCGGGCGGTAGCGCAGCGGGCTAAGTGCAGGTGGTGCAAAGCACAAGGACTGGCATAAGGATCCCGGTTCGAACCCCGGCTCCCCACCTGCAGGGGAGTCGCTTCACAGGCGGTGAAGCGGGTCTGCAGGTGTCTGTCTTTCTCTCCCCCTCTCTGTCTTCCCCTCCTCTCTCCATTTCTCTCTGTCCTATCCAACAATGACAACATCAATAACTACAACAATAAAACAACAAGGGCAACAGAAGGGAATAAATAAATAAAATAAATATTTAAAAATTTTAATTATGAGAGGTGGGGTGGGAAGTGACAGAACAGTACTATGGAACATGCAATGCTAGCGATCGAACTCAGGACCTCATGCTTTGAAAGTCCATCATACCATCTTTGGGGTAAATTGTTGTTTTCGACGGGTTATGTTGTTTTCGCCGGGCTAGCTTCACAGGCGGGTAACAGACTACCAGGGACTCATGGTTGAGCTGTAGGCAGTATCTCTTTATTCATGCAGGACGCAGCACAATCTAAGCGGAGCTAAGCTAAACTCAAGTACCCTAAAACTCACAATGCTGTCTTTATATATACTTGCCAAGTAGGGTGGAAACAGGATGTGACATAGAGAGGGTGGAGAGAAAAGTGACTGGTGAAAATCAGAGTGTGACAAGGAGGGGATGGAGCAGGCAAGAATCCTATCACTGAACCACCAATGCCCTGGGGGGAGGATGGTGCTTATTAACAGTGGTTATGTAAATAGAATAGTGTTAAGCAGGGGGGATTTAAACCAAATGAAACAGAAGGCGTCTCATGCATACCAACAGTAAATATATGCACTTTAAAAAAAATTATTGGACAGAGACAGAAAGATTGAGAGGGAATGGGAGATAGAAAGGGAAAGAGAAAGAGCTACCTATAGCACTGCTTTACCCTCCTAGTGAAGCTTTCCCCCTACAGGTGGGAACAGGGGGGCTTGAACCCAGGTGAGCAAGCTCACTGTAGTGTGCTCAACCAAGTAAGTGCACCACCACCCAGACCCCCACCTGCACTTTTTTGACTACTGTCCTCTCTGCTCATACCCCTAGCTAATTCCACACCGTACACTTCATTCATCTTTGTCCACCCACCCCTAGCATCCAGAGTTCTAGCAACTTCATGTTACCCGCTCCCTTGCACTCTCGGCCAACTCCCTCCCATTACTCCCTCCCTTTCCTCAGAGATCACCAACACAAGAAAAATGAATAAAGATCACATATAGAAAAAGAGAAAACGGGGGGCCAGGCAGTAGCTCAGCGTGTTAAGCGCACATGGCACAAAGGTTCAAGTCCTGGCTCCCCACCTGATGGGGGTTACTTCACAAGCGGTGAAGCAGGTCTGCAGGTGTCTGCCTTTCTCTCCCCCTCTCTGTCTTCCCTTACCCTCTCATTTGGACCCACTCAAGAATCCAGGTTTGAGTTCCGGGCTCCCCACCTGTAGGGGTGACACTTCACAAGCAGTGAAGCATGTCTGCAGTTGTCTCTCTGTCTCCCTCTCCCCTCTCAGTCCTATCAAGTAAAAAAAAAAAAGAAAAGAAAAGAAAAAAATGGACGCCAGGAGCAGTGGATTCTTAGTGCCAGCACTGAGCCCCAGTGATGACTCTGGCGGTAAAAAAAAAAGAAAGAAGGGAAGATCCATAATGTTATCGGATCAGACTGAACCTAAAACAGCCAGGAGACTCAGTGAAGAGATTATGAGAACCAACAAGAGTTCCAAAAGCCAGTCCAGTGTAAGATGAATGTACAAAAAAAATCAATCGTTTTTTATTAGACCAGCAACAACCATTGAGCTAATGTTAACGAGAAAATATTCCATTCCACTGACAACAAAATACAGGTTCCCAGAAATAAAGTCAGGAAGAAAAGAGCAGACAGAGGCCACATAAAGAAAGCCATAACACTTGACTACAGCTATAAAAGCAAGACCTAAGTAAGAAAACGGAGAAGCGTGGCTTGCTTCTAAAAGGGAAGTGTCAATATTGTAAGAATTGCTTTTCTTCCAAATTTATAGAAGTGTAGCCTGCTTATAAAGGAGACAACACACAAACATAAGAAGGAATAAGTAGGGAGTCGGACGGTAGCGCAACGGGTTGAGCACACATGGCGCAAAGCTCAAGGACCAGCATAAGGATCCTGGTTCGAGCCCCCGGCTCCCCACCTGCAGGGGAGTCACTTCACAGGCAATGAATCAGCTCTGCAGGTGACTGTCTTTCTCTCCCCCTCTCTGTCTTCCCTCCCTCTCTCCATTTCTCTCTGTCCTATCCAACAACAAACAACATCAACAATAACAATAATAAACACAACAAGGCTATAACAAGATGAGCAACAAAAGAGGGGGAATGGCCTCCAGGAGCAGTGGATTCATGGTGCAGGCACTAACCCCAGCAATGACTCTGGAGGCAAAAAAAAAAAAAGAAGAAATAAGTGATAATTAGCTTGGATAAATCTCGAAACCATGATGCTGAGAGAAGGAAGTCCTTCCACCAAAAAGAGCACGTACTCTGTGATCATATTTGCATGAGACTCTAGAAGGGGGGGAAGTTGAAAGCAACTGGGGGGGAGGTAAGGAGGTGAGGATTAATTGCAGAAAGACATAAAGGACCTTTTAGAAGCAGGTAGGATGATTCCGTGCTTGGCTGCAAGGGTAATCACATAGCGTCTGCGTTTGTCAGAATACATCTGAATGTGTCCGTAAGTGGATTCATTTATTGTATATACATTTTCCCATAATCAAGCTTGGGGGGGAATGCAATAAAAAATGAAACAGCTTTGGGACTTAGGGGAGACGTCTGGCAGAGACTTAAACTGGAAAGAAAATTCTTTGGAAAGGATATATGCACGAGACAGGCAAAGACAAAAGAATAAAAATATGAATAGATGCTTCTCACAAGGGGACTAAGAGATGGCCCAATAAGCACGTGGAAAGGCATTCCTCTTCACTTCTCTCTCTCAGGAAAGGCAAACACAATGGGCAATGAGCTATCGCCTCACATATGTGAGCACAGTTATTGTCCAGAAGACAAGAAACAAGTGGTAGTGAGAGTATGGAGAGAGGGAACCCTTAGACACTGTTGGTGGGAGGTAAATTCTTTTATTATTTTCTTAAATTTTTTTATATTTATTCCCGTTTGTTGCCCTTGTTGTTTTATTGTTGTAGTTATTATTGTTATTGATGTCATTGTTGTTGGATAGGAGAGAGAGACATGGAGAGAGGAGGGGAAGACAGAGGAGGAAAGATAAGACACCTGCAGACCTGCTTCACCGCCTGTGAAGCGACTCCCCTGCAGGTGGGGAGCCAGAGGCTGGAACCGGCATCCTTATGCCGGTCCTTGCTCTTTGCACCACCTGCGCTTAACCTGCTGTGCTACCACCGGACTACCTTCCGCCTGTCCTTGCGCTTTGCACCACGTGCCTTTAACCCGCTGTGCTACCGCCCGACTCCCTGTTATTATTATTGTTGTTTTTACTATATTTATTGGATAGAGACAACCATATATCGAGTCAATAGGGGGAGATAGACACCTACAGCCTTGCTTCACCACTCACAAGCTTTCCCCCTACAGGTGGGGACCAGGGGCTCAAACCCAGGTCCTTGTGCACTGTAACATGTGCACTCAACCAAGTGCACTGTAACATGTGCACTCAACCAAGTGCACCACCACCTGGCCCTTATTTTTGTTGTTGGATAGGACAGAGAGAAATTGAGGGGGGAGGGGAAAATAGAGAAGGGGAGAGAAAGACACCTGCAGACCTGCTTCACCTCCTGTGAAGCGACCCCCCGCATGTGAGCATCAGGGGTTGGAACCGGGATCCTTGTTCCCATCCTTGCCTTCGTACTATGTCCGATTAACACGGTGTGCTATCACCCAGGGATATATATATATGGTTGTTTTGTTTTGTTTTGTTTTTAATAGCTACCAGGACTATTGCTAGGGCTCAGTGCCAGCACTACACATCCACAGCTCCTGGCAGCTCTTTTTTTTCTCTCTCTTTTTTATTTTAATTTTTAATTTTTTTATTTATTTTCCCTTTTGTTGTCCTTGTTGTTTTTTATTGTTGTTGTAGTTGATGTCATTGTTAGATAGGACAGAGAGAAATGGAGAGAGGAAGGGAAGACAGAGAGGGAGAGAGAAAGACAGACACTTGCAGAGCTGATTCACTGTGAAGCGACTCCCTGCAGGTGGGGATCCGGGGGCTCGAACCGGGATCCTTACGCCATTCCATTAACACTTTGCGCCATGTGCACTTAACCCACTGCGCTACCACCCGACTCCCAGACTGAGTCTTTTTAACACATAGGCTGTCTTTGATCTGTTGACTCTCTCAAAAGTCTAGCCCAAGGAGAACAGAAGCAATCGGTGGCACATCTATATACAAATAATGTCAACGGATATGAATTATGGTGATGTTAGGTACTATACAGCAAATCCTAACAAAGGGATTTTTCAGAGTTAACCCAATTACCAAATAATGTGATGGTAACAATATCTATTGTCTTCTTGAACCCTAAGACAGCAGGAACCTCACATTTCCACTATAGAGCCTATATTTCCCCCAGTCCTGGAACCTTAGGGTGGAGTGCACTTTCCTGCATGCTTCTCTCAATTCATATCAAATAATATTGCATCCACTGATCCCAACCTAATCAACGCAACGAATACCACCTCAGCATGCTTCACTTCAGACTGTGTCCAGAGACTTCAAGTGTGGAATGACAACCCTTCAGCTTCATTACTAGGGTGAGACCTTTCCTTTCATAGGATTCTCTAATTCCATTCCAGGCAGTTCACTTCCTAACAAAGTCCCCAAACCTGATATTGACCAGGTCCCATGAGATAGAGCATATGTTCACACGTATCCATAAACTAGGGCAAGATATATACCTGAAAGCAAAAGTACACAATAGTCTGCAGTGAGTCATTATAAAGTTCCTAAAGAAATAGTATTTAATTAGACTTGAAGACCCTCCTCACCTATTTCCTATTACAGTTTTCTCACTCACTGCAAAGCTAACCTTAGCAAAGCAAGGACTGCAAAAGCTGAATAAGGGCAAGAGTCTGGCATACTTTAATGATGACTCTTTAGTCACTATCAGTAAATAATAATAATGATAATAATAATAATAATAATAATAAAGTGTTTCCTGCTAAGTGAAAAAAAGCCAGAGGGGAAAGATGGACACTGTCTGATTCAACCCATAGATGGTATATAGAGAAACAGATAAACAAAATAAAATAACACTAAATGTTTGGACTGTAAAGATCAATTGTTACAAGGATCCTGGTTTGAGCCCCAGCACCCTGCTGAGAGCACATTACCAGGCACAAGGACCTGGACTCAAGTCCTCAGTCCCCACTTGCAGGAGAACTTCACAAATGGTGATGCATTGTTGCAGATGTCTCTCTATGTCTCTCTTTCTCCATCTCCCCTCTCTGTCTCTATCCTAAATAAATGAATAAATAAATAAATAATAAAACTTTTTTTTTCTTAAAAAAAAAAAAAAAGGTCAGAGGCCAGGCAGTGGAGCACCCAGTTAAGTGCAAGGGACCTGTGTAAGAATCTGGGTTTGAGCCCCCAGCTCCCCACCTGCAGGGGGAATGCTTCACAAGTGGTGAAACAGGTCTGCAGGTGTCTATCTTTCTCCTACCTCTCCCTCCTCTCTGTCTTACCCAATAAAATGGAAAAAATGGCCACTAGGAGCAGTGGATTCGTAGTGCTGGCAACTGAGCCCCAGCAATAACCCTGAAGGCAAAGAAAGAAAGAAAGAAAGAAAGAAAGAAAGAAAGAAAGAAAGAAAGAAAGAAAGAAAAAAAAGCTCTACTACTCAAGCAGGTAACTAACCTGGTCTCCTGGTAGCCAGATGCCTCCAGTTCTCCCAACTGACACATACCCTCCATGCCCCCAGCTCTAAGAAGGCTTCCCCAAAGGGAGAGCTTCCCCACCCCTTGTCCTTTCTCTACCATATAGCCTGGGGTGCAAGACTGGAAAGAGACTGCAGGAAGCAGAGCAGCTCAGGCCCTTCTCACAAATGAGAAGGATATTCTGGTAGTTTTCTTTTCTACGTTTCTTTTCTTTTTTTTTCTTCATTTTTGGAAAGATTAACCATATATATTAATATTTATTCCCTTTTGTTGCCCTTGTTGTTTTATTGTTGTCGTCGTTGTTGGATAGGACAGAGAGAAGTGGAGAGAGGAGGGAGAGAGAAAGATAGACACCTGCAGACCTGCTTCACCACTTGTGAAGCAACACCCTTGCAGGTGGGGAGCCGGGGCTAAAACCGGGATCCTTATGACAGTCCTTGTGCTTTTCACCACCCTCGCTTAACCTGCTATGCTACTGCCCGACTCCCCACGTGACCCTTCTTTGAATGCCAAGAAATAATATATCCTGGAGGCACCTCCTTTCCCTCCTGCCCCCCATGGATGGTATCAGGAGGAGCATGCTGAGCAGTTTGAGATGGCTGCTTGCCTTTTGTAAACAGATGGTTCTGGAAGAGGCAACCAGGACTGAAAACTGAGACCAACAACAAAAAGAGTGTGGAGTTCACCCACTAGAGTGTACATGGTACACCAAGACCCAAGTTCAGTCCCCTTGTCCATATCTGCAGGTGGAAAACTTCACAAGCAGTGGAGCAGTGCTGCAGGAGTCTCTCTCTCTCTCTCTCTCTCTCTCTCTCTCTCTCTCTCTCTCTCTCCCTCTGTTTCTCAGTCTCTATCAAAACAGAAAGAAAAAGAAAAAGAAATGGCCACCAGGAATGAAGGAAATATAGTGTTGGGAGCAAAATCAAATAATAAAAATACAGCTGGTTTGAAAAAAAAGCAAAGTAGAGAATGAAGCAGGTCTGCAGGTGTCTTTCTCTCCCCCTCTCTGTCTTCCCCTCCTCTCTCCATTTCTCTCTGTCCTATCCAACAACGGTGACATCAATAACAACAACAATAAAACAGCAAGGGCAACGAAAGGGAATAAATAAATATTTTTAAAAACAAGGGTCACCTATAACTCTAAACAAATTCTAGGACTCGAGGAGGGATATGTGCAAACATTAGATGATAGATTCTTGTTTTAATTTCCCTTTTTTGTTGTTTTTATCATCACTGTGGTTATTATTGTTGTTGTTATTGATGGTGTTGTTGCCAGATCGGACAGAGAGAAATGGAGAGAGGAGGGGAAGACAGAGATGGGGAGATAAAGACAGACACCTGCAGACCTGCTTCACTGCTTGTGAAGCGACTCCCCTGCAGGTGGGGATCCGGGAGCTCGAACCAGGATCCTTATGCCAGTCCTTGAGTTTCATGCCATGGGTGCTTAACCTGCTGCACTACAGCCCGACCCCCTAGATGATAGATTCTTGAACACACTATGCAGGAAAGAAGTAAACAGGGATGAATCAATGTTGTTAATGAGTGCAGTTTGCTGTTCTTTGGGATAGAACCTTGAAAGAGGAGAACAATGGATTGATGTATCAAAATAGCTTGTGTTCATTGCTGACAAAAGCAAGACAACACTTTAATGGGACCACTTTTCCTGGGCAGAAAGATTACCCACAACCATTAAGAAACTTCTCTTTCAGTTGGTGTGCTTAGTGTAATATTTTTAGAATGGAATTTCTCGTTAAGGAGTCATATGGTTTGAAGATGAACGCTCTTCCAAATAAGGTTTCTCTCTGCCCCCCATGAGCAAGACCGAAAAAAGCAGCCTTTGAAAATAAAAAGTGTTGTGCCTTTAGGAGCACAATCCCCGCTCACCTGCCTTTGCCAAGTAAAAACTGTTTCCTGCAGGAACACAAAGGTAATACATCTGCGATTACTGGCAGCTTTTCGCTCTGGATAGCTTAGATTTGCCAAGGAACAGGAAATCACTAAGATCCGAGATTTACTGGAAATATTCATGGCAGCCAATCAATGACAGAAATGAGGATCCATCTCTCCTGGTAACTTACGGGGAGAGTCTTGTTTTCTGAGCCAGTGGTGTGGCTGCCTCTCTCTCATTGCTAGTCAATAAAATGAGAACAGCCCAAAAAGGTGCCTAGCAGAATGCCTGTTGCAGACTAAATGGAGCGTTAACACTCAGATCTAACACTATTAGTTCTCTAATGATGTGTAACAGTATTGCCATAAATGCAGGGGTATAAAGCAACGTGCATTCCTTACCTCACAATTCCTCATAGTCAGGCATCTAGGCACAGCTCAGCTGCACCCTCTGCAAAACAGTGACCAGGCTTTCGGCCAGGGCAGTGATCTCAGATCAAGGTTGGATTGGGGAAGGATCTGCCTGGAAGCTCATGAGGCTGGCTGCATACAGTTTCTTTAAGAGATAGTGTCATTTTTGTCTGGTTGTCAGTGGAAGTCACCTTCAGTTTCCTGTCTCATGGCCTGGTCCAGAGAGAAGTGCATAAGAGAAACAGCTTGCATCCTCAGAGCTTGCAATGGACAGAGTCTTGCAGCAAGACAGATATTACAAGCTTACATAATTGAGTCCAGATATGACAGTCCATCATGTTTAAATTCTCTGTGGCTTAGAAACAAGTCACAGTTCCTGTGCATGTTCAGGGGAAGGGGATCCCAACATGAACTCCAGGAGACTGAGGTCAAGGGATGCCCCCATAGAGTCTATCCTCCACAGTTGCCCAAAATGGCTGCCAACATCCCCTTAGCTTGCATGGCTTAGTTTGAACTAAGCTTGGTGGCTTAATTTACACACCGCTGGCTCTCTCCCCACGACAGACAGATAGATGAATCCTTTACATTAAGAACAGGTCCCACCTCACCATTGTGGACAACCTCCAATGGTTCCCTCCTCTCTTTGCCTGCTTCCTCTTCCTCCTGTGTTTTTCTCTCTCCACCAGACACCTAGAATCCACACTGCTACTCTGCTGACACGGCTCCCTGAGCGCACAGCTCAGGTGATGCCCCTGCCCCACCACCACAGTGGGAACACAACTGTCCAACCACACTTAAGGAAAATAAACCGGATCCTTGGAGACCCAGTTGAGCACACACATTACCACGCACGAGGACCGAGTTGCAAGCCCGGCTCCCCACCTGCAGGGAGGAAGCTTCACGAATGGCAAAGCAGGTCTGCAGGAGTCTCTCTCTCTCTCTCTTTCTTCCCATCTCCTCTCGATTTCTATTTGTCCTATCTAATAAAAAAAAAAAAGAGGGAGTCGGGTAGTAGCACAGCAGGTTAAGCCCACATGGTGCAAAGCGCAAGGACCAGCGTAAGGATCCCAGTTCGAGCCCCCAGCCCCCCAACTGCAGGGGAGTCGCTTCACAGGCGGTGAAGCAGGTCTGCAGGTGTCTAACTTTGTCTCCCCACCTCTGTCTTCCCCTCCTCTCTCCATTTCTCTGTGGCCTATCCAACAACGACAACAACAACAATAACTACAACAATAAGACAATAAGGGCAACAAAAGGGAATAAATAAATATTATAAAAAATAAAGAAATGGCTGCTCAAGATGTCCAGTAATTTAAAAAAATTAAAAAATAAAAATAAAATAAGGAAAATTGATGGCCAGGAGTGGTGTCCGCATAGTGCCAGCACCAAGCCTGAGATAATCTTGGTGTGACAATAAAAAAAGAAAGAAAGAAGGGAGGAGAGAGAGAATAAGAGAGAGAAAGAGAGAGAGAGGGAAAGTGGATCCTCACTGACACCATTTGAGTCACCAGATCAAGAACCATGTGGAGGCCAGGAAGATGGCTCAGCAGCAGAGCACAGGCCAGAGGTCCCAGGTCTCATCCCGCTGCTGCACATGCCAGAGCTGAGTGGCGCTCTGATCTCTCTCGCATTCTCTCTCTCACTGAAAAAAAAAAAAAGATATTTTTTCCTGGAGAGCCACTTGAAATCAGAATAACCTAAGAACATTACACTTAAGGGAGTCAGTAAATTCCTTTTGTTATTGAAGTTAACTCAAGCTGAAATTTCTATCACTCCCAAACAAAAGAGTCTCAGTTAATATGGAAGTTAATTTCTGGAGTGCCAGGGAGTAAACACTGGGCCTTGCGTATGCACAACACCACTGAGCCACCAGCACAGCCCAGTGTTTTGATTCTGTATTTTTCAGAGAGAGCGAGAGAGGAAAGCGCCACTCGACCACTCCTGGAATCTCCTCAGTGCTGTTCATGATCTTCCCAAGTGGTGCCAGAGTTCAAATCCAGGGCCTTACCCATGTGCTTTAGCCACTGAGCCATTTTCTGGACTCTGGGCCTTGGCAGGCTTTCTCCACTTTTCACATTTTTTACCATTTTGAGAGGCTAAATTTTTTTTTTTTTTGCTGTGAAAGGCCTCCTGTGCTTAGCAGCCCCCGTCTCTCTTTCACTGCCCATTAGATTCCAACAGCACCTTCTCCCTCCAGTTGTGACAAAAGATAGTCTCCAGATCCCAGCTGCCCAAGGTCCCAGCTGAGAGTCACTGAGCTAAAGAAGGGATTTGTAATAAATTCAGGAGGTGGGGTGGGAAGTGTCTCTATGGGAAAGCCATTTCCGGGGGGGAGTAATGACATGAATAAAGGAACCAGGGGGAGAAAACAAAAGGCTTGTGAGGAAATCAGTCAGGTCATCACTGCTGAGTCCCATCTACGGTGCCGACAATGATCACAGCGTTCGATTTTATCTGGAAAGCCATTCTTTAAAAATTCTATCACTGTAGTTCATGGAAGCCAAAATCAGCACAAACCTTTTTGGAGGGCAAATTGGCAATATCCATAAAAATGAAAGATGTCTTTTCCCTTTGTCCTAGCAAGTCTGCCTCTAGGAATTGACTCCACAGGAAAAAGCGAATAAGTAAAAATAATAGCTGAACAAGACAAATGTCCATTGGTGAGAACGTGGTTAAGCTAATCAAAGTGGAGCCACACTGCTGGATGCAGAACATTCCATTTTAATGACTCTACATGTCAAAAGATAGATGTCCAAGATACCGTGTTAGATTTCTTCAAAAGTAAACTTCGAACAGAATATATAGTGTAATGCGACACAGATAACATGAATAGCTGTGATATATATGTATATATGTGTATGTGTATATATGTATATGTGTATGTGTATATATGTGTATATATGTGTATGTATGTATATGTATGCATGTGTATATATGTATATGTGTGTATATGTATATATTTATATATGTGTATGTGTGTATATGTATATATGTGTGTATGTGTATATATGTATGTGTGTATGTATATGTGTGTATGTGTATATATTTATATATGTGTGTATATGTGTATATATGTATATATGTATATAGTGTGTGTTGTGTTGTATATGAATATATGAAGAAAATTTCTTCTTTTTTCATTGCTACCAGGTTATCGCTGAGCACCTGGCACCTACATGATGAATCCACAGCTCACAGTGGCCATTTTTTTCCTTGATTATTTATTTTTATTTGAAAGGCCAGAGAAAAATTAAGAGGGGCAGAGAAGATCAGGAGAGAGAGAGAGAGACTTGTAACCCTGCTTCACCACTTGTGACGCCTCCCCCACGTTATGGGGTGGGCTGAGCGTTGAACCCAGGTCCTGGTACATGGTACTGTGTGTGCTCTCAGCTGCACCATCCTCCCACCCCATTTGCTTAACATCAAAAATCATGTCCCAGGAGTCAGGCGGTAGCGCAGCTGGTTAAGCACAGGTGGTGCTAAGTGCAATGACCGGCGTAAGGATCCCAGTTCGAGCTCCCGGCTCCCCACCTACAGGGGAGTCGCTTCACAAGTGGTGAAGCAGGTCTACAGGTGTCTATTTCTCTCTTCCCCTTCTCTCTCCATTTCTCTCTGTCCTATCCAACGATGACATTAATAACTACAACAAGGGGGAGGGGGTAAAAAAAAAGAAAAAGAAAATAACTACAAGGGCAACAAAAGGGAATAAATATATTTTTTAATTATTTTAAAAAATCATGTTTCACACCATGACTGACACTAAGGAAACTCCACTAATGGTGGTGAGATATGCTGTGATGTCTCTTCCCTCTCATAAAATAAAGTAAAATATAAAGATTGAACTCAGGGCTCAGAAGATGGCTCAGCACAGACTCTGAGTTCATCCCCTAATATAAAAAACAAACAAGTAAACAAAAAAACAAAACAAAGAAACAAAAAACAGCAGAGTGCATTTTGACTCTGACTTAAGGTTATATATATATATATATATATATATATATATATATATATATAGTTTTGTTTTTTAGCAAAACACTGCTCAGCTCTGGCTTATGATGGTGTGGGGGACTGAATTTGAGACCTGGGGGCCTCAGAAATGAGAGTCTTTTTATCCCCACACCTATGGACATCTAATCTTTGATAAGGGGGCTCAAAGTATTAAATGGAAAAAGGAGGCTCTCTTTAATAAATGGTGCTGGGAAAACTGGGTTGTAACATGCAGAAGAATGAAATTGGAACCACTTTATCTCACCAGAAACAAAAATCAACTCCAAATGGATCAAAGACCTAGATGTCAGACCAGAAACAATCAAATACTTAGAGGAAAACATCAGTAAAACAGTTTCCCACCTACACCTCAAGGACATCTTTGAAGAAATGAGAGTCTTTTTACATAACCATTATGCTAGCTCCCCCACCCCTACTTTTCTTTCCTGAACAAAGCTGTTCTTTCCATGTAATGCTGTTCTTTCCAATGTAAGTCCATGGCCACACTTGGAACAGCAAAGCTCTGTCAAGGTCTGATTTGCAGACCAGAAAATTCTCTTAAGTGCACAGTTCGGTAATACTGGGCAGTGTTGTCAAGCTGTGTAATCACCAGTAGGACCCAGTTTGGGGACATTACCAGCGCCACAATAGGATCTCTTGTGCTTGATCCTCACTCCAGCGCTAGGCAGATAGCATATTTGTGTTAACACAAATAACTTTGATGCCTGAGGTTCTGAGTTCCCAGGTTCAATCCCCAGCACCACCATAGCCACAGATGAGCAGTGCTCTGGTCTCTCTCTCTCTCTCTCCCTCCCTCCCTCCCACCCAGCCTCCATCCCTCTTTCTCTGTTGTTAAAATAAGCAAAACATTTTTTCAAAATCCTCACTCCCACCCCCAGCATCAGGTAATCACTCACTGCCTGCCTGCATGTATTTGCCTCTTCTGAAACAGAATCACAGAATATGTGGTCTTTTGTGTCTGGTTCTTTCAGGGGGGACCTAATGCTCCTGGGATCCAGCCACATTGTAGCAGGTGCCGCTGCCTCCTTCCTTTTGACTGCGAAATAGCATGCATGGAAGGCATTGTTTCCCTCCACTCACCAGCTGATGGATTCTGGGGCGCTTCCACATTTGGTCTATTGTGGATGGCGCTGCTCTGCACACTTGCGTGCAAGTCTGTGTGTGGAGGCAGTTTCTCCCGCTTCCTGTGTAAATGCCTTGGAGTGAGGTGATGAAGGAGCAACAAAGTGGGAGCTGCAGTGCTGTGGTCAAGTACAGGGATCTGTTCTTATTTATGACCATTCTAAGGACCCTGGGATACGGTCGTCACACAGACAGAGCTTCTATTCTATTTGGCACCTATTTCCATTAATTCAGGGTCTGTCAGCTTCAGACTATTGGTATTTTAGGTCAGGTCATTCTTTATTGAGGGATTGTTCCGTGTACTGTAAGCCCAAGTGTCTCCAGACATGACTGTCACTGTCTAGGAGGGCAAAGTTGGCTACTGGTTGAGAATCACCATGTTGGAATTCACTGACTGAATGGAGGATTTTTCCAACCCTGCTTCTGACCTGGGAGTGTTTAGTGGTTCAGCCTCGCCCACGTCGAGTAGGTGTGAGGGTCTTGCAGCAGCCCACTGGACAGCCGCTGTGTTGCCTGATTGAATCTGTTCTAGATCAGTCGCTCCTTTGTGTTCTGATGGGTGTGCGTTTGTTCTCAGAGTGGGCCGAGAGGATGGAGGACTGCAGATGGCACTGGCTGCAGTCTGCCAACTTAACTCCTCCTGCTGGAAGTTATTCCAAAAGCAGGAGCTAGGGACGACATGGAACAGGAACTCTGAGCAGTTCTGCAGCTCTACCTGCAAGAAGCCCAAGAGTGGAAGTGTGTTGTCTTTTGCCCTTCCAGAGTGTCTTTCTCTCTTCCACACTGCAGCATCTTGGTCATTTAAAGAGCTGCTTCTCCCTGATCGTGGGCTGTGTGATGGGGCAGAAAACTCAGGGATGTTGCCTTGTGCTGTGGGAGTCCTGGGGGGGTTCCTGCCTGAGGGGCCCCTGGGGGCCACTCTTGTCAAACACTCCCCTCCAACTCCAGGGGACAGGCCTGCATTTCTGTTTTCTATCCCGATGCTATGAGCAACCCCAAACGCGCATGAATACTGAGTGTCACCTGGAGAACCCCAGCTCTCTTCTGAGGGACCTTTGAGTTTACATGGCCTCATTCGGGAATTTCTCATCTCTGGTGAGTGAGAAACACAAGACTCCTCTGTGCAATGCTGACCCAAAGGCTCAGCTCATCCAGGTTCAGAAATAGTCCAGGGCCTCCCGATGTGATCAGAGGGACACATTGAATGTTGTGCTGAGTTCTTCAATCACCTCGTGTGTCCCATATCCTCCACCTGCTCAGACTCCCCGAAAATAGAACTAGAGGATTTTAATAGGCTGAAAAGAGCAGCCAATGCCCATCCAAAAGAAGGAGGAGGAGGAGGAGGAGGGGGGAGGAGGAGGAGGAGGAGGAGGAGGAGAAGAAGAGGAAGAAGAAGAAGAAGAAGAAGAAGAAGAAGAAGAAGAAGAAGAAGAAGAAGAAGAAGAAGAAGAAGAAGAAATAATCTAGGAGTGCTTTGAAATTATAAATCAAGTTTAAATCACCAAGACATACATTCCAGTGGCAGTACTGGGACCTCATTAGTGACTGACTTTGCAAGAATATTAGGATTCTCTAAAAATGAACACTGTTCCTTCCATAATTCCACCAGAAGAATCAAATACCATGAGCAAACATGCAAATTAGCAGGTGCACAGGCCCAGGATCCAAAGAGAGCACACTGAGAAGCTATCCTCAGTAACTGTCAACACATTTTTGCTTTTCCTTTTTTTTGACACTTGGTTCAGTTTAGTCCATCAGGCATTTACTGAGTTCTTACTACACGCCTGACTCTGGACCTTTAGTTTTCACTCTTGGAATGGTCAGCTGTTACCTTATTCTCCCTTTTTTTTTTCTTTTCTTTTTTCTTTATTTATTTTGCCTCCAGGGTTATCGCTGGGGCTTGGTGCCTGCACTATGAATCCACTGCTCCTGGAGATCATTTCCCCCCATTTTTATTGCCCTTGTTGTTGTTATTGTTATTGCTGTTGTTATTGTAGTTCTTGGATAGAGAGAAATTGAGAGAGGAGGGGAAGACAGAGGTAAAAGAAAGATAGACACCTGCAGACCTGCTTCACTGCTTGTAAAGCAACCTCCTGCAGGTGGGGAGCCGGGGACTCAACCCAGGATCCTTGTGCTGGTCCTGGGACTTCACGCCCTGTGCAGTTAACTCACTGCGCTACCGCCCGGCCCCTGTCACCTTGTTCTCCTTTTTTTAAATATTTATTTTATTTATTTATTCCCTTTTGTTGCCCTTGTTGTTTGATTGTTGTAGTTATTATTGTTGTTGTCGTTGTTGGATAGGACAGAGAGAAATGGAGAGAGGAGGGGAAGACAGAGAGGAGGAGAGAAAGATAGACACCTGCAGACCTGCTTCACCACCTGTGAAGCGACTCCCCTGCAGGTGGGGAGCCAGGGTTCGAACCGGGATCCTTATGCCGGTCCTTGTGCTTTGCGCCACTTGCGCTTAGCCCACTGCACTACAGCCCGACTCCCACCTTGTTCTCCTAATGAAGCAATTTCATATGAATCCTGTATTAGCTTCCATAGGCTGTTCCAAACAAAGCACCATATGCTGAATGGCTTAAACAAGAGAATATTGTAGTTGGGGGTGGAGAGGGGTTGTAGCTGAATGGAAGAGCACAGGACTCACAAGCTCAAAGTCCTGAGTTCAAGGCACATATGTCAGGGCAATGCTCTGGTATTCTCTGTGTGTATGTTTTTTCTTCTTCTCCATTTCTGTCCTCCCTGAGATATAGAGATAGATCAGGAATGTAATACCCTCACTGGGTATTACCATACTAGGGGGCTAGAAGTCCCAAATAGAATTGTGGTCACGGCTCAGAGGGCTCTTGAGAAGGACCCTTCCTTGTGTCTTCCAGCCTCTGGTGACTCCAGGTGTCCCTGGCCTGTGGCAGTCTCTGCCTCCACCTTCAGACAGTCATCTTCAGTGTGTGGGTCTCTCTGTGTCCTCTCCTCATTTTACTAAGACACAGACTGCTGGATTTAGGGTGGGAGTCATCTAAATCCAGGGTGATTACGTCTTGAGGCCCTGAGCTGGATACCTCTGCAAAGACTCTATTTGTCAGGGCTTGAACCTAGGTTGTGTGCATGGCAAAGCATATATCCTACCTGGTGAGCTAGCTGTCCACTCCTGTTGGTGGTTTTAAACCTAGAATAAAATCCAGCCTCTTTACCTCTGACCTACAGAACCTGCCAGAACATCGCCCACTTTCCCCACCTCTTATCTCCCACTGCTCACCAGTCCACCAATGAGAGCTTCCCTGGCCTCCTCCTTTCTCAGACACACCAAGTCTGTTCCTGTCCCAGGGCCTTGGTGCCTGCATATCCCACTGCCTGGCTTCTTCCACCAGCCCTGCAGATGGCTCACCCCATCTTGCAGTGTATTTCTGGGTTCCAGGGTGACTTGCTTGCCACAATCCAAGATTAAACCTATCCAATGACTTACTCTCTCCTGCCGGCCCAGCACTGTGGCTCTCTGTGACTATCTCCTTTGGTTCACCAGTTTCTCTATTTTACCACCTGCAGAAAGACATTTTTCTGAATCACAAAAGCTGTGCCCCAAGCAGCCAGAGCCCAGCCTGCTGAGTGAGAGACCTAGGGCGTCGCTTCCTTTTTAAGCTGCTGGCACTCTTGCTCTGTGAGAAGAAAACTCCCCTCGCCACAGACTTATGGTAACAATGCACGGTTCCAGCAGTAACGTGTTTCCCATGGCACAGATGGAGCCGAAAACCAAGTGCTGCGGGCAGCCGTGTGTGGAGGAAGTGCCATTTGTCGCAGAGGACTGGCTCATGGGTCGCATTGCCAACTGAAAAGCTTCGTAGTCCTTCCAGAAGCCCAGGAAAGATGTCCCCATGACCAGCTGCCTCCATGTCACCGCATCAGAACCCTAGAGGTTCTCTCGCAGCTAGGCTGAGATGTTCTTTCAAGAGAGACGTAACACTATATATATTCAGAAGAAATCCAAACTCATTGTAAGAATTTTAGAAACTAGATGAAAGGCCAGGGAGATAGCACAATGTAAATGCACCTGACTTTCATGCCTGAGACTCAGAGGTCACAGATTCAGTCCCCCAGCACCACCTCAGGCCAGAACTGAGCAGTGCTCTGAGTCTCTCTTTTTGTTTCTCATTTAAACAATAAATAAATGTTCTTAAAAGAAGTGAAGGGGCCAGTTGGTGGTGCACCTGGTTAAGCGCACACATTACAGTGCACAAGGACCCAGGTTCAAGCCCCTGGTCCCCACCTGCAAAGGGAAAGCTTCACAAGTGGTGAAGCAGGGCTGCTGGTGTCTCTCTGTCTCTTTCCCTCTCTGTATCTCCTCTCTCCCTCTCAATTTCTCTCTGTCTCTATGCAATAATAAAAAATGAAAAAAAAAAAAAAAAGTGAAAAAGGGAGCCAGGCAGTAACGCAGTGGGTTAAGTGCAGGTGGTGCAAAGCTCAAGGACTGGAGTAAGGATCCTGGTTTGAGCCCCTAGCTCCCCACCTGCAGGGGAGTCGCTTCATAGGTGGTGAGGCAGGTCTGCAGGTGTCTGTCTTTCTCTCCCCCCCTCTGTCTTCCCCTCCTCTCTGCATTTCTCTCTGTCCTATCCAACAACAACAACAATAGTAACAACAACACTGATAATCAACTAGGGTAACAAAGGGGGAAAACCTTGGCCTCCAGGAGCAGTGGATTCGGAGTGCAAGAACCGAGCCCAGCAATAACCCTGGAGGCAAAAAAAAAAAAAGTGGAAAAAAAAAGACAAAAGTAGAAAGCAAAACACCAGTCTTCCAAACAGCGGTCCATGTTTTTAAACATTTACTTATTTATTTTATGGGAGATGGAGGAGAGAGTAGAGAACCAGAACATCTCTCTGCCACACCCGATGCCGGGAATTAAACTCAGGACCTTATGCTTGACAATCAAAGCTTTACCCACTGTGCCACCTCCCGGGCCATATCAGTAGGTCATTTTATTGTGTGTACTTTCTGGTCTTTTCTCTTTTTAATTTTTTAGTAGAGACAGAGAGACACGTGCAGCTCTACTTCACCACTCATGAAGCTTTCACCCTGTAGGTGGGGACCAGGGGCTTGAAGCCAGGTCCTTGCACACTGTAGTTTGTGCACTTAACCAGCTACACCACCACTTTTTGGCCCCTTTTCTGGCCTGGTTTTGTTTGTTTGGTTGCCTATTAGGACTTCATGACTTAATGATTTTCACAGCTGCTGGCAGTGTTTTTGTTTCCTTTCAGTGTCAGATAGAGAAACACAGGGAGCAAAGAGACAGAGAGGAGAAACACCACAGCACCCCTTCAGCATTCATAGTGATTCATAGTGATTCCAGGGGGGCTGTGCGCAGCATTCCCATGGGTTGCTACGAGCTCTAACCTAGGTCCACATGCATGGGAAAGCATATACCCGGGGGAGCTATTTCCCATGCCTCTAATGAACACCCTGGACATTATTCTATGCCAGGTAAACTGGCTTGGGCATCAGTTTTCCCCTCAGCACTGTATCGTAAGTATGGCTATTTGTTTACAATTCTCTACAAAAATGTTCTCATACAAGAACGAGTTCAAATAATTCTAGTTATAAAAAAGTGTGTGCCTGGGGGTCGGGCGGTAGCGCAGAGGATTAAGCGCACGTGGTGCAAAGCGCAAGGACTGGAGTAAGGATCCTGGTTCGAACCCCGGGCTCCCCACCTGCAGGGGGTCACTTCACAGGCGGTGAAGCAGGTCTGCAGGTGTCTGTCTTGCTCTCCCCCGCTGTCTTCCCCTCCTCTCTCCATTTCTCTCTGTCTTATCCAACAACAACAACATCAATAATAACTACAATAATAAAACAACAAAATGGGCTCTCCTCTCCCGGATCAACTAGGAATACCAAAGGAGACCACCCGGACCGAAACAAGACAGGACTAGAATGACCACAGGAACCCAGTAAATCACCAGTGAGTACAGACACGCGTGGCTGGTGACAGAGAGGAGAGAGGGGCCTAAGGAGAGATTAAGTGACTGCTAACAGTTCAACAGTTTATCAGTGGAGACACCACCTCCAGTCTGCTCCACAACAAGGAGACAGCTGAAGGGAGGAAAGGACTCCCCAGAGACTCACCAAGTGCAACTCTGAGTCTCCATTGCTACTACCCTCAGAATCTGGAGCAGCGACAGGGAGGGACACCAGGGGACAGAGATCTAACCGGGAAACTCAGGAGAAGACCTATACCTCGGTGGCATAGCTGAGGGGCTGTGAAAGTCTCTTTGCATAACCACTGGATTATCTCTGCCACACCCTGCTTTATCTCTTGGTCAGGAGTCAGTGATTAAGCTAAGAAGCCTATTGATAGTTTAAAAGCCCTCAGGCTCCCATAGCCTACAGGGAAGAAAAAAAAAGAGGCTTTTACACCACTGAGCTCCAACTCAGGGATTGAAAAAACTGTTAACTTCCACCACCGTAACACCTTTAATTAAATTACTTAGACACAAGTCAATCCAGGCAATAGTGATCAATAATTTGAAAAGTACTGATAAAGGGAACTCATAACATAATATATAAAATGGTAAAACAACAAGAAAAAATATTGGAGACTCGAACCAGGACAAGAGTCCAGCTAAAAGTCCTCCAGAGGGTGAAGCACAAAACAACGAGTTCAACATCCAAACATTAGCTAAGGAAATAATAACAGGAGTGAGTAAAGAATTTGAAAACATTGTAATCAGAAATGCAGGAACAACAAATGAGAATATGGAAGAAAATTCTAATTATCTCATGGTTATTAGAGAGCTGAAAGCTGAAATCGCTGAGCTAAGAAGGCAACTAGCTGAACAAGCTAAAACAGTATCAGAGCAGGGCAACAAAATAGATGAACTCCAGAAAGCAGTAGAGGGCAGAGAGAATAGAATCTATGAGGCTGAAGACAGAATTAGCAAGATTGAGGATGAATTAGAGACAACTAAAAAAGAAGTAAGAGATCTCAAAAAGAGATTAAGAGATGCTGAAAACAACAACAGAGTCCTATGGGATGACTTCAAAAGAAACAATATACGCATTATTGGCTTACCAGAGGAAGAAAGAGAAGGGGAGGAAGAAAGCATTCTCCAGGCCATAATAGCTGAAAATTTCTCTAGTCTAGACAACACCAAAGACATAAAGATTCAAGAAGCCCAGAGGGTCCCAAACAGAATTAACCCAGACCTAAAGACACCAAGACATGTCATACTTAGAATGGAAAGGAATAAGGATAAAGAAAGGATCCTCAAGGCTGCAAGAGAAAAACAAAGAGTCACCTACAAAGGAAAACCCATAAGATGAGCAGCAGACTTCTCCATACAAACACTACAGGCCAGAAGAGAATGGCAAGATATCTATCGAGTGCTCAATGAGAAAGGCTTTCAGCCAAGAATACTATATCCTGCTAGACTGTCATTCAGACTAGATGGAAGCATCAAAACCTTCTCAGACAAGCAACAGTTGAAGGAAGCAACCATCACCAAGCCTGCCCTGAAAGAAGTTCTGAAAGGTCTCCTATAAACAACCAGACCACCACAAATAGGACATATATCAAAACCATCTAAAACTCTTCAAGAATGGCGTTAAAATATCTTCAGTCTTTGATATCAATAAATGTCAATGGCCTGAATTCACCTATTAAAAGACACAGAATAGGAAGATGGATCAGAAAACACAACCCAACAATATGTTGTCTACAGGAAACTCACCTAACCAACAAGACAAACACAGACTTAAAGTAAAAGGATGGAAAACTATCATTCAAGCCAATGGCCCACAAAAAAGGGCAGGAACAGCTATTCTCATATCTGACATGATAGACTTTAAAATAGATAAGATTAAAAAAGATAGGAATGGACACTACTTAATGCTCAGAGGATCAGTCAATCAAGAGGACTTAACAATTATTAATATCTATGCACCCAATGAGAAGCCATCTAAATACATCAAACTTCTACTGAAAGAGCTACAGCAATATATTAACAGTAACACAATCATAGTAGGGGACTTCAACACCCCACTATCTCAACTTGACAGATCATCCAGGAAGAAAATCAGTAAAGACATAAGGGAGCTAAATGAAGAGATAGATAAACTAGAACTATTGGACATTTTCAGAGTCATTCATCCCAAGAAACTGGAATACACATTTTATTCAAATCCACATGGATCATTCTCAAGGATAGACCATATGTTAGGCCACAAAGACAGCATCAGCCTATTCAAGAGCACTGAAATCATCCCAAGCATCTTCTCAGACCACAGTGGAATTAAACTAACACTTAACAATCAACAAAAGATTAGTAACAGTCCCAAAATGTGGAAGCTCAACAGTACACTTCTTAACAACTTCTGGGTCAAAGAGGAAATCAAGGAAGAAATCAAAATGTTTCGAGAGTTCATTATGGAGAACAGTATGGAGAATCTTTAAACAAATACAAATGAAAATACCTTATGATCTAGCAATTATACTCCCAGGTATTTACCCAAAAGATATAACACAGATTTGAAGGAACCTATGCACCCCTATGTTCATAGCAGCTTTATCCACAATAGCAAAAACTTGGAAACAACCAAAATGCCCTTCAACAGATAACTGTATAAAAAAGTTATGGGACATATACTCAGTGGAGTATTACTCATCAAAAAAAAATTTTTAAATGTCCTTAGGATAAAGTGATGTAATTGGAGATTATGCTCAGTGAAGCAAGGAAGGAGGTAAAGGACAACTACAGAATGGTTTTGCTCATATGTGGAATATAGAGAATTGAACATATGAATGTGGAAAAAAAGTGAACCTATATGTAAGACTGTGGGAGAACTATAGTGGTTATCTATGGTGGTCGGGATGGGGACACAGACCTTTGGTGATGGGAGTAGTGGAAAAAAAAAAGATTCCTGGTCTAGTCCCCAGAACCGCATGTATCAAAGTGGTACTCTAGTTTCCCTCTCATAGGCTTTCTCTTTCTCCTCTTTCTCCTCCTCTCCCCCTTTTCCTCTCCCTCTCCCTTCCCCCCTCCCCCCTCCCTCCCTTTCTCTGTCCCATATGAATTTCTCTTTCATATGTAATAAATAAATTAAAAAGAAAAACTTTTGGGAAACAATGTAGAAAAAGACCAGATACTTGAAAATAATGCATCATTAACAGTTCTATTGTTAGAAATGTATTCTAAGAAAGTAATAACAGATTGCCAATATATATATGAGGCACTCATCTTAGCATTGTTTATAATAGGCTGAAGATAGAAATAAGCTATATACATTAAACAACAGAGGATCAGTTCAACAAATTCCATCAATGGAATATTATTCACCTATTGGATTTATTTACTGAGGATCCACAATGGACCAGATGCTATTTTAAGAGTTGGAGAAATAATATGAAACAAAACACATAAGGGCCTGCCTTCATGGAATATCAGTGGGGAGAGACAGAAATAAGTAAAACAAAATACAGAATATGTTAGGAATGGCAAGTGCTTTGAAAAAAAACAAATCATAAAATGGGGTTGGGAGGAGGATGACATTTCAACAAAAATTGATGTAAATAAATAAGCCACCCTCATGGCAAGGGAAATAGTTTAGCAAGCCTAAGGCTACAATGCTTGGCAATACATATGCCACAACTGAGCAGTGCTCTGATTGGTGTCTTTCTTTCTTTTTTAATATTTTATTTATTTATTTTCCTTTTTGTTGCCCTTGTTTTTATCATTGTTGTGGTTATTATTGTTATTGATGTTGTTGTTGCCAGATAGCACAGAGAGAAATGGAGAGAGGAAGAGAAGACAGAGAGGGGAAGAGAAAGATTGACACCTGCAGACCGGCTTCACTGCTTGTGAAGCGACCCTCGTGCAGGTGGGGAGCCTGGGGCTCAAACCGGGATCCTTATATAATAAAAAAAAAATGGAATAAATATTTTTTTAAAAAAATTTTAAGTGTGTGCTTGTGGTAAATATATATACATATATATATATATATATTAGAAGAGTGCCATAATTTTTAAAAACATCCAAGTCACTCTTACTGTTAAAGTTTTCCTGTGTAACTTTCCAGAATATTGTTTATCTAAATACAAACAAAATCACTAGATTATTGTTTAAGCACTTATTGTTTAATGTGAACATATCTTAGGGATCTTTCTGTGGCTGCATGGTGCTTTGGTGCAAAAAGTGCAGTAATTCTTTAACTCCACTTGAACACACTTGCAATTCTTGGTTCTTTTCTTTTTTTAAAATGTATTTATTTATTTTCCCTTTTGTTGCCCTTGTTGTTTTTTATTGTTGTAGTTATTATTGTTATTGTTAATGATGTCGTCGTTGTTGGATAGGACAGAGAGAAATGGAGAGAGGAGGGGAAGACAGAGAGGGAGAGAGAAAGACAGACACCTGAAGACCTGCTTCACTGCTTGTGAAGCGACTCCCCTGCAGGTGGGGAGCTGGGGCTCAAACTGGGATCCTTGCACTTTGCGCCACCTGCGCTTAACCGGCTATGCTACCGCCCAACTCCCGGTTCTTTTCTATTATATACAGTTATTCAATGTCTTCTCTACTGATCTGTTGATCTCTCTCCTAAAACATATTATGAGAGTCAGGACATAATTCATCCTGTAAATACTCTGCCATGCACAAGAACCTAGATTCAAACCCCCGACACCATGCATAGCACCCACCAGGGGGAGCTCTAGTTATGGTAAAGCAGTGCTGAGGTGTTTTCTCCCCCAACGGCCCCCAAATTAAAAAGTGGAAAAAGTTCACCAGGAGCAGTGCAATCGTCCATGCATGGGGTGCAGACAGGAAAAAAAAATGTGGAGAAAAGGAATTGTATTAATGTGACAAAAGTTTTGTAAATCACTACCCCCCCTCCCAATAATGTGCTTAAAAAATATATACATTATGGAATGTATCACAATGGCCAACTAGTCTAAGTTGCCAGACTCAAGTTAACTCTTCCCCAAAAGAATTAATCATGGGGAACTAACAAACTAGCCCACCTGCCCACTGCTCTGTCATATGTAAGACCTACAGCTTCAGGCCCAGCCCATGCCACACTGTTTTGTCTTCCCCTCTCTGTCTCTTGCCTCTGTCTTTCTCTGTATTCCTTAAAGAGCTTGGAGGGATGACGACAAAAATAATTCAGAGGAGATAGGTCTTTTAAGTTTAGCTATATATTGCAAAATTGGGCTCACAAGACACACATATATACACCCATTATGTGAAGGCATGTTTCCAAACAATTTATTATTTCATTTCATTTCATTTTATTATTTTATTTTTGCCTCCAAGGTTGTGCTGGGGCTCGGTGCCTGCACTATGAATCCACTGCTCCTGGAGGCCATTTTCTCCCCTTGTGTTGCCCTTGTTGCTTTATTGTTGTTGTAGTTATTTTTTTTTTAAATGTTTAATATGTATTTAGTTATTTTTGTTGCCCTTGTTTTTATTGTTGTTGTAGTTATTATTGTTGTTATTGATGTCGTTGTTGTTGGATAGGACAGAGAGAAATGGAGAGAGGAGGGGAAGACAGAGAGGGGGAGAGAAAGATAGACCTGCTTCACCGCCTGTGAAGTGACTCCCCTGCAGGTGGGGAGCCGGGGCTCGAACCGGGATCCTTAAGCTGGTCCCTGCGCTTGACACCACGTGCGCTTAACCCACTGCGCTACCGCCCAGCCCCTGGTTCCAAAAAATTTACAAGATACATGTGATCATGCTCACATACACAGTCTTAACATATATCATCCTACACACATGTATATGCACACACAGACACCCACAGAGAGTAAGCGCCTGTTTGTTTGCTTTTGTTTTCCTGAGAGTTCCTTTGTCAGGTCTGTGCAATTTCCTATTGTTTGTCTTTTTCTTGTTGGTGTCAAATCTCTTTGTTGGGCTAAGAAAACCAATTATAAAAGCACTGCATTTCTGTAACTGGTGCCTTGTTACTAATCGTATAAGCGATTTCCAATTTTCCGAGAATAAATACTGAAGGCTTTGAGCTCTGATTGCACAGCTCAGTTACCTGAGAGGCTGCTGGTGTCTAAATACCAATGTTCCTCCCTGCTCATAGAGTCTTGATGTCAGTGGAGTGAAACAGAGCCCAGATGCCAGTGTCCTGGAGGGTCTCTACATCCAGGGCTGAGAGAGATAAAGATATAAAGAGAAGGAAGTTGAGTGATGGTGCACCTGGTAGAGAGCATACATTAGCATGCACAAGGACACAAGTTCAAGGCCCTGGTCCCTACCTGCAGGGGGGGAATCTCACAAGCAGTGAAACAGTACTGTTGGTGTCTCTCTTTCTCTCTCCCTATCTCCCCTTCCTCTCTCAATCTCTTTCTGACATATCTAATAAAAGAAGCAATGGATTCTTCATAATGACGCTGAGCCCCAGTAAGAGCCCTGGTGGAAACAGAATACTGAGAAGGGGCCTGGGTGGTGGCGCAGTGGGTTAAGCGCACATGGCTCAAAGCGCAAAGACTAGAATGAGGATCCTGGTTTGAGCCCCCGGCTCCCCACCTGCAGATAGGTCACTTCATAAGTGGTGAAGCAGGTCTGCAGGTGTCTGTCTTTCTCTCCCTGTCTCTGTCTTCCCCTCCTCTCTCCATTTCTCTCTGTCTTATTCAACGACAATGACAGCAATATTAACAACAACAATAATAACAACAATAAACAACAAGGCCAACAAAAAGGAAAAATGGCCTCCAGGAGCAGTGGATTCATAGTGCAGGCACCGAGTCCTAGTGATAACCCTGGAGGCAAATAAAATAAAATAAAATAAAATAAAATAAAATAAAATACAGAGAAAGAGAGAGAGTTAAAACAAGATACTTCTCCACCAGCTGTGGCGCTCAGTTTGTGTTGTCCATGGTGTTCCTATATGCTGCTGGGGATCAAACCCGAGGCCTAGGTATTTTTGTTTCTTTGCTTTGCCTCCAGAGTTATTGCTGGGACTCAGGGCCTGCACTACAAATCTACTGCTCCTGGAGGCCGTTTTTTCCCAATTTTGTTGCCCTTGTTGTTACTGTTGTTGTTGGATAGGACACAGAGAAATCAAGAGAGGAGGGGTCGGGCTGGGGAGATAGCATAATGGTTATGCAAGAAAGAGGAGGGGAAGACAGGGAGAGAAAGACAGACACCTGCAGACCTGCTTCACCGCTTGTGAAGCGACCCCGCCACAGGTGGAAAGAAGGCAGGCAGGCGGGAAGGGAAAAAGAAAGCCTATCTGGTCAGCAAGTAAAACTCACTCCTTTCCATGTGCAAGGCCTTGGTTCGCTGCTGGGCACTGGGTGGGAGCACTGAGCGCAGTACCAAAGGGGCTCCATGATGGTGGTGTTGTCAGTTCATCACATTGGGATGTGCCACCTGGCTCCAGAGACTCTACCCTTGGCCTTGACACTTGTCAAAACATCCAGCTTTGAGCAGTCAGCTCCCGTCAGTTCTGTGTCTGGTTTTTCTCCCAAGCACAGAGGAGTAGGAGGTGTGTCACTCACAGGAAGACAACGGATGCACAGTTCATATTCATCAGGCGCCGCTCTGAGAAGCCACCAGCCCCACACTGAGCACGAAGCTGCTGAATGACAGGCTGGCCGACTCCAGCTCTGCCCACACTCGAAGCAATCTCCAGACCTCAATCACCACCGTGCCCAGCACAGAATGGAAAGACATGATGTGACTTGCTAAGCAGTTTTCCACTGGGGGAAGTCAAAATAAGAATGAGATTTCTTCCTTCCCAACATTAAAAAAGAAGAAGAAGAGGAAGAAGAATGAGGAGGAGAGGAAGAAGAAAAGAAAGGAAAGCAACATATAAGACCAGATTCCAGAGAGAAAATTACCTCTAACATTCAATTCCATTGTCGGAGGACAGCTTGACTGGCTTCTGAATTCCCTAACCTGATGGTTCTCATTCCCGCCTAGAACCCAGAGCGGGGCAAAGGAGATTTGATAAAACACAGGGCCTGGCTACCCACCACCCTCCTCCAAGGACTACGGATCCATCATGCAAGGGGGGATCTATAATCCGTGTCATTTTTCTAACACTCCAGCTTGTTTTTATGTGCAGCCAGATCTGAAAACTAGGAACTTAGCCGACAGACTCTAAACTTGAACATGCATCAGAATCTCTTAAGGAGAAGCTTATTAAGAGCGGAGTCTGCCTGGCTTAAGGTCAAGGAACTTACAGAAATCCTCAGACCCTCATCCCAAGTTACTTTAAAGTCTTTTACAATTTATTTATTTATTTATTTATTATTGGCTAGAGATGGAGAAGAATTGAAAGGGGATGGGGGAGAGAGAGAGAAAGAGAGACAGACAACACCAGCAGCCCTGCTTCACTACTCACGAAGCATTCTCCCTGCAGGTGGGGACGAGGGGCTTGAACCTGGGTCCTTGTGCACTGTAATGTGAGTGCTTGACCAGGTGCGCCACCACCTGGACCCAAGGTCTTTAAAAATTTAAAAAACCAAACAAAACCTGGCAAGTCTTACTATTTTTTAAGATTAATTCATTAAGAAGACGGAGAAGGAGGGAGAGATAGCGAGATAACACAGTTGAGACTTCATGACTGAAAGTCCTGAGCGCCACCTGCTGAACCACCTCCCTGGCCACTACCTCCCCCATTGCATTCACAACAGACATAGAAAAAGGGAGGGTGGGGCCCAGAGGCGGCTAGTGACTAAAGGTCTTATGGGCATGAGGTCTTGAGTTCCATGTCTGACATTGCATGTGCCAGAGTGATGCTCTGGTTCTCTTTCCCATCATCATCATCATCATCATCATCATCATCATCATCATCATCATCATCTAATCTTTTAAAAGTGGGGAGAGAAAAGGAAAAGAAGTTCACATTTTTTTTTTGGTTTTCTTTTTCCTTTTTGTTGCCCTTGTTTATCATTGTTGTTATTATTGCTATCATTGTTGTTGGATAGGACAAAAAGAAATGGAGAGAGGAGGAAAAGACACAGAGGGGGAGAGAAAGGCAGACACCTGCAGACCTGCTTTACCGCCTGTGAAGTGACTCCCCTGCAGGTGGGGAGCCCGGGGCTCGAACCAGGAGCTTTATGCCGGTCCATGCGCTTCACAATATTTGCGCTTAACCTGCTGTGCTTACCACCTAGCCCCCAAATAGTTCACATTTGAATCCATGAGGGTTTTTTAAATTTCTTTATTGGGAGGTTGATGTTTTACAGTTGACAGTAAATACAGTAGTTTGTACATGCGTAACATTTCTCAGTTTTCCACATAACAATACAACCCCCACTAGGTCCTCTGTCATCCTTTTTGGACCTGTATTCTCCCCCCGCCCCCACACCAGTCTTTTACTTTGGTGCAGTACACCAACTCCAGTTCAGATTCTACTTGTGTTTTCTGATCTTGTTTTTCAACTTCTGCCTGTGAGTGAGATCATCCCATTGAATCCATGAGTTTTATAGATAGTTTTATAGATAGTCCAATGCTCATGGAAGTCGCTGGGTGATGCTACTGATTTAAGGAGGGGAAAAAAGTCCTGAAATGGGCGGGGGAGACAGCATAATGGTTCTACAAAAGATTTTCATACCAGAGACTCTGAAGCCCCAGCTGCAATCATTTGTACCACCATAAACCAGAGCTTTGCAGTGCTCTGGTAATAAATAAATAAATACACAAATGCATAAATAAGTACATAAATAAATTTAAAAGCCTGGGTGCTGGGAAATACATCACTGTGTAGAGTGTGCACCTTATGCTAATGGTCCTGGGTTCAAGAGCCAAAAACACTTAGGAGCACCGCAGATAGTGTGGGGGAGCTCTCTGGCGGTACAGTGTTGTTGCTATCATTTCTCTTCCTCTCTGACCTTGGCTTTGGGTCCTGACCTCACTGGGGAGTGCCTCAGTGCTAAAGGGTTCTGCAATGCTGTAGAGTATTTCCCTCTCTGTGTCTCTACCTAAAATTTTAAAACAGAAGAAAGTCAACATAGTAGTGGAAAATACTTCTTTTTTGAAACAAAAGATTCTTTTATTTGCTTATTTATTAACAAGAGGGGACCAGAACATTGTACTGCTATTGCAGTACAGGGGATCAAACTCAGGACTTCACACCTGCAAGTCCTGTACTTGTCACTGAACCATCCATCTCCCTGGTCATGAAAGACGTTTGCAGGGTTTCTTTGGCAGTAAACTGTATGCTTTGCATGAGTCAGGTGGTTCTGGGTTCAATCCGTGGCATGACATATGCCCACCAGGGCTCTAGTTTCTCTCTCTGTCATTAAAATGACAATACAATGCCTTTTTTCTTTTTCTCCTGGTCTTTGCACATGCACGATTTTTCCAAGTAATGGTTTAAATCATTTCATTTTCCTATTGCCTTGTAAATTTTCATCCCTTTGCCTGAAATTTATTTCATATATCCCCTAGGTTCAGTCCCCATAGTCAGTAAATACTAACGTCAACCTCCAAACACAAAGGTTGCCATCACTTCCAGTTTGCTCCCTCAATGCATTTTAATTGGGGGGGATTAACTCCCCCACCCTTGAGTGCTTTACTTTGGTGCAATACACTAAACGCAGTCCAATTTCTGCTTCGATGTATTTTGTTTTTAAGATTTATTTATTTTTATGAGAGGGAGACTAGAGTACTACTCAGCTCTGGCATAATTGGTGATGGGGATTGAACCCAGGAACCCTAGGACCTCTAACGTTCGTGTCCTGCGCTCTAACAACGCCAGCTATCTTCTTGGCAACCTTGCAATGAATTTTTTAAAAAGATTTTCTTTTTTTTCATTTTTTATATTTATTTATTCCCTTTGTTGTCATTGTTGTAGTTATTATTGATGTTGTTGTTGGCTAGGACAGAGAGAAATGGAGAGAGGAGAAGAAGTCAGAGAGGAGGAGAGAAAGACACCTGCAGACCTGCTTCACCGCCTGTGAAGTGACTCCCCTGCAGGTGGGGAGCCGGGGCTCAAACCCGGATCCTTACGCAGGTCCTTGCGCTTTGCGCCACGTGCGCTTAACCCGCTGCGCTACCGCCGGACTCCGCAATGAATTTTTTATGGTCCCATTCCTACAGCAGGATGAGAGAGGGTTGGAGGGTGAGCGAGCATGAGCACCAGCCAGATCATGGGTGGGCTTGGAGCAGAGAAAGGTTGGGGAAGGTGTCAGTGAGTGCAGGCGAATCAACTTGGTAGGAATCAGGGACTTCATCCCCCTACTGGGGAACCTAGTAGGCTGACCTGAGGACAGGACTGAGGGGACTCTTGCTCTTTGCTGCCATCTGGTGGCTATTATTGAAACAGTTTCCATAGGCGAGAAAAAAAAATTCCATCCAATAATTCCCTGTTCAAGTCGCCTGGAGCAAGGTAACCTATAGATTTATTGGTGGTGTTTTTATGTTTCTTTATTAATGCTAAAGAATTTTCACAAATATCATTTCAGCTTCTCCTCCGAGCAACACTCTGGGACAGGCCACACTTTGAAGGGATCAGGAGTTGGCAAACTTGATCTTTAGAGGATCAAATATTTCAGGCTTTGCAAATCATGCTATCTCTGCTGTGACCACTAAACTCTTCCATTGTGAATTCTGTGCATGCCATTCCACTGAGAAGCTTCTCCACCTAATTACATGTTCTTCCTTTTATTTTATTTTATTTTATTTTTAATTGCCAGCAGGGCGATTGCTGTGGTTCAGCGTCTGCACAGTGAATCTGACACTCTTGGTGGCCATGGTTTTTTTTTTTCTTTTTTACTTGATATAATAGGATAGAGAACAATTAAAAAGATTGAGGAGACAGGAGGAGAGAGAGACAGAGACAGAGAGACAGAGAGAGAGACAGACAGGGACCTACAGCACTGCTTCACTGCTCATGAAATTTACCCCCTGAAGGTGGGACCAAGGAGCTTGAACCCAGGTCTTTGTGGCTCTCAATGGGGTGTGCCACCCCCGGCCCCTCTTTTTGTTTTTCCAGTGAAAAGAGAGGGAGGAGACAGGCCACAACACTGCTCCAGTGCCCACGGAGGTCCCCTGGTGGCGTTCACAGTGTTCTCACGTAGTGCCAGAACTCAAACCCAGGGCCAGAAGCACAGTGAGACACTCTACCAGGTAAGCTGCCTCCCAGCCTTGGTTCTAGTTTTTTTGTGTATAACAATGCTTTAATCCTCACACTATGAGAAGCTTCTATCATCACCTCCATTTTACAGATGAGGAAGCTAAGTTTAGCTAAATAATTTGCCCACAGACATGCCAGCCTTATGCAATCAGTAGTTAGGATTTGAGTTTAGACAGGCTCTACCCATTGAGCAATCTCCAATCCTCAAGGCAAGTATTCCTGTTGAGATATTTTATATCCAAAATAAAAACCACATCTGTTTGTCTAGACCAGGGATTATCAGCCTCGGCACTACTGAGGTCACAGGCAGGTGATTCTTGTGGGAGCTGCTACCCAGACACTGTGGGTTACTGGCTGCATTCTGGAAGCCAGTAGCATTGTCCCAGTTGTGACAATCAAAAACATCTCCAGTCAGTGCCATTATCCCTAGGGAGGGAGAATCACCCTCAGTTGAGAACCCCCCCAACAGATCAATGACTGTTTAACTAACTCAGGAAGGCCCATCACCATCTGCCTGTAGGAGTACACATTGGCACAGACCTTTTGAAGAATGATTTTTGAAAGTAGGCGTTGGAAACGATCATTAAAATATTTAAAATATTGGCACCAGGAAGGAATAGGGATTTACTATTTATAGCCTGGAGAATGCAATGGATTCATTAGGAAGAAAGGTTTGACAATATATATGACTTTATTTTCTCAGAGTGATAGACACAGCTCTGCCGACTTCCAACATTCCCTGGAGCAGCTTTGAGTACGTGAAGTCCTTGCTAATTGACCTGAGATGCAGTCACGTGGCCCTTAGTGGCTTAGTCAGCACATTGCTGGGCAGACCAGAGTGGTCAGTCACAGAACCAGTCCTGGGGCGACTCTTCTCTCCATGTCTCCCTCCCCCTCTTTGCCTCTATCTGAAATGAATAGGAACCAAAAGTTCCCAGGGAGCAGTGAAACTGCACCTACATGAGGGCCCGTGACCTTCTCCATCGAGAACATTGCCAGAGTTTCAGTACATGACCCCATGTATTCACACTCATTTATGTCTCTTCCAGCCACTGGATCTTGTCTAGAACATTTTAGCAAAGAGGTAAAGAGAAGGGACATATAAACTAGGACTACCGGGAAAAGGTTGACTCACCACTGTCCTTAGGAAAGAATCCTTGTGCAGACAAAATGGATGTAAATTTCACCGATGTCCAAATTCTGGCAAATTCCCCTTCTTGCGCTATGCTGACAGTTGATACGGTGCCTCCCCCAGCTTTCCCATTCAGAATCAGACTTGTCTTCCACCATCACCAAAGTACCATCCTCGTGGCGGGTGAGCAAACAGAGGCTACATGACTCTTTTACGTAACCCCAGGATTTGGAATAAGATCAGCGGTTCTCAAATTCAGTCTTGCACTGTGTAGTGAGTAATCTGATGTTAATAGGTAAAGTACAGAAGCTTGAGAACAGTTCATTACTTTTTTCTTTAAGAACTCATTACCCCTAACCGTAACAAAGCTACAACAACAAGGGCAACAAAGGGGGGGGGGGAGGGGAAGACCTCCAGGAGCAGTGGATTCATGGTACAGGCACTGAGCCCCAGCAATAACTCTGAAGGCAAAATAATAATAATAATAATAATAATTCATTATCCCTGGGGGCTGGGCAGGAGCACATAGGATTAAGCACACATGGCACGAAGTGCAAGGACTGGCTCAAGGATCCTGGTTCGAGCCCCCGGCTCCCCACCTGCAGAGGAGTTGCTTCACAAGTGTTGAAGCAGGTCTGCAGGTGGCTATCTTTGCTAACTTTCTCTCCCTCTCTCTGTCTTCCCCTCCTCCCTCTGTCCTATCCAACAAGAACGGCAATAACAACAGTAACAATAATAACAACAAGAGCAACAAAAAAAAAAAAGGAGAATAAATGGCCTCTAGGAGCAGTGGATTCACGGTGCAGGCACAGAGCCCAGCAATGACCCTGGAGGCAACAAAAAAAAATCATTAACCCTATAACAACCTATGTCTCATCAACATTTAATAGGGTATGCCTGGTGGGAGCAGAAAGAGTAGGTGGAGAAACACAGCTAGCATGATGGGAATCCCCACGGGAATGTTGCATGTGTGAGTGACCAAGTAAGTGCACTGGAACAGAAAGAAAGAAAGAAAGAAAGAAAGAAAAGAAAGAAAGGAAAGGAAGGAAATACTAGGGCAAGATAGAATTAGGCTGAGGGTATGGATCGACCTGCCAATGCCCATGTCCAGGAGAGAAGCAATTTCAGAAGCCAAATCTTCCTCCTTCTACACCCCAAAAATAATTTTGGTCCATAGTCCCAGAGGGGTAAATGTTAGGGGAAGATGGATGACCAGAGGGCTCTCCAAGTCCATCAGGACCTGGAGAGAAAAGAGGAAAAAGACAGAAAGAAGGAAAGAGAAAAGCAAAGAGGGTGTGGGCAGTAGTACAGTGGGTTAAGCACATGTGGTGTAAAAGACAAGGACTGGCGTAAGGATCCCGGTTCGAGCCTCCAGGTCCCCACCTGTAGGGGAGTCGGTTCACAGGCGGTGAAGCAGGTCTGCAGGTGTCTATCTTTCTCTCCCCCTTTCTGTCTTCCCCTCTTCTCTCCATTCTCTCTGTCCTATCCAACAACAATGACATCAATAACAACAACAATAATAACTACAACAACAATGAAAAATAAGGGCAACAAAAGGGAAAAACAAATAAACAAATATTTAAAAAATTAAAATAAAGAAAAGGAAAGAGAGAAAGAAAGAGGACACACAGAAGTAGTAGGTGTCACTTAGAAAGGAAGAGAAAGCAGTACCATAGGAAAAAAAAGGATATATATACACATATATATATATATAGTTATAAAAATAATAATTAATCCATATGTATAATGTTGGGGAAACTAATGCAGTTTCTTTTTTAAAATTTTTATTATCTTTATTGGATAGACAGCCAGAAATCAAGAGGAAGAGAGACAGAGAGACACCTGTAGCACTGCTTCACCACCACAAAGCTTTTTCCTTGAGTTGGGTGCTGGGGGCCAGCCCCAGCAGGTTATTAGGGTCAGTCTGAAGGAGGAGGGGGCGTCGGCGAAGAATGAAGGATGAGAGACGAGTGAGCTGATGCTGAATCAAGCTCAAGCAGACATCTCTATCTTACTTAAGCAGAACTTTATTTTTATAGTCTCATAAGGCTTAGATCATTCAAACAAAAATCACCAAGGTATTGATTATTAAAACAAAAATCACCAAAACTTTGTTTATTGAAACAAAAATCACCAAGTAAGAACAGCACAGGTAGGGAACACCTCCTGCTTTGTGGAACATTTACATTCCAGGGGCACTTTCCACCCTAGAGATCACATCACCATTTCTGTGTCTTTTGTTGTTCCTGTACCTGTGTGCTAGGCAAATATCCTATTGATTAAGATTAATATTCTACCTTTTATGCCATTTTCTTGGCCCTATGCATCAGAAGACAATGGTTTATAGAAAGTTCAAGCCTGTTATGTTTCTAGGGGCGTTAAACAAATTGAGCAGCCCATTTTTCACAAAATCTGTTCCATTGTTTGATCAAGGAGTTTTGTTTTGTTTTGTTCCAAGTTAAACTCTCTAGCTAGAATCCATCCTCTGTGTATGCTCACTGTGTGACCTAGGTTCTTGTGTACTGTTCCTGCATAAGGAGGTGGGAGCATAGTGGTGGATGGTAGATTAAAAGGCCCATTGTATCTAGGCAGGTACCAGAACTTTCCATTAATTATTTATGTAAGGTGGCCCCTCCACTGTGGGAACCATCAATCTTTTTTTATGTTTTAGGGGGAACACTAAAGGAAGTGGTGTAGATAAAGAGGAAAACATTTTTTCCCATTGGGGCCTCCTGAAAAATTCTGCATTACTGATATTGCTTGTTCCATTGTGTTCAATCTTATAGAGTGCAGTGCAGGTTTTGTCATTATTTTTGTCATTTGGTCAGGCTCTGAGCCTGGCCATAGGTAAATATTATTAAGACCACATAGAGCTTAATCATGGCAAAAGGTGAGATGGTTTCAGTTTGGCCTGGAGAGTTCAGCCGTGCTGAACTTCCTGCAAAGCTGGTACCATGTCAAGCAGCTCCCATGGCGGCTGCGCCAGGTGGGGACCAGGGGCTTGAACCCAGGACCTTGTGCACTGCAACATGTTTGCTCAACCAAGTGCGCCACCACCCGGCCCCTTAATACAGTTTCTTTTTTTTTTTTTTTTCCTCCTCCAGGGTTATTGCTGGGCTCAGTGCCTGCACCATGAATCCACCACTCCTGGAGGCCATTTTTTTTCCCCCTTTTGTTGCCCTTGTTGTAGCTTCATTGTGGTTATTATTATTGCCCTTGTTGACACAATTCGTTGTTGGATAGGACAGAGAGAAGTGGAGAGAGGAGGGGAAGACAGAGAAGGGGAGAGAAAGATAGACACCTGCAGACCTGCTTCATCACCTGTGAAGCGACTCCCCTGCAGGTGGGGAGCCGGGGGCTCGAACCGGGATCTTTACGCTGGTCCCTGCACTTTGTGCCACATGCGCTTAACCCACTGCGCCACCGCCCGACCCCCCCCAATACAGTTTCTAATGGAGGGAATGGGGATAGAGAACTCTGGTGGTGGGAAAGGTGTGGAATTATATCCCTGTTATTTTACAGTTTTATAAATCAATACTAAATCAATAATAAAATTATTTTAAAGGCTGGGAGACCATGGATTAGCCAGGCTTCCAGCTCAAAACCTGAGTGATTCACTCAAAATAAACAAAGAGTTAGTGGCATCCAAGATCAAAACTAGCCATTCTTCCCTGTATCTTATCAAGAGTTCATTTCTTTCTTTTACTGTGTATTTAGAGAGAAAGAGAGAGAGAGAGAGAGATAGGGGCCAGGATAATTAAGTGCACACACTACAATGTCCAAGGACCCAGATTCAAGCTCCTGGTCCCCATCTGCAGGGGGAAATCTTCACAAGTGGTGAGGCAGTGATGCAAGTGTCTCTCTGTCTCTCCCTCTCTACCTCCCCATCCCTTCTCAGTTTCCCTCTGTCTCTATCCAATAAATAAATATTAGAGAGAGAGAGAGGGCACGGAGGGTAGATAGTATGATGGTTATGCAAAGGGACTGTCATGCCTGAGGCTCCAAAGTTCCAGGTTCAACCCCCCGAGCCACCATAAACCAGAGCTGAGCAGTGCTCTGGTTAAATATAATTATTACAGGGAGAGAGAGAGATGGAGAATGAAAGAGAAAGAGAGAGGAGAGAGAGAGAGACACCAGAGCACTGTTCTGACATAGACGGTGCTAGGGGATTTGAACCCAAGTCCTGAGCTCTGCCTGCTAAGCTGCCTTCCAGCTGCAAAGCATGCTTGTAAGAAACTTCAAACAACAGTAGGATGGTCACAAAATCTATCCCCAAGGTACTTTTTAAAAAATATTTTTACAAAAATATGATTTTCCTGATCTTTTCATTTTTTTCTAATTTATTTATTAGATCGAGCCAAAGAGAAATCACTGGGGAAGGAGGAGATAAGAGGCAGGGAGAGACACCTGCTGCCATGCTTCACTACTTATGAAGCTTCCCCCCTGCAGGTGGGGACTGGGTACTTAAGCCTGGTACCTGTGCACAGTAACACGTGAGCTCAACCAGGTGTCCAACCAGCCTTTCATCAAGATGCTTTAAGAGGAAAAGGGGCAGTGGTTGGGTCAAACATGCATTTACATGAGTGAAGCCAGCATGGAAAGGTCACCTTTGGTGTGACCCCACTTCTGGCAAATCTGTAGAGACAGAAAATAGATCAGTGATTGCCAAGAGCTCGGAAGAAGAGAATGGGGAGTGAGCGCTCATGGGGACAGGCTTTCTTTTGGGGGTTGTGGAGCCATTCCAGAATTAGATCATGGTGATGGTTGTATGACATAGAAATGTACTGAAAACCACTGGATCTTCACATGACAAGGATGACTTTTCTATGACATGAAGTTTTTAAAGATTCATTCATTCATTCTTTCTTTCTTTTGCCTCCAGGGTTACTGCTGGGGCTTGAATCCACTGCTCCTGGAGGCTACATTTTTTCCCCTTTTGTTGTCCTTGTTGTTTTATCATTGTTGTGGTCATTGTTGTTGTTATTGATGCCATCATTGTTGGATAGAACAGAAAGAAATGGAGAGTGGAGGGGAAGACAGAGAGGGGAGAGAAAGACAGACACCTGCAGACCTGCTTCACCGCTTGTGAAGTGACAACCCCCACCCCGCAGGTGGGGAGCCGGGGGCTTTAACCGGAATCTTTACGCAGCTCCTTGTACTTCACGCCATGTGCGCTTAACCCACCGCTCTACCACCTGACTCCTTTCTTTCTTCCTCTCTCTCTCTCTCTCTCTTTCTCTCTCTCTCTCTTTTTTGCCTCCAGGGTTTTCCGTGGGGCTGGGTGCCTGCCCTATGAATCCACCTCTCCTGTGGGCCATTTTTTCTATTTTGTTGTTGTTGTTGGAAAGGACTGACCTCCAGTTGTTTTAGCATTAAACCGGTTATTGGCTGTCTTCCTTTTAGTACCTTTTCCCCTCTTCTCATCCTGCCCTTTGCGGAGACTGTCTTCTGAATAAGCTCCCTGCACTTGAACCCCTGCATCAGCATGCACTTCCTGGTGAACCCACCCCAAGACAGTACACTAGGTCCTGAAAGCTCTTGGAATCCCAATTCCACTCCCTGGTCTCTTACACAAAAGTCTTCCTGTATATTCTCCTTCCTCTCTCAGGGTCAAGAACAAGTGCAACCCAGGACTTTGCCTTCCAAGGCTTTGGGACGCAGCATCTTGGGAGTACAAACCCTCATGACTTCGTGGGGATTTAAGGACATCTCTCGCCTTTGGAAATGCTGAGATTCTTGGCATCATGAGGGATATTAAAATATTATATGGCCTACAGCCATACCGTCCTGAACATGCCTGATCTTGTCTGATCTTGAAGTGTCTGTGTGTGTGTGTGTGTGTGTGTGTGTGTGTGTGTGTGTGTGTGTGTGTGTGTATTTATGAGCAAGAGAGCACATGCAATGCTGGGGATCAAACTCAGGACCCATACCTGAAACTCCAATGCCCTGTCCATGATGCCACCTTCTGGACTGCCAGTGTGTTGGTTTTTTTTTGGTTTTTTTTTTTTTTTTTTGCATTTAGGGTTATTGTAGGCTTGGTGCCTGCACTATGAATCCATTGCTCCTGGAGACCATTTATTTCCCCATTTTTGCTGTCCTTGTGACTCTTGTTGTTATTATTATTGCTGTTGTTGTTGTTGGATAGGACAGAGAAATTAAGACCTGCTTCACCTCTTGTGAAGAGAGCTGGGGGCTTGAACTGGGATCTTTATGCCGGTCCTTGAGCCTTATGCCATGTGTACTTAACCCACCCACTGCACTACTGCCGGGCCCCCAGGGTGTCATTTTTTAAGTTAAATTTATGTTATGTGGATTTCACCTTGATGAAGAGTTGAACTGAAGGCAATTTCACTAGACAGCAATTTCAGTTCTCCAGCCACAGGAACCACAATCCCAGGCAACTCTGGGCCCTGACCTTGGGCCTCACAGGACTACACCTGCCTGTGAGGCCTGTGGAGGCATCGCCAGTTTTTGTGACCACTGGTCTCTCTATTCAACAGGACACAGCTTCCCAGCACTTAGTGAAAGCTTTCAAGGTCAAGTGTCCCCGTTTACTTAGGCACCACCTGGCAGCCACTGGAGTGTCACGGCTCTATTTCTCAAGAGGCAGCCAGGAATCTGAGTGTCACATTCCACAGGATCAGCACGTGGGGCGGGGGCACAGGGGGAGCAGATTGCTTGTTTTTCCACACATTTGAACACGTTGTGATTCTTTAATAGTTTTTCTTGAGGCTTCTGGAAGCTTGTGGTCTGGGTTTCAAGAACTGAGTAAGGATGTTCCAGCCACCCTCCCTGCAGGGAGTTGGAGGGAGGAGTGAGCACTGAGCTGATCGTATCACAGAGAAATGAGCAGCTAAATGGTGAGGGGCATAAAAACTTAAGAAACCTCAAAAGTAATACACAGGATCTGAGGAGCTCACCTGGCCCTCCTCACAAGAACTATGTGTCCTTTTCTTTCTTTTTTCTTTTTAACTTTATTTATCAAGTGTATATGATAGGACAGAGAGAACTCGAGAGGGAAAGGGGAGGAGGAGAAAAAGAGAGAGACACCTACAGCCCTGCCTCACTACTCCTGAAAAATCCAGCAGATTTTTTTTAAAAAAATTATTTATTTATTCCCTTTTGTTGCCCTTGTTGTTTTATTGTTGTAGCTATTATTGTTATTGATGTCATTGTTGTTGGATAGGACAGAGAGAAATGGAGAGAGATGGGGGAAGACAGAGAGGGGGAGAGAAAGACACCTGCAGACCTGCTTCACTGCCTGTGAAGCGACTCCCCTACAGGGAGGCTCGAACCAGGATCCTTATGCCAGCACTTAACCCACTGCTACCGCCCAACTCCCCTAGGAACCCCCCAATGTGACCTTTTCATTCAGCATCCCAGAGATCAAGATCCACAACTGTGGGCTAGGGAGACAGCATAATGATTCTTCAAAAGACTCTCATGAGGTGGGCAGACGGTAGCTCAGTGGGCAAAGTGCACATGGTACGAAGCACAGGGACTGGCGTAAGGATCTCCAGCTCCCCACCTGCAGGGGAGTCGCTTCACAGGCAGTAAAGCAGGTCTGCAGGTGTCTGTCTTTCTCTCCCCCTCTCTGTCTTCCCCCATCTCCCTCCATTTCTCTCTGTCCTACCCAACAACAACAACCACAATAACAATAACAACAAGGGCAACAAACAATAGAAAAAAAGGCCTCCAGGTGCAGTGGATCTGTAGTGCAGGCACTAAGCTCCCGTGATAACCCTGTAGGCAAAAAAAAACAAAAATTCCCGTGCCTAAGACTCTATAGTCCCAGGTTCAACCACTGTCAGCCAGAACTTAGCAGTGCTTTGGTCTTTCTCCCTGTATCTCTCTCATTACAAAAAAAAAAAATATATATATATATATATATATATATAATATGTATATTTAAAAAATAAAATAAATATATATTCTTTAATATATATTCAAAATAAATATATATTTTGAAAATAAAATATATTTTAATATATTTAAAATTAAAAAGATATATTTAATATATAATGCATATATATATTTTTAAGTTTGAACTGTTTTTTCTGTGTGTGTATCTTTTCTGGCTACTTTTTGCTTCCCCCACCCCCACCCCTTTATCGGGTTGGATGGAAGAGTAAAGTAAAATTTCTGCTACTGATTTTTTAAAAATATTCATTTATTTATTCCCTTTTGTTGCCCTTGTTATTTATTGTTGTAGTTATTACTGTTGTTGTTATTGATGTCGTCATTGTTGGATAGGGCAGAGAGAAATGGAGAGAGGAGGAGAAGACAGAGGGGGAGAGAAAGAGAGACACCTGCAGACCTGCTTCACCGCCTGTGAAGCGATTCCCCTGCAGGTGGGGAGCCGGGGGGCTCAAACCAGGATCCTTCCGGGTCCTTGCTCTTTGCGCCACCTGCGCTTAACCCGCTGTGTTACCGCCCAACTCCCCGCTACTAAATTTTTTTCCATTAATCCAACAGTGGAAATGTATTTCAGTTCTACCTTTCTAATACTGAAGCAATGACTAGCACCATAAATCTATTTATTTACAGCACAGGCCTTCTTTACAAAACAAAAGAAAGAGAAGATATAAACTCCTATGGCAGTTGCAATCCTCCTGTTGACAAAAGTGATGTCTTTTTTATAGAAGTCTTGGGAGAAGCCATTTATACCTGCTTCAGGGCTAATCTTGGCTCTGTGCAATGTTTTGTTTGCAAGATTTTGATTGCAAGTCACAGAAGTGTCCAAAAAGAAAGAATGAGTGAGACACAAAAGAAAGTCAAGACACTGATGCTGGAGGTATTTTGTGACATCAATGGAAAGGCTGAGCTGATTAGCAAAGGGAGAAATTTTGGCCATTTTGAGAAAATTTGAGGGTTCAGTCACTGCTCTGGAACTTTTTCTCCAGAGGACTGCCATGAACATTTATTTGTCCAAGGTCTCCTACTTTGTTTCTTTTTATCTCCAACATTGAGTTGCTGGGAGTGAGCACCCTGTGGGGTCATTCTTTCTATCTATAGGAAGAATGTAGAAACCTTGGCTAAGTTGAGTCATACGGTAATCTTTGTAAGACTGTCTGATTTCATTTAACAATATGTCCTCAAGATTCAACCATGTTGTAGCATTTGTCAGAATTCCCTTCCTTCCTCAGGCTCAACAATACTCCATTGTGTATACAGACCAGAGTTTGTTTATTCACTCATCCAGCATTGGACACTTGGGTTGCTTCTACTTTCTGACTATTATGAAAAAAATGCTGCAATGAACATAATTACATAAATTGTGTCTTCAAGGCTCTGTTTTTAATTTTTTTTCCACACAAAGTCAGATCAAGGGTGTTTCTATTTGACTTTCTAAATAAAAATTTAAGTTTTTACTTACGGAGGAGATACCATACAGGCGCCAGGCGATGGCACACCAGTTTAAGCGTGTGTACAAAGCGCATGGACCAGCGCAAGGATCCTGGTTTGAGTCCCAGGACTCCCGCATGCAGGGAGGTCGCTTCACAAGTGGTGAAGTAGGTCTGCAGGTTTGTCTATCTTTCTCTTCCCCCTCTCTATCTTCCCTTCCTACTCAATTTCTCTTTTAAAAAAGGGGGGGGGGTGTCGGGAGGTAGCTCAGTGGGTTAAGTGCACTTGGCACGAAGCTCAAGGACCGGCGAAAGGATTCTGGTTCCGGTCCCCAGCTCCCCACCTGCAGGGGGTTGGGGGGGTCGCTTCACAGGTGGTGAAGCAGGTCTGTAGGTGTCTTTCTCTCCCCCTCTGTCTTCCCCTCCTCTCTTGATTTCTTATTGTCCTATCCAACAACAACGACAGAAATAACAATAACAACAGTGATAAACAACAAGGGCAACAAAAAGGGAAAAAATGTTCTCCAGGAGGAGTGGATTTGTAGTGCCAGTACTGAGCCCCAGATAGAACCCTGTGGGCAAAAAGAGAAAGAGAGATACTATACCACCTGTGCTGTCTATGTGCTCCATGTGGTGCCTGGGATTAAACCCAGGACCTGGGACATGATAAGGTATACACTCTACTGGGTGAGTTATGTTTCACCTCTAGAATGTTTTTATCCAAGATATTTTTATCCTGGGTGATTTTTATCTCTCAAAGGCTTGATTCATTCTTGGCCCAGAGGCAAGGATGAAGTACTATCTCCTGCTGGAGGCAAGTCTTATAAATGAGAACACTCTGGTAGGATCAGGTTGATAGATATCAAACCTGGCTCCTGCTAAATTATAAGTTAATATATGCCACTTGGTATTCTGTTTTTTCTACTTGTGGGGAAAGAAGCCAGCTCCAGAGGAAATTCCCCAGAGGCTACTTGAACTGTTTCACCTGTTGTTATTCTAATCACCAAGGTTAGTTAATTACAAACAGAGCTTAGAGAAATAGCATCTATAATGAAAGAAATAAGGCAGGCAGAGGGTCAGCTCAGTGCATGGTGCTGAAGTTAATGATGGTATCTGTGAGATGAGGAGGGAGAGATGAACAGACACGGGAGACAGAGACCCTGGAAGGGAGGTGGGACCACACTGACAAAAATGTCACCAGAAACACAATAGTACATCATTCTGTTGTCCTAGCTGCACTAGGCTTAATGATAACTGAGATTCAAGCAGCCAGAATAAGAAGTGTATTCTGTATGAATTAAAAACAACAACTCGGGAGTCGGACGCGAGCGCAGTGGGCTAAGCGCACGTGGCAGAAGCGCATGGACCGTGTAAGGATCGCCCCGGCTCCCCACCTGCAGGGGAGTCGCTTCACAGGCGGTGAAGCATGTCTGCAGATGTCTTTCTTTCCCCCTTTCTGTCGTCCCCTTCTCTCTCCATTTCTCTCTGTCCTATCTAACAACGACAACATCATCAACAACAACAACAATAAAACAAGGGCAACAAAAGGGAATAATTAAATATAATTTTTTTTAAAACTCAGGTTTCTGGTCTAGGGCCTATACATTTGGATGGGAACATCACATCTGGGTTGACTTCCTTCTGTCTCTATTCAGGTTAACTCTACTCTGCATAGCTTGAACCAAAAAAGTTTACAGCAGCCTTTTGAACTTGACTTCACCCCAGGTGGCCAGTTGGAATTGGAACTGAAAATTCCGAATTCATTTTCTTTTTTTTTTAATTTTTTAAAAATACTTATTTTATTTATTTATTCCCTTTGTTGCCCTTGTTGTTTTATTGATATAGTTATTATTGTTGTTGTCGTTGTTGGATAGGACAGAGAGAAATGGAGAGAGGAGGGGAAGACAGAGAGGAGGAAGGAGAGAAAGACAGACACCTGCAGACCTGCTTCACCGCCTGTGAAGCGACTCCCCTGCAGGTGGGGAGCCGGGGCTCGAACCGGGATCCTTATGCCGGTTCTTGTGCTTTGCGCCACCTGCGCTTAACCCTCTGCTCTACAGCCCGACTCCCCGAATTCATTTTCTTAAGGCAAATTCACAACTCTGCAACTCACCCACACAAAGCTGTGTGCAAGTGGATAATTGATACTGAATACATTAATGGCAAGAGTGTGTGCCTGTTTCCTAAAATAAGCACGACTGTACTGCAGGAGCTGGAAAAGAGCTCAGAAAGCAAATGACAGAAAGAACTTTCTACCATGAAAGACTCACTTTTTAAAAAATTTTTATTCATTTTCACTTTTGTTGACCTTGTTGTTTTTATTGTTGTAGTTATTATTGTTGTTGTTATTGATGTTGTAGTTGTTGGAGGATAGGACAGAGAGAAATGGAAAGAGGAGGGGAAGACAGAGGGGGAGAGAAAGATAAACATCTGCAGACTTGCTTCACTGCTGGTGAAGCGACTCACTGCAAATGGGGAGCCGGGGGCTTATGCCAGTCCTGTGCTTTACTCCATGTGTGCTTACCCCCTTAACTCACTGTGCTACCGCCCAACTCCCAAAAGACTCACTTTTAATCATCATTTGAAATATTATTCGATGACTCTCCTAGACACTCCCAAAGACGTCTTCTGAAAAGGTCAACTGACCCCTAAAGATAGCATTAGCCATGTGCAAGGATGCAGGTTCAAGCCCCCGCTCCCCACCTGCAGGAGGGAAGCTTCATGAGTGGTGAAACAGTGCTGCAGGTCTCTCTCTTTCTTTCTCCTTTTTAATCTCCCTCTCCCCTCTCAGTTTCTCTTTTTTTCTGTCAAATAAAAATTTAAAGAAAGAAGAAAAAAAAGGCAAAAAAAAAAAAAAAAAGGCCACCAGGAGTGCTGAATTCATCATGTTGGCAGTTCCAGTCACCGTGGAGGCAAAAAAGATAGCATTAGGGAATCAGGCGGTAGTGCAACAGATTAAGTGCACGTGGTGCAAAGCGCAAGGACCGGCATAAGGATCCCGGTTCCAGCCCCCGGCTCCCCACCTGCAGGGGTGAAGCAGTTCTGCAGGTGTCTATATTTATGTCCCCTACTCTGTCTTCCCCTCCTCTCTCCATTTCTCTCTGTCCTATCCAACAACGATGACAACAATAATAACTACAACAAGGGCAACAAAAGGGAAAACAAATATTAAAATGTATGTGTATGTAAAAAAGAAAATTTAAACAAAAAAGATAGCATTACTATGGTTCAGTGTGGATGGATCATCCTGTTTTTATGAGAGCAGTTGTGTACGATACTATACATATTCTCAGTTTCATACAATGAACTCTGCACTTTAGATGACTTACCTGATGTTCATACCAAAGGGAAAAAAATACATGGCCAAGAGATTGCTCCCCTGGTAGAGCATATGACATATTGTGCATAAGGCCCTGGGTTCAAACTCCAACTCTACATGGAAGCACCCTGGGTAATAGCAGCTATGCTGCATGGATGGTGGAGAGTTGGTGTAGTCTCCCCCCACCCCAGTAAAGAATGAATAAATTGTGCCAGGCAGCTTGTTGAGTGATGGTGTTGTGCATGTGGGAGGATTTGTGTTCATTTCCTGGTGCTGCATTAAAAAAAATTACACAAAACAAGCAAAGACCCACCATATCTCTGACATACTCTATATCTTTTCCTTTAATTGGCCAAAAGCATGGTCTAATTTAAAACTCCCTTTCCTTTGCTTCCTTTAGCAAAGATGATATCATCTCTAATTTTCAAAAGAGGCTTCACTAGTACACCCAGGAAGTAACAGAAGCAAGAAAAGAAAGAAGAGGAATAAAACCAAGTTGAAAAATCTAGGCCTCTGCGTTTCTGATGCTATAAAAGTCTGCTTGCTTACCGAGACAGCTGGCTCTGATCTGACACCCTGCTCAATTCCCTCACTCAAGTTTTTCAAACAGCCAGAAGGAAAAGTGTTCCTCTGGCTCCTGTCTGTGCACCCACCCACAATAGGGGCTGACCTTCTCAGAGCTTCAAGGGCAGGTGAATGGAAAGTAAGCGAGGCTGGTGACCTGAACCTGTGTGGCCACTGAGTTGTTTTTTTGTTTTGTTTTGTTTTGTTTTTACCCTCCTCCAGGTGGTTTCAACACATATAACCTTCAAGAGCTCACTTCTAAGAAGTGTGTGGTCATACCCAATTCAGAACGTCTATTACACAGGAACCCAAGGAGTTTCCATAACCCAACTTAAGTCCTGGTGGAAAAGCTGAGTCATTGTCTTGTCATGGAACTAGCAGTTGCCGTTGATGTAAAATATTTCCCACTTTTCACTTTCAAGATTTCCTACGACGGAAACAAACCACCAGATCTTTTTTTTTTTTTTTTAAGAAAAGCCCAGTTACCACAATAACCTAAGTGTTAAATTAAGAGCGGAGACTTCCTGAGAATGTTGACATAAATAACCACAACAGTGGATAAGTCTAGGCTACCACAGACTGATTACTGTTTAAATGTTAATCGTCCTAAAGCAATAAGGCAAAAGAGACCCAGCTTACTTGGGGATCTGTGAGCATTAATATCCAGAAAAACAATTTAAATAAGGTCAGGGGGCTAGGATACCTGGAGCATGTGTAAATCTTTAAACTACAATGCCCAGCAGGTCTTGCCACTCCCACAGGAAGTGGCTCTGTGTCCTCCTTTTGTGGGTAAACTGAGGATGAGAGCCAGCAGAGAATATCCAGAGCGTTGTTGGCCTTGGAAAATCAAACTGAATGTGGCTTTTGCAATGAACCACTTTCCATTCTGCCTTCTCTGTTGTGTGTCTCTGAGTAACCCCAGTTTGTTGCTGGGAGGACTGACTGCTTTTGTTGCAAATCAGATGTCACTGAGCAGCTGGGAGATAGCTCACTGGAATGGCTCGAATCTTACCTTGAGTTAAGACCTGGCTTTGAGCCCCAGCAATATGTGGGAACACCATGGATGGCACCAGAGGAGTTCCACAATCTCTATCTCCCCACTTCTCCCCCCAAGAGAAGAATGGGGGCTGGGTGGTGGCACACCTGCTTGAACACACATGGCACCATGTGCAAGGGTCAGGTTCAAGCCTCAGGCCCCCACCTGCACTGGGGAAGCTTCACTAGTCATGAAGCAAATGCTGCAGATGTCTCTGTCTCATTCTCTCCCTTTTTACCTCTCTATCCCCTCTCAATTTCTCTCTGTCCTATTAAATGAAAATAATAATAACAATAATAATAGAAAAATGAGAAAATTGACCTGGGAGGAGGCTGCTGAGAACTGAACAATGGTATTGCTCATGCATATGGCCCCAGTGAAGCATTCAAAAATAGAAGTTGGAGAACCAATGCATATGACAGAATGCTTGCATGGCTGAGGTTCTCAGTTTAATGCCTAGAATACATGTGCTGGTATGGTGCTCTAACTTCTCCCCATGTAAAACTCGATCTCAAGATATAAAGGAAATAGGGGGCTGGTCAGTAGTGCACCAGGTTAAGTGCACATAGTACGAAGCACAAGGACCAGCTCAAGGATCCTGGTTGGGGCTCCCAGCTCCCTACCAGCAGAGGGGCTGCTTTGCAGCAGTGAAGCAGGTCAGCAGGTGTCTGTCTTTCTCTCCCCCTCTCTATCTTCCCCTTCTCTCTCAATTTCTCTCTGTCTTATCCAACAATGACTGAAATAACAACAATAATAATAAGAGGTAAGGATACACCAATTTTGGGTTGGGGGAGATAGCAGAATGGATGTGCAAAGCAGATTTTCATGTCTGAGGCACCAAATGTCCCAGATTCACTGCCCAGCACCACTATAAGCCAGAGCTGAGCAGTGCTCTGGTAAAAATAAATAAATAGGGGGCTGGTTGGTGGTACAATTGGTTGAACAACATATTACAGTCCAAGGACCCAGGTTCAAGCAACCAGTCTTATTTGCAAAGCAAGAAGCTTCATGAGTGGTGAAATAGGTCTGTAGGTGTCTCTCTGTCTCTACCCTTCTGTAACTCCCCCTTTCCTCTCAACTTCTGTCTCTATACTAAATAAAAAATAAATAACCGGGTAATACCTTAAAGATGTTTTCAGAGCCATATGGTGGCTGAATGCACATGTTACAATGTCCAATGTCCTGGGTTTGAGCCCCTGGTCCCCACCTGCAGGGGGAAAGCTTTGTGAGTGGTGAAGCAGGGCTGCAGGTGTCTCTCTGTCTCTCTATCTCCCCCTTCATTCTCAATTTCTAGCTGTCTCTATCCAATAAATAAATAAAGATAATAAAAATTTCACACAAGGACCAGCGTAAGGATCCCAGTTCGAGCCCCCCGGCTCCCCACCTGCAGGCGGTGAAGCAGGTCACAGGTGTCTTTCTCTCCCCCTCTCTGTCTTCCCTCCTCTCTCCATTTCTCTCTGTCCTATCCAACAATGACGACATCAATAACAACAACAATAATAACTACAATAATAAAAAACAACAAGGGCAACAAAAGGGAATAAATATTTTTTTTAATTATTTTTTTTAAATACATGTTCTCGGGGACCGGGTGGTAGAGCAGCAGGTTAAGTGCACGTGGCGCAAAGTGCAAGAACTGGTGTAAGGACCCTGGTTCGAGCCCCTGGCTCCCCACCTTCAGGGGAGTTGCTTCACAGGTGGTGAAGCAGGTCTGCAGGTGTCTATCTTTCTCTCCCCGTCTCTGTCTTCCCCTCCTCTCTATTTCTCTCTGTTCTGTCCAGCAACAACGACAACAATAATACAACAACAACGATAGACAACAAGGGCAACAAAAGGAGAAAGATGGCCTCCAGGAGCAGTGAATTCATAGTGCAGGCACTGAGCCCCAGCAATATCCCTGGAGGCAAAAAAAAAAAAAAAAATACATGTTCTCACCAAGATGCAACATTTTGTGGTGTTTACTATCTGATTGGCACTTGTCTAAATACAATTTGCTTACTCAACCATTTCAACAACTTTCTAAGGTAAAGTAAGCACAGTTTTTAAAATCTATTTTTAGATTAAAAGACAAAACTGGAATTCAGAGATATCTGTGGTCTAGTCTTGGTCTATGGTCTAAAAGACTTAGGAATCTGACTTTGCTAAAATGTAAAAGCAGGTTCATATTCTAGAAGTGGATCCATATTGATGAGAGCTTACTCAGTCCAACGTTCAAAACCAGAGTGCCAAATTAATTGCAGATGAGAAATTTAAATTCTCAAAGACCATGACGCTGAGGTTGGCGTGACCAGACCCATCCTCCTCTGTAGGCAGAGAAGGCAATTTGCAATTAGAACACAGTTTAAGGAGCATGCAATGGGAAGAGAGATGAATGAGCCAAACAAGTGTTCTTCACCTTAGCTTTTTAGACGAACACCATCCTCCTTGGGCTAGCCCTACCAATGAATCTGAAATACCAGAAGACCATTGCTAAGCCCTGTTTTATTAGGACCCCCAACATTTACCTCTGTGCAGCTGCTCCTTTTTATTTTTCTCTTTCTTTTTAAAAATATTTATTTATTCATGGGAAAGATAGGAGGAGAGAGACAGAACGAGATATCACTCTGGTACATGTGCTGCCAGGGATTGAACTCAGGACCTCATGCTTGAGGGGCCAATGCTTTATCCACTGTGCCACCTCCCGGGCCACAGCTGCTCCTTTTTCTAAACCACCAAACATACCAGCTTGTCTTCTGATAGACAAAAATGTTGTTGATGGCGCTGGAGATTTAACTCTAGATCACGTTCCACTGAGCATGCATTAAAAACCAAACTAGATAGATCACTGAGTTACATCCTCGGTCTGCAATAGATAAGTAAGTAAATATTTTTAGATAGAGACACACACAGACAGAGGGAGAGAGAGTAAAGAGACCACAGCACTAAAGTTTCTTTCTTTTTTTTTTTTTTGTTGTTTTTTTTGTTTTGTTTTGTTTTGTTTTGCCTCTAGGGTTATTGCTGGAGCATGGTGCTCCTGGAGGCCATTTTCCCATTTTGTTGCCCTTGTTTCGCCCTTGTTGTTGTTGTTATTGTTGTTGGATAGGACACAGAGAGAGGAGGGGAAGACAGAGAGGGGGAGAGAAAGATAAGACACCTGCAGACCTGCTTCACCACTTGTGAAGCGATCCCTGTGGGGAGTTGGGGGCTTGAACCAGGATCCTTATGCTGATCCTTGCACTTTGCGCCATGCTAAAGTTTCTTTCAGTGTAGTGAAAGTCAGACTTGACCCCAAGTTGCGTGCGTGGGAAAGCAGCACACTATTCAAATGAGAGAAGGGGGAGACAGAGAGGGAGAGAGTAAAAGAGACACCTGCAGACCTGCTTCACCTCTTGTAAAGTGGACCCCCGCCCCCCGCAGGTGGGAAACGGGGGCTTGAACCCAGATCCTTGTGCAGGCCCTTGTGCTTAGTACTATGTGCCCTTAACTGGGTACACCACCATCCGGACCCCTATATCTCATTTGTACTAACAAGTTAGTCTTATAAATTCCACAGAGCCTAGCACAGTCATCATGTCAGATAAGTCCTCAGTCGTGTTTGCTGAAAGAGAGTGAAGTCTGTGAAAACAGACTGACAGGGACTCAGAGGTTATACAGGCTCCTGTGCTAAATATGAACAGATATGGGCCCTGGGTCAGATCAACTTGGTAAATACTTAATTGTATTTATGTATTTTATTCAAGTTTGGGAGCTATTTTCTGCCCTTGCCTAGTTTTCTAGTCCTATTCTCAACTCTGACATGATCTTCCCAGACAATATTTTTAGTCCCCCTACAGGTTAGCTATCAAGCTCCATCAAAAATTACCACAGCCCTGGGACCTTAGGAACATAACCTAAAATAGACTTTCTAGCTTCTATTCACCCTAAAATCCCGATTTCCTGCTTTATTCCTACTTTATGGTTCCTGTTCATGAAACATTTTGTCCTACTTTATATCTAAACTGCATTTCAGCCACCCACCAAGTTGCAGGTGCTACTACGATTTCATCTTGAACTTCCTGGGTGGATGACATCACCAATGTGTCTGTCCCTTAACCTCGCCTCTCCAGAGCCCTACTCCACTAGGGAAAGACACAAACAGGCTGGGAGGATGGATCAACCTGCCAATGTCCATGCCCAGCAGAGAAGCAATTACGGAAGCCAGACCTTCCATCTTCTACATCCCATGAAGAACTTTGGTCCATAATCTTAGAGGTGTAACTGTTTGAGAAAGATGACCAGAGGTCTTCAAACTCCAAGTCATTCCATCAGGACGCAGAGAAAAAGAAGAAAAAGGAGGAAGAGGAGGAGATGGAGGAGGGAGAAGAGGCGGAAGAGAAGAAAAATCTACCTGTGAAAGCTGAAGAATTAGAAACACTATTGCCTTGGCATTAATAAACGTAGATTTCCCTGGGGGCCCGGCGGTAGCGTAGAGGGTTAAGCACACTTGGCCCAAAGCACAAGGACAGGCGTAAAGATTCCGGTTCCAGTCCCCGGCTCCCCACCTGCAGGGAGGACGCCTCACAAGCAGTGAAGCAGGTCTGCAGGTGTCTGTCTTTCTCTCCCCCTCTCCGTCTTCCCCTCCTCTCTCCATTTCTCTCTATCCTATCCAACAACAACATCAATAATAATAACAACAACAACAATAAACAACAAGGGCAACAAAAGGGAAAAAATGGCCGCCTCCAGGAGCAGTGGATTCGTAATGCAGGCACCGAGCCCCATGATAGCCCTGTGGGCAAATAAATAAATAAATAAATAAAGTAGATTTATTTACAAACAAAAAAAAAGTGAAGAAATGAATTAATCTCCTTGTCAGATGATTTGAAAGAACTGTTCTATTACTTTGGGAGCTCTTCAAAAATTTTAAGACAGAAGAACCATATGATCCAGTATCTCTACTGCTGGATACATGCCTAAAGAATTTAAAGCAAGGAGGCCAGGTGGTGGCGTACCTGGTTTAGCACACATATATAACAATGCACAAGAACCCAGGTTTCAGCCCCTGGTCCCCGCCTGCAGGGGGAAACCTCTGTGGATGGTGAAATAGGGCTGCAGGTGTCTCTCTATGTCTCTCTTCCTCTCTATCTCCGCCTTCCTTCTCGACTTCTGACTGTCCCTATCAAATAAAGTTAATGAAAAATTTTTTAATAAATATACACCTTGGGAGCCAGGCGGTGGCGCAGCGGGTTAAGCGCACATAGCAGAAAGCGCATGGACCGGTATCAGGATCCCTGTTTGAGCCCCTGGCTCCCCACCTGCAGGGGTTCGCTTCACAGGCAGTGAAAAGGCCGTCTGCAGGTGTCTGTCTTTCTTTTACCCCCTCTCTGTCTTCCCCTCCTCTCTCCATTTCTCTCTGTCGTATCTAACAACAATGACAGCAATAACAACAATAGTGACGATAAACAACAAGGGCAACGAATAGGGAAAAAATAAATATACACCTTAAAATTAAAAAGAAGGAGTCAGGCGGTAGCACAGCGGGTTAAGCGCACCTGACGCAAAGCTCAAAGACCCACAGAAGGATCCCGGTTCGAGCCACTGGCTGGCTCCCTACCTGCAGGCGGGTCACTTCACAGGCGGTGAAGCAGGTCAGCAGGTGTCTTTCTCTCCCCACTCTGTCTTCTCCTCCTCTCTCCATTTCTCTCTGTCCTAACAAGGACGACATCAATAACAACAATAATAACTACAACAACAATAAAAAAAAACAAGGGCAACAAAAGGGAAAATAAATATAAAAAAATATTTTAAAAAAAATAAAAAGGAGGAAAAAAATTTTTTTTAAAAAGTTGAAAGCGTGGTCTGGAAGGTGGCACAGTGGGTAAAGCACTGGACCCTTAAGCATGAGGTCCTGAGTTCAATCCCTGGCAGCACATGTACCGCAGTGATGTCTGGTTCTATATCTTTCTCTCTCTCTCTCCCTTTTCCATAAATAAATAAAATATTTTTTTAAAAGAACTAAAAGCAAAGACTCAAGGAGACATTTGTGCACCCATGTTAGAGTAGCATATTCTTCACAAAATTCAAGCTAAGAAAGCAACCCAGGTGTCTAGGAACTAATGAGTGGACAAACTGGCACATGAGTAGAATGGAATAGTATTCTGCCTTTATAAGCAATGGGGTTCTGATACATGCAAACCTTCACGATTTTCTGCTAACAGAAAGAAGACTGCTGCAAAGAACA